>NC_056741.1:182658155-182710655 GCF_019279795.1 Protopterus annectens | reverse complement strand
GCATTTGTAAATCTAATTGAACATTTATATAAAGGAGCATTGGCTTACATTAAGATAGGAACATATGTTTCACAAAAAAAAAAAAATTTTAAAAGGTACAAAACAAGGGTGTCCACTCTCTCCGCTATTATTTACTTTAATAATGGAACCTTGGGCTAATTTGATCAGAAACAGTACTGATATAGAAGGATTTGATATAGATGAAAATACAATATCTAAAATACAACTTTTTGCAGATGATATTCTAATTACATCAGCAGGAACTAACTATTCTATGCAGTCCTTATTTGATAAAATGATGGATTTTAAAAATATCTCTGGTTTAATATTCAATGAAGAAAAAACTAGAATATTACCAATATACACACGAAAAAATGTCCTCATTAGTGATTTTAGCAAATATATACCCAACTCAGGTCAGATAACATACTTAGGTATAATATTAACTAAAGATATTAAATCTATTATACATAATAATTATAGTACCTGTCTTCTTAATATACAAAATCTTTTCAATAGTTGGAATAATATGTTTTTTACCATGGAAGAGAGACTCACAATTATTAAAATGATAATATTCCCTAAGATATTATACTTAATACAATCAATAATACTCCCACCTACAAAAATAATTATTAAGAAATTGAATTTACTAATGTTAAATTTCTTATGGGCACCTAATAGACCTAGAATTGCATTAAAGAAACATACTAATAGCTGGTCTCAAGGGGGCATTTCATTTCCAGACTTTAATTTATATACTATCTCTTCTATAATAAAAGTTATTACTTTGTTAATAGATCAGACATATGTTGCAAGATGGAAAGATTACTGGGAACTAATTAGTATTCACTTCATGAAAATCTCTTTAACACATAAAAATATTATTGTAAATAACCCCATGTTATGGTTACTAAAAGAATTTTGTACTTCATCCATTACACCAAAATATATAGTTAGTTACCCATTAAACATTATTATTAGTTATCGTAATTTTATATTCATGCATCCTAAGTATAAGGAATGGAATTTTATTCTATTCCCTATAATGTATACACAAGGTATGCTTTTATCAACCACTTCTGAAAGAACTCTTTTAGTCGCAGAGAATGATCTAAAGTATTGGTATCAGTTGCTGTCTGATAATAAAGGAAAAAAATTTAGACTACTTAAAACAAGAATTTGATTTGAGAGAAACTTGTTGGTTAGAAGTTCAGACCTTTAGACAACATCTTATTAATAAAATTGATTTAATGTCTTTAACAGTTAAAAAATCTGTTCCAGTACTGATTGATTACTTGATATTAAATTTACAACATAGGGTTTCTGATAAAGGTAAGCTCTCATACATACATAAAATTATCAGAGAAGAAACTCATTACAGTGTAGATACCTATTGGAATTATTTCATTTCCATTAATGGTGAATCACCAAAACAACAAGATAAACAATATATATTGGAATCTGCTTATAAAACTACTTCTTCCATTAATTGGAGACTTTTTACTTGGAAATTTTTACATAGAACCTTCTATACACCTTTAATGATGAATAAAATAAATAATAAAGACAACTTATGTAAAAGATGTAATGTAGAAATTAATGCTGATTGGGCACATATGTTTTATGACTGTATAAAATTGAAGGAATATTGGAAATTAATCAATGATTTTTTGCAGGCCCTTTTCACAGATAATTTCAATGTTTCTAAATCACTTATATTATTTAACACACCTGTTCCTAAAAGTGTTAAAAAAGTTAAGCTTCCCTTACTATGGTCTATTCTAGCTGTGGCTAGAAAAATAATAACCAGAAATTGGATTTCAGATACCCTCCTTCATTTAATGAATTTAAAAATGTTATGACTGAAGTGTGTCATATGGAACTGATGACAATAAAATCAAGAACTACTAGAAAAACATCTTATTATATTATATGGGATACTTTACAAAACCTGTTAAAAAAATCTTAGTTTCAATAGTATGTCATTATAGTTTAATCAATTGATTTGATTTGTAGTGGATGTCTTTGTAAATACTTTGGTTATTTTATTGAATGTTATAACTATTTCTTTTTTAAATTACTTGTATAAAATTGTTATGATATTTATTTGTATGTTAAAAACAATAAACTTGTTTTTTAAAAAAAAAATAGTATTGATATAGGACTTAGAAAATATAAACATAGAGCTGTAACAATCTAGCATTATGAAGGTCAAGATGCCATAAATTTGACAACTGAACATATGAATCTGTACTCACTGTCTACACAGACAAAATAAAAATTACTAAGTGTTCCATACTGCATTACTAGTCCATGCCAACATTCACCTCAGGAATATGTTTGCCCTAATTTTTAACCCTGTATCATCATCATCATCATCCCCCTTTTTCCCATTTTTCTACATGAGGTCTGGGTATTATGTTAACTATCACCAACTCTCTCGATTCAGTGCCACACTTATGCCTTCTTCAACACTTATGCCTGACTGTTGCAGATCTTCTTTCACACAATCCATCCACTGCTTTGCTGGATGTTTTCACTTCCTCTTACCTTTTTCCTGTCTGTCCCAAATCTTCCTCACCAGATTGTCTTCTGCTTTTCTACACATGTGCCCAAACCACCGTAATCTGTTCTCTTTGATCTTTTCTGCAATTTGAGCTACTTTGGCTTCTGCTCTTATGTTCTCATTTATTCACCTGTCCCACCATGTGCATCCTACCACTTTTCCCAGGCACTTCATTTCCATCACCTCTAGCTTCTTCAACTGTTCTGCCTTTACTGCCCAGGTTTCTGTACCATACAGTAGTAGTGGTCGCACCACTGTCTTGTGCACCTAAACTTTTCAGCTTCTTTGGCATTCTTCTGTCATAGACTACACGTGATACTCTATTCCATTTGGCTGCAGCCCCTCTGATTCTAGCTTTGACCTCTTCATTCAGACTACCCTTCTCCTCAACTACTCTTCCCAGATACTTGAAGCTGTTTACCTGTTCCACTATCTTTCCTTCTATCTCGACTCTCAGCTTCTTCTGATTTCCCCAGTTTGCTGCCATTACCACTGTCTTATCTGTGCTTAGTTCCATCCCATGTGCCTTCAGATTTGCATTCTATTCTCCTATCCTTTGCTGAAGTTCTAGCTCAGAGTCTGCCTGTACTGCCACATCGTCTGCATACAACAGCTTTGTTGATCCATCCCTTGCAACCTGTTTGCTAATGTAGTCCATCAGCAGTATGAACAGCTGTGGGCTCAGAGCTGAACCCTGATGTACACCCAGACCCACTGGGAACCCATCTGTGAGGCCAAACACTGTTCATACTTGAGTCATTGGGTCCTTGTACATAGTCTGCACTAATTCTACCAATGTTTCTGGGACTTCAAACCACCACAGTACTGCCCAGATCAGCTGTCTTAGAACCTTGTCATATGCCTTCTCCAAGTCTAGGAATGCCCAGTTGGACTGTCTCCTCATCTCTAGCTTTTTCTCAAGTATCTGTCTCAATGCAAGCATTGGGTTAACTGTGCTGCATACTAATATGAATCCAAACTACTCATCTCCCATCTTACATTCTAGTACTGTGCCTATCCGTTTATCACTCACCCTTTCCAGAACTTTCATGCAGTGTGATAGGAGTTTGATGCCTCTGTACTGCCCACAGTTGTGAATGTCCCATTTGTTCTTGTACACTGGCATGAATATGCTTATTCTCCAGTCATCTGGGATATGCTTCTCTCTCCACACTGCTATTAGTACCCTTAGGAGCCATTTCTCAACTATCTCACCCAGTATCTTTATTATATCTGCTGTGACCTCATCTGAGCCTGCTGCCTTTCCTGACTTCATCTTCCTTAGTGCTGTTCTTACTTCTTCTGCGGGGGGGTGGCTTCTCTTCTTCTCTCATCATAGGCTGTTTCTGGGGCAGTATAGCTTTTGTGGGTTTTTTTTCATTCAGAAGCTGCTGGAAATACTCCTTCAATCTGCCTTTGATGTCCTTTGGGCAGGTTGTTGCTTGCATCCCTTATGAAAGGTGTCTGACTATCTTCTTTATCTTTCTGTCTTTGCCTTGCTACCTGATATAGTTTCTTTGTGCCCCTTACTGAGTCACTTTCCAGAAGTTGGTACAGTGCCTCTGATGCCCTATTCTTTACTATTGCAACTTCTTTCTTAGCTTCTTTGTTAGCCAACCAGGCTGGCCAGTCCTTTTTGTTACCCACTTCTTCCTGTACTCCTTTTATCTTTTGATGACTTCCTGGACTTCTGCATTCCATCACCAGCTTTCCTTACGTACCTTATTTCCATACCTGGCTCGGCCACATATCTTTTCTATAGTCCTAACACATGCTGTTTTTAGGCGCTGCCATTCTTCTTCAACTCTACCTATTTCCTCCTCTTCTTGGGGTGCTAGAGCCCTGAGTAATTCATTGAACAACACATTGTACTTTCTCTCCAGTCAACTTTCTGGTATTAAGCCTGGCCTCTGTTGACTTTAGAGCCTTCTCTGACCACTGCTTGCAGCTGATTGTGGCAGCTAGTGATTTATGCTGTGAGTCGACTGTTTCACTCGGGATGACTTTGCAATCATGGATTCTGCCTCAGTGCTTTTTCCTTATTAGGAGGAAGTCTACTTGAGTTGCATGTTGACTACTCTTGTACGTGTATGTGATCTTGTGACTGTCTCTCTTTCTGAACCATGTGTTGGCTACTATTGCCAGACAGAATAGAATGGCTTCTCCTTCTTTATTCCTGTTGCCCCACCTATGTGGACCTAGGCAGTCCTCATATTCTGTTCTGTCTGTCCTGATATGTGCATTCAAATCACCCATTATCAACATGTCCTGCTTTATCTAGTAGGTCCTGCTGAATTCACTCTTTTCCTCACTGTCACAACCCTGTTGTGGGGCAGAGGCTGAGATTATGAATACTGTCCTATCTGGAGTCTGACTGCCATGAGTCTGTCATTAATTATGATGATATCCCTTACTGCCTTCTGAAGCCTGTCTCTCATCACAGTTCCTACACCATTTCTAGCCTGCCCTCCACCTGAGTAGTAGACTCTGGATCCCAAGCCAAGTGGTTGCCCATCAAGCCTCCTCTTTATCATAATGGCATCCACTTCCAAGCTGCATCCTGTCAGTTCATGTTTGCAGGTTGGTTGGTTTTACGTCCAGCTTTCGCTCAACAGAGCTATCAGCCAGTAGCTTATTGGCTGCTGGGCATACACTGGCCAATAGGGAATAGGGGCACATATACCCGTCCTACCATTAGCACAGGTCCCTGGGACAGAGTAGGCCAGGTCCTCAACCCACTTATAATCGGTAACTACCCATGCCCATTTTTGGTGGCATTAGTCAACATGACCGAATCTAGAGCCACATTTTACACCATTGAGTGGCTAGACTTGCCACGGCATGCAGTCTGTGATACATGTTCTTCTATCTTGAGGATACTGCGCACCACAGTAGATGCCCAAAATGGTTGGTCTGTACAACTCTTTCCCCTATATGGCACCATGTAGAGTACAGCTCCATTCATTGGTGAGTTTGAGATGGAAACACTCAGCATGTTTTTCAGACATGGGAGAAACCCCACGAAGACACAGGGAGAACATGCAAATGCCAAACAGGCATTGGTCAGAGGTCAGGATCGAACCTTGAATTTTGTGCATGGGAGGTGAAGACCTTAACTGGTCTGTTCATTTTTTTTTTAACCTTGTAAATTCTGATATTCTGAATGGATAGAGTATATCCTTCTTGAATAGTACATCCCAACAAAAATGTCATGTATGACATAGCAGTGTTTCCTACTACCCAAGAGTAATGATTTTGAGAGAGAAAAGCCTTTATTCAAAATTCATCTCCTTCCATAATTGCAGTAAATTAACAAAAAAAAATGATTTCTCGGATCCATAACACAGATTAGCTTATCTTTATTGGTGAAACCAATGTAAGATTTCATTAAGATATTTCTTAACGTCATAAATGTAATTGGTAACTTCTTGATTTTTTTACATAATTTTATTGCTGCATCTGAATATTAGTGCATGCACATTAATTCAAATTCTAGTACATTTCTTTAGAAAGTAAGTGAAAATAAAGTAACAGGAAAAGACATTTTTAACCACATTTTTATGCTTTAATGCATAGAGCTTTATTTTTCTTCATTGTATCAACAGTTACTGGAATTACCTCTCACCTGACAATTGGATGCCACCAGAAGCTATAGATGATGAAGACTGTACTATAGTAGAACCTACTGGATGGTGAGATATTGGATGCACATCATCATACGGATGGATCTGTGAAAAAATATATTTACGCAGAATAATTGCTTATTCATGATATGATATAATTTTAACAAATCACAACCTGGGAATTTTCTCATGTGTAAAAATGTCATCTGTTAATACAAATCAGCTTGCTTCTTCATTGACCTCCTCGGACTGGTACAACATGTACACACCATATGCTGTACTACACTTGACTACATGAAAGGCATACTTCCTTTGCCAACACAATTTTTAACAATTCTATTTTTTTTTACTTTGGCTGCACTTGTTGCTTCACTAGTTTCTACACCAACCTAGGTTGGTTGGTGTAGAAGAGGAAAGCTACAGAATCAAATTCATAATAAAAATATTATTTCTTGATATAACAATTACTATATAAGAGAAAAAACTTAGTTTTGATATCTTATAAGGACCTTGTGGGACACAAATATTTATTTTTTTCTCACTTGAGACATTGTGAGGTAGATTGCTGTGTTGTGTTTTTTTTTTGTTGTTGCTTGCGGGAGGTCCTGGTGATGCAATAAATATTAACATTTTTTTTTTCAAAACAATGTTTTTTTTTTACTACAAGACAATAGATTTATTATAAGCATCCACAAATATTTGTTTTTCTAACCTACCAACAATATATATGTTTCTTACCTGACAGTTTTAATTTATAATTCTCTGACTGACTATTACCTCTACTCCAGTTTACCTCATTCCTTATTTTCAGGCATTGAAATGAGACTATCTGTGAGTATAGCTCTCAGCTGTGCCTGATATTCAGTCTTTCAGGAATATCTTTATTTTGGCTTATATTTTTGATGTATCTCTATTAAATTCAGTGACACTTTTGATTATAAAAATGCATATTAATTCACATACTCATACTTTGCCAGCTTTCTAAATCAGTGGAACTAATACTTAAAAGCAGGATTTCCACCTTCCTAAGTGCCATAAGTGGGACTTTATGGAAACATAATAATTTGTAAGGTGAATCATACTTACAACAAACACAAAGGACCAGATTTCACTTTTCGTCAAAATAAAATTTTGCTGCTACTGAATTTGATTTCTTTCTTTTGTTGTATATATTATCAGGGTGTTTTGGATACCACTATTACTGTGTTAGAAAAATGTGTAATATTTTAAGTTGTAAGATCTCAGACCATTTGCTGTCTGTTTTTCATCTTTTTTTTTTTTTTTTGTAGGGCACAACTGCCTGAATAGGTACTGTGTTTGGACAAGTAGCAACCAATTAAAAACTGCCTTTGGTTTGTTTGAGTCAGCTGATCCTGAAAATGTTGGCATTGTCCCTAATTTTAGTGCTGAGTAGTTAAGAGCTGTGTCTGAGTATTTTATATCTGACTGTAGAGCAGATGGTTCAGTAACCTGTAGCATTTACTATGAAATAAGAGAGTGTTGTCGATATTTTTAGTTTTGGCCTTCTGTGAGAGAGAGAATATGCCAGAAGATTAAATTAGTTATAGCTGCACATTTTTACCTTGTCTCTTAAGTTGTCTGGGTGACTGTGATTCTTCCATCTGACATAGGGCAGGATTCACGAAGCCTCCGTGTAAGAGATACAAGGCTTACACGGAGGCTGCAGTTAAATGGTGTGACGTCAGCATGTCATGCATATGCATGAGGGCATGCTGAATCACATCTAAGGCTAACACGGTCCGTGGAAGACAGTAGGGGCGTGTCCGTATGCGGAGCCCTGCAAGCGGACACGCCCCCGGAAGAGTAAAAGTGCTCAAAATAAACACCCATGACAGAGTCCATGGAAATGTGAATAAACACAACACAACACATGCCCCCACAGACTATGAACATAAAATATATAAATGAACATGTTATATATTTTTTTTAAATCGTAAAGATGTTTGCCCGTGAGTGCGCTCGTTTGTGCGGGCGTGCCCGTAGCTTAGCCACAGTTAACAGTCAGTGGAAAAGCATATAAGAACTAAATATGCAAAGCAAGCCAAGAAGCAATAGCGTAGCGGTAGAGACGTCATCTGAAGAGCAGGCAGTCATGGTTCGAGCCCCCACAACATCAATATTTATTTTAGTAAAATAAGCACGAAACAAGTCCCTGACAAATATGTACATATATAAAATTATATTTTATGTAAAATGTAATGAAATAGGCCATTTATTTTGAAGAAATGTGAGATAACAAAACAATAAAAAATGCCAGCTGTGCCTATAGCTGAGCTACAGTTTAATAAGGTGAGTGCATCTGCCTGTAGGTGAGCAGTGGTTTAACAGGTGTAAAATGAGTGCCTGTAAGTGAGCAGTGGTCTGACATGCTGAAACTGTGTGTCCCTAGCTGAGCTGAGCGTAATACGCATGCTAACAGCCAAATGAAGAGTAAACCAGCGTACCCCGTTTGCACGGAGCTGCGCAACACGCCAACAAGCTAACTGACGGGCAACGTTGAGCAAGCTGTATCAAAACTGCCTTTACACAGACACACCCCCTAGCCTGTCTAGACAGTCATAAAATATAAAAAGTAGTGGCCAGGTTCGAACCCAGGATACCATGCACCATAGTCAAGGTACTGAACCACTAAGCCATGACAGCTGTACTTAGAAATGCAGTAATAGCAAATATATAGGAATGAATAGAAAGTGGAGCATGACAAAGCAGGTTTTGTGAAGTTGATACAATTCCAAAATGGCCAATCACAGATAAGTGCGGGAAAAACGGCATATATAAGCCCCATAGGTGGGAATACACAGCATAAATGATTGTAGAACTAACTTGCAGCCAGAATGTCATTAGTAGGTGAGGGTAGTTGCTTTTGAGCACAGAGGTGGGGTGTTGAGGAGTCCAGATACATGGTCTGGCTCCTAGTCCACAATCATGAGACCCAACTCATGCAGGGCCAGGTCCTGTGGGGAGCATATAGGGCTGAGGCATGGGACCAGTTGGCTCATGATCTCACCAGTGCCACAGGGATTTCAAGGACTGGTGAGCAGGTCCGTCACCACCATGCGGACCTGAAGAGACGTAAGCAGGACCAATTGAACCTTTGGATCCAGGAGGCCCGGCAAATGCCCAACGCCCCACTACTGAGTAAGTTACATTTAATTATGTATGTAAGAAATTAAACTAGCTGATATTATGGAGATGTGTATTTCAATATTACTTCATTTATATTACAGCTGCAGGTGTCCATTCTGCGAACCGCAGAGCCTATGGCGATAGGCTGGTGCGGTTGCGCCACCAGGCAGGTCAGTAATCAACTCCCAGTAACTGTAAAGAAATATAAAAGTATGACAGTTAGCAAAAGAGTGCAGTGTAGTCACTAAGTAATAAAATGTGCAAGTAACAGCGTAAGAGTGTTTGCAAGTATTGCTTGATTACAAAGGTGTGTTGCAGTCTGTAATCCAAACAGAAAAATGAAAATGTCTGAAATAAAGTATGAAATAAAGATGCCCCACCTGTAATATAATAGTACACAACCTGCAACAGGCTGAAAAGTACAGCTGCAGAAGATGAGCAAATCACATGTGTGAAATATATCCCTGTTGAAATACTGAAACATGACAGAAGTGAGACTGATGGAAAGGATTGTAATAACTGCAGGTAAAACATGTCAATAAAGCCTAGAAGTAAGTACCATCCTGAATAGTAAAATGAAAACAAGTGAGAGAGTGTGAGAAAGACTTATGAATCCACCAATAAAGTAGTAATAACCCCTGAATAAAGTATACTGCAGTCAGTACAGAATGAAATAAATGTGACAAGTAGAACCAAACTGCGAAATGTGTTCAAAGTGTTGCTGCAGCTGGAATGTGTATCCCAAAATCTGGATATGTTGCTCTCAGTCTGCAATATGCAGATAGTATGATTGTCTGAAATACCAAACATCCACAGTTGTCTATAGCTATATAAAGCAAATGTAGCAGAATGATGTAGCTGAACAAAGCCAGATATGAACGTGTATGAATAACAATAAAATGTATATTGATGTAGCAGTAACAGTCCTAGCACCAAATTGAAGTAGTTATCATATAGGAAACTGTAGTTAGAACAGTAGTGTGTATATATCTGCAGCTAGTAGAAATGTACAGCATATGTATTGGTATTCGAAGGTGTTAATACTATTTTCTTCACCCCACCCTTTAACCACATATAATCCATTCCACATGAAATTGGTATGTGCAATCACAATTAACACCCCTGGACATTTGTCCTGTTTGGTCATAAATATTTGTATGTACGTTGATGCATCTGCCCTGTTCATACATCCAAACCTGATGGCCTGTTGCCATCAATCAACCCTGCATGTTGTTGGACTGTGTATTGCTGTTCAAATTATGCTTGTGTTATGTTCGCTGTTCAATGGTGTGAATATCTGGGTGTTTGGTTAATGGGAATACTAATGCATGCTGTTACAACTAATTGCGAATGGTATTGTATGTTACTAACCCAAACTGTCATGACATAATGCAAAACATAGGACGACAGGAAAGGCGGGTTCCAGCGGACCCACCTCTCCCACCTCAGCTGGCGAGTGCACCTGGCACTAGTGCTCAGTCTGGACCCTCCTCCGGTGGCCCTGTGCCACCTGCAGGTGGAAGCGCTGCAGTGGATGGGGCCCATCCCCCCTCTGCAAGTGTGGTTGGAGGAGAACCACCACTCACCCTCCATAGCATCCGGACTGTGGTGCGTAGGGAGATCCGGGACTCTGTTCTTGGGCCCCTATGCCAGCTTGAGGCACAGGTGGCACAACTTATGGGCATGCCTGTTGCCCGACCTACACAGCCCCCAGCACAGCCCCGTCCTGATCAGTGAAGGATCAGTGGCAACTGCCCATGGCTGGGGATATCAGTTCCACTGTTGCCATCTGTGGGCTCATGGGCTCTGGATAGCCAAACATCCATCACCGTCAATTGTGTAATGCCCCCACACATGTCATACACCACCCCTGTATGCGTCTAGTTTGTCTTGTCTGTTGACCTACCCAACCTACCTCCCCAGCTATACTGACTTCCATCACCTGACATGCCACTCTCACCTGAAAAAAAAAAAAGGGCACTCTGTACCCAAAAAAAAAATTACGCCCCATACATAGCTGCCCATTCCGCACACATATCTGCTGGACATGGAAACTATCAATTACAATTGGCTGTACAACAAGTATTATTGTTGTCCTGACACCTCTCTCAGGGGTGGAAGGTTTCAAATGTCACACCAAATTACAAACATATGCACAGCTGTTGCTGATGAAGAAATGGGCAGCTATGGGCCTTACCTACATCCCTCCTGCAAAACCCAAGCTTGTTTCCCTACTGTCTTACCCTCTTTGTGACCCCCTTTTCACCACTTTCCTGTCTCCCCATTTTCATTTCCTTCAAAGAAAATAGTGCGGGTGTGCGACAGAGTAAGCACTGTTAAGCGGTTGTAAGCGGGTGTGCGCGGAGCTGAACGCCAGTGCGCATGCGGGAGCTCCACGCAAACCAGTGCTAACCCAGTTACAACTGGTTAAAAGTGCCTTCGTCACTCTGATTGACAGGTCCTGTAGTCAGTTCAAAAGCAAAATAAAATCCCAATGTCAGTCCCAAACCCAGGACCTTAGAAACAGTAGTCTGCATGACCTTCCACTAAGCCATGACTGTTATCCAAGAATATTGTGCTAAAATAAATATATCATGTAATAGTAGGAATGAATGTAACGAGAATATAGGATGTGTAGTACACAAAGCATGTAATTTATACTTACTGTCAAAACTAGTGGACTTCCATAATAGTAGTGTGTGAACAGAAACAGCCATGCTAGTTGGTAGCTAGTAGGTAATAATGTCAGTTAATGTACATATATAAATGTATGTATATTTACATATATATATATATATATATATATATATATATATATATAGTTGCAGGTGTCAGTGTGCATACACACTTACTTACAGGAAACAGGAGAGAGGAATGGAGAAATGTGAATCTACATCGCAGCCTGAATCATGAGAGAGATACTAACCTTTACACTCACAGAACAGTATCCACAGCATACCAGCATGGTCCCCGCCCTTACAACCTGAAAGGGCAACACCTATCTCACATACCCTTTTATAGCACTGTCCTGAAATCACAGTGAGAACTGAAATCAGTACACAACTGGCTGCATGCAATTAGCAAATGCTGGCTTACTATTGGTGCAGAGGCCATCACATGGACTTATGCAGGTACCTACAAAAGCATCTTGTACTCACACTCCACACATGCAATACTTTCATTGCACTGTCTGGAGGCAGACAGAGAGAGAGAAAGAAAAAAAATAAATAAAGAAGAACACAAACAACAACACACGGTACACAAACTAAGTTGAAGCTGTCAGCAGTGTCTGTACCAAGCTGGGCCAGCAGCAGCAGGAAGCTGTAGTAGCGGTAATGCAACCAGCTGCGACAAACACAGGTAATGTAAAGTAACAAGTTAATAGTCTACATACTGTGAACCCTCCATATGTGTCATAGGTTTGTTTCTATAGGTATGTCCATGTGATATGTTGTGTGCACGTAGTTCCACCCAAAGGGGATGACTATACATTACATGTCAATCAGTGTTAGGCCAAGATCCTGGCACCAGTTTTCCAGTTCAGTGAGGCCTGTCTGTAGGATGTGTGTGTCAGCTGGTGTAACGACTATGGCGCTTAGTTTGCAGTCATCTGTGAACTTTGTCATCCACAACCCGCACATGTTTGCTTTTACATCTGAGAAATAAATGCCAAACAAGAGGGGTCCTAGGACAGAGGCCTGTGAGATACCACATGTGACTGGCATTGAGTCTGACATCGCTCCTGCAATATCGATATTATGGATTCTGTATGTCAACCAGTGTGCAACCCATCATGTGACATATGTAGTAACATGTAAGCTAATGAGCTTGTCTATGATGCCTGAGTGGAGTACTGTGTTGAAGGCCTTAGGCAAGTCCAGGTAGGCTGTATGGATTGTGTTGCCCTCATCAATGGCTGTAGTGACTGTTTTGAAAGGTCAACCAGGTTCAAAAGGCAGGATCAGCCCATCACAAAGGCAAACTGGCTGGGAACAAGTGTCTGCAGGTACCCAATATCGCTGTATATGCGTCCCATACTGAATCATTCCATAGCTTTGCAGACCAGGCTGGTTAAGCTTATGGTGTGGTAGTTCCCAGGGTCAGTAGAGGTGCCTCCTTAGTGGAGTGGGACCATTGTTGCTGTATGCTAGTGTTCAGGTACATATCCCGTAGTACAGCCAAGGTTAAATATCAGACTTATATGCAGTTGTATGTCCTCTTGGAGTTCACGTAGCACACATCCAGGGATACCATCAGGTCACATTGATGCTGTGTGTTCTGCTTTGCTGAGGGCGGCCCTCACCTGGACATGTGAGATGATAGGGAGGTTACATTCAGCTGTGATAAGTATTTCTAAGTGTGGGGGAGAAGGAGAGGGGATACGTGCACCAAACCTGTCTGCTAGAATGTTGCCAATATCTGTGTGTTCGGTGAATGCTAAGTAGGTGTGTAGTAACTCAGAGCATATCTGAGGCGTTTGGTCCATATGTGTAACATAACTGAAGAAGGCCTTGTGGTTATCTATAGTGTTTGTGGCCATTTCCCTCCCAGAGTAGGCCGTGGATGTTATTATGAGAGACCTTAGCTTATTACCAGTGCTGACCACAAATGCCTTCCCTTAATGTGAATCTGCTCTGTCCTGCAGTAGCCTCCTTCTATCGTTATACAATCTGCCTTTGGCTGGGGTCCACCAGACAGGATGCGTAACCTTTGTGCATAGGGTCTGGGTTAGAAATGTGTGTGCATGTTCCATGCATTCTTTGGGATGTCCGTGGGAAGCATTCGCAAAGGGGTCAGCAGTGTGGGTTGTGGCTTCCACTGGGCCAGTGGGCTGCATGGATACCATGTCAGTCCTAACAAGTGAATATCTGTCTAATCACAGATATATCAAAGTAGTCTACTGTGCTGGTGGTGGTGGTGGGATATGTATATCCAGGCCGAGTAATATGTGTCCAGATCACACTAGAGGATGGCGTTCCACATACAGTACCTTGGTATGAACCCCCAGAGTGAGGTTGTGCATTGGACCTGTCTCAGTGTGCTGACCGATGGGGCATGGTACTATGTTGTATGGAATGTGGCAGGTATTGTTGCACAGGTGTTGGCTGAGCACTGATATCTGGCCATGTACTTGTGTATCCACCAAGAGACACACACATGCTATATATGGGAGTAGTAGTATATCACTACAGTTGAGTATCATGTATAGTATGTGTGCCATAGATTGCTGACATAGTCTGCTGATATCCTGTTTGTGTTCTCTTCCAAGGACATGGCGCGTCAGTGTAATCCTGCCTACTCTGCAGCAGAAGATGAGGAGATACACCAGAGCCTGGTGCGGGATTATGACATACTGTTTTCCCGTACCAGCCAGAATCAGCAGGAGAGGGCTGTACTGTGGCAAGACCTTGTCCGAAGGGTAAATGACATTGGCACGCATAATAGGACATATGAACAGGTACGACATCACTGCAGTGATTTAATCAGAAATGTCCGTCAGCGTGCGTAGGATATCCACAGGCAACAGGTCACCACAGGAGGTGGGGTGGCCACACATCCCCCCATCACCAGACTGGAGGGGCTACTCCTAAGTGTTGTGGCTCCAGCCCCAGAACATCAACAGCAGCACACCTGCATCATGATGGAGGCTGGATCCACACAGCAACACGACATGGAGTGTGCAGGTAATATGCCATATGTACACTTGACTGTTCTGTACACTGTTAGTTTATGCATGTGTAAGGTGTGTCCGTGGTATGTAGCTGTCAACATAGTATGTAATTGTGCAGGTGTGATATTGCCAATATCAGCAGCTGACATGTGAAAGGCAACTGGTGTACTACTGCACTTTATCATACACAGTATCAATGGCACAGTTGTGCCCACTGACATTAATCTCCTCATTTCTGCAGGTCCCTCCGGTGTTACAGCAAGGCAGCCCATCCATGCTGGTGAGTGTGTTTTAACAATACCTATAATAGTCCTGATAGTGCTAGTAATACTAGTGTAACTCAGTAGTGCTCTGTGTGTATACTGCAGGGTGTGCATGTGTGCATGTGTGCCTGTGTCGACGTGTGCATGTGTGCATGTGTGCCTGTGTCCACGTATGCATGTGCGCATGTGTGCATGTGTGCCTGTGTCCTCGTGTGCATGTGTGCATGTGTCCATGTGTCCACGTGTGCATGTGTGCATGTGTCCACGTGTGCATGTGTACATGTGTGCATGTGTGTCTGTGTCCATGTGTGCACGTGTGCATGTGTGCATGTGTGCATGTGTGCCAGTGACCATGTGTGCATGTGTGCATGTGTGCATTAGTGCATCACTGGTAACATTGTGTAGACATTGTAAACTGTGTTTCCTGTCTTCCTCCCACAGGTTCTGGTGCTGCTCTGGTGTCCTGCAGCAGGGAACCTGAATCTGGTGCCACAGGTACTGATAATGATGATATCTGTGTAATGGCACAGGAAGGTGTGTCAGGGTCCGTCATTGGTCAGCCAGTTGACAGTACACAGCTGTCAACCCCATCATTGCACACAGTCATCATGCCAGTACATCCTATGTCACCATTGTCCCTAAGTGATGGACAGGATACAGTGAGCATTGACCAGGGTAATGTGGTATCTGTGGCACATGCTTCCCCACACAGCAGCCATGGGCAGCGTCCTGCGGTGGTACCACACAGACAGTTTCCCATGGGTTCTCGTGGGAGCATCCATGGGTGTACTGCCTCTGGCAGACGTGCCCAAAGAGGTCTGTCAACCTCAGCTATGTTTTGGGCTGTCATGCAGGCACAGTCGCATATGGAAAGGTACACCAGACAGGGTCTGAGGCAGCTGAAAGCATGTCGCACAGCCATGACTGACAGTATGCGTGACATCGCGGATGCTATCAGTAATTTCACCGATGTCATAGATAGATGTTGTGGGGACATATTACAGCAGTTCCACAACCACATGTCCATGAGCCAGGGCAATGGTGGACGGTTGCGGCGTCGACGTGGCCATATGCCAGCAACAGCAGCAGCTGGCAGTCGGCACGGATGACAACAGGCCTGCGGATGCCCCCATAGTGCCAGCAGCAGCCCCAGCAATGCTGGGTCTGTGCTGTCATCGGAACGCCCCAGGAGACCACATGCACATGGCTCTGGACAGTCCCAACAGGGACCTGTGTCCAGTCAACACACTCCCACTTCTGATGACAGTACCCAGTCTGGCTTAGTACCAGATATGGTCCGTAGCACCCCTGCCAGGCACAGAGAGTTAGAAACTAGATGGCAAATTAAATTAAATGCATCTATCCCTCCAGGACTAAATGATCACATCTCAATCAAGCCAATTTTGGCAAACAGTGTTTAGATTTACAGGAAGGATAGACAAATTTAAAATACATATCAGGTATTTGCTTGCTGATCTAAATATATCACAATATACACATTTTTTATTAACAATATGTATAAACTATAACATTGTATAACGTTTTAAGATGATGGTATTTTAAGTTATGATATGGCAGTCTATTTCATTAGACTGACAAATGGTTGTTTTAAAGGGTATTAGGAAATAGTATGAGCATTTGCACTAGCACTTTAAATGTTTGGAAATGGATTGAGTAACTTATTAAATATTTAATTAGGTGTTGATGACACCCATTATATATTGTATGCCTAAGGGCAGTCATGTGTTCTGATGAAATCTAAGTATTGTTAGATGAAAGCGCTCAACTACGTGGAATAAAGAGAAGTTACATGTTTTTACTTTTACATTGACTTGCAGCATCTTGATTCCAGCTCCAGGGGAATTGTATTCTGATTTATTTACTTTGTCTCCATTAGTACATGCTGTATGTCCTCAGAAAACAGGTGCTTAAAAGGAATTAAAACTCTATAATCCAAGCAGTCAAGTGAGCATGGTTGATGTTGGGGTGTATTAAACACCCCTGTTCTTATGTGAGTAGATCCATTCTGTGAGGCAGCTTGTGGGAATTGCTGCTGGACATTTCCAAAAGAAGGGAGAACCACAGTTGCCTGGGCCAGGAAGGGAGTCACCACAATTATTTTGAAGGAGTCCTTTATTTTGAGATGTACCCTGGATATTAGTGGAAAGGGTGGAAAAGCATAGAGGAACATTCCTATCCAAAGAAAAGAAAAAAAATCATAGGTTCATAGGTTCATAGGTTCATAGGTTGGTACTAGGCTATCAGCCCTAGGGCCTATACAAGCCTAGCCATAACAATTCCCTGGCTATTTCTTCCCACACTATTTACTTCCATGGACCCCTGTCTAGCAGGGTGACTGACATGATCCCCAGGGTGAATTTCCTTTCTCCCATCCAATCGTCAAGGTTCCTTTTGAATCTGTCATCCTGGCCATCTTGCATGAAGGACTCAAACAGAATTTTGCCAGTTGATTGTTTAGAGCAGAGACAGATGGATCTACTTGAGGAACTCTTCCCAGATCAATCAATTCGTGGAAGACACCTGGGCCTAGTTCCCATTCATAAGGGTCTGCCCTTGCCCTGCTCAATTTGTCTGCCACACAATTTTGCTCTGAAAGAATGTGAGATGCATGTACAGTGAGATTGTGCTGAGAAGCTATATCCCAAGCTAACATGTATAGTCTGCAAAAGGGTTATGAACTGGTTCGCCTTCCTTGTTTATGTACCACATTATTGTGGTATGGTCTGTAACCATTTGAACAGGTCCTGGGTAACAAAGTTGGTTCAGAGAATTTGATGCCATAATCAGGGCAAGCATCTCACTGATATTTATCTGCTTGCATCTGTCACTGATGTCCTGTGCTACCTGCTCTCTTATGTCTTCTGAAACTGCATCTGAAGCAAAGTCTGAGGCATCTGTGGTGACTGCCTGCTTTGGAGCAGACAGGGATAAGGGGTGACCTTGATTTAAGGATATCTGTTGTCTCCACCAAGTGGTTTCTATTCTGATAAACCACAGTACTGGGTTCTGAAAGGATAAAGGGTACTAATGCTGACACCAAAGCAATTTTCAGATAACACTGTATCTTTTTCAGGTGGAGCCTTGCTTGGGGTACCATGAGAATCATAGATGCCATGAGCCTCAAAATCTGGAGGTATTCCCTAGCAGTGACTGAAGTGTGAGTGGAAAAACTTAGAAATAGATCGAAATAAAGATTGATTTTTCCTGTGGAAGATAAGCTCTTTGAACTAAGGTGTCTAGCTGAGATTCCAGGAACATAATGCTGTGTCAGGGAGTTGAGAATGTTCTATTAGAATCCCAGGTTATGCAAAAGATCTCTCACCCAAGAAAGAGATTTCTATAATTTTGAAAAAGACTGCAAAGATAAGAAAGTCATCTAAATACAGAAAACTGTAGCCTGTAACTGAAGCTAGATATTTTTGAATACTCTTTGTGCAATGGATAATGCAAAGGGTATGGCACAGAACTGATCCAGGCACACAAAACCTTAGGAAACATCTGAAGTCTGGATGAATAGGAACATGATGATAAGCTTCTTTTATGTCTAATGTTACCAAGAAACTTGAAAGAGGAAGTAGGGGAAACAGGTTGTGAAGTGGCATAATTTTGAATTTGGACACTATGACAGACAGGTTTGGGAAAGAGAGAGAGAGAGAGAGAGAGAGATCCAGAACCAGTTTTCAAGTGTTGTCTTTTTTCCTAATATTTTTTGGAATACCAAAAGTACACAAGTCAGTTTTCAATCACCACTTTGACTGACAGTTTGTTGACCACATCCTGAAACCATTTTTTGAAGGCAAAAATGATGTCTTTAAAGACACTTGGCACTTTTGGATAGGCTGCATCAAGCTACATTAAACAGGGAAGTTATTTTTTTAACTGCTGATGTTAAGGACCCGTTTTCAGTTATTCTGCACCGAGAAAGTTTACAATGGTTTCAGGATGCTTTAACCTGCGGCATGAAACTGGATACATGTACTACTGTGATTGTAGTTGAGGCCATGCGATTGGTTCTTATCAATAATTTTGTTTACATCAAAGCATGGTATTTTAAAAAAATAAAGGGGGTTGCTATGGGAGCTTCAGCAGCCCCAGTGTTTGCTAACATTGTATTGTGGAAGTGGGAGAAAAATTTGTATTTCCATCTATATATATATATATATATATATATATATATATATATATATAGTGGTTGATTAGTTCTTATTTTCATTTTTTGGATGATGTATGTATTGTATGGACTGACAGTTCCTTAATAATTGATGAGTTTTTACAGTATTTAAATGAAACTACTATTGTTTTTAACATTAAAAGGGCAGTATAATGAATCAATAGATTTTTCTAGATACAAAGATTTTCAAAGATGCCAAACAGATAAGGTCTGTATTGACAATTTTTAGAAAAGAGACTTATTCAAACAGTCTGTTACATTTTAACCATCATCATCCTATGTGACAGAAGAAAAATGTAGTAGAAAATTTATTAGATTGCCTCACTTGGTGTCCGAGGACAAATTGTTTGTTAATGAAATTTAAACATTAACTATGATGTTTAGGGATAGGAATTGTCCTTTGGACTTTGTTGAAAGTATAAAGAAAGAGATAATAACAGAAATAGAAGGTCATTATAAATCCATATTGCAATATGGTTTGAGGAATACAGGGAACAAGGACAGTGAAACAACTTTTGTTTCAAGTGGACACACAGGCCATACACAAGCATACCTTAGAGCATCTGTTTGTAGTTTCAACAGTGCAAATAAAGATGTCAAGAACATATTAACACATATCTGTGTCAATTACATCAAAACGCAGGGGGTTAGATGAAAAATTGGGTCAGGATCCCACAAAAATATACAAAACATTAATGAATGTAAAGAATAAATTAGAGAGCACATGTAACAGGAAAGGAGGAAACAGCTTGGCTGCAAATCAGAATGCCTAAATGTGGTGCCTGCAGCCAATTTAGGTTCATATTTGAAGGTTCTACTATTACAGTAGGTAAGTACCCAAGATCCATTTACCCAAATGGGAAATTTAATTGCAACATCCTGGGGGTAGTACCTGCTTAGGTTTCTACATAGGAAAGACTATAAATGCATTAAAACTTAGAATTTATCAACACGATTATGCAATTAGAAAAAAGGACATGAATATTGTTTTATGCAAGCATTCTAAGTCTTGTGAAGAATTGAAAAAGCTTTTGTTTTTTACATTGGAGAAAATACCATGCTTCAAAAGAGGAGGCAATTTGGAATCCTTTGTAGACATGTAGAGAGACAGGAATTACATTGGGATTTCCTTTTGAATGTATCTTATCCCCCAGGCATTAACAACAGAATTTCCATTACAAGTTTATTAGTCAACAAAAGGTCCAAGATTTAGATTTTTACTACTTAATGAATGCATAGTATTATTATTTATAGCTATTTATGTAATTTATGGAATTAATTTAGAGGTTTTAGAGGGAATATTGGTATGTGCAATGTTTTTACATTATTTAGTTAATGCATGCAATGTACTGAAGCCGCGGTGGTGCAGCGGTATCATTGTTGCGTCACAGCAAGAGGTTTTCCCATTCAATTCTCGGCTGGAGCGCCTCCTGTGTGGAGTCTGCATGTCCTCCTCACGGTCAAGTGGCGTTCGAAAAACATGCATAGAATAAGTGTGCCTTTGTTGAAGGTTGGGCATCGAGCTGGTACCTTGGCACCATAAAAATCTACTGCCAATCATTAGCGGACCGGAGTTCCACTGTGGCGACCCCTAACCGGGAAAAGCCGAAAGAAGTTAATGCATGCAATGTAGCCATTTAACCACTAGATGGGAGTGCTGTCTTTACAATTTAAAAGTTGGAGCTGAGAGAACTGTTGTTTTTTTAACCTGAAGAAGTCTGCAGTAAACAAGTGGATGAAAGTGCTCATTTCTTTAAATAAAAATCATACCTGGAGCTAGTGGGTGTCTGTATATATATATATATTTTTTTTTTATGTTTTTACAGTTCCATAGTATTTTTTTTTTTTTTGGTTTAATTTTTTTTGGGACTAGGAATATCCTTGAATAAAACTCTTCTTCATCTTGGAAGAAGGACTGGTTCTATCACTTCTTGGGAGAGCAGGTGATGAAGAACAGGTGTAAACAAAACAGTCTGAGCTGCAAGATGAGGAATGATCCACTGAAAAGGAGGAATTTCCCCTCCTGCCATCTGCCTGTCCCTGTAGGAGTGGTTACTGCATAGAAACTGTAGTTTTATTGGACATTTTGGGTCAATTCCAAACTCCTTGATCTCTCTCTCTTAAAACCCTGCAACTCTCTTTTTGTGCGGTCTTGCGCACAGAGCAGCGTCGGGCAGCACCAGTTAGCTGGGGTATACTATTCCTGGCTCCACAAAGTCTGCACTGCAAATTTTCCCTTAAAACTAGGCAAGCCTCAACTCAAGTGCTTCAGATCAACTGCTCTTATTGCAGCACTTGCATAACCCAAATCAGCACTTGTCCAAATCTCCTAGACAACACTATTATTTTCCAAATCTCCTAGACAGCACTATTATAATACAGCATAAGACCCTCGATTGTCCACAAGACAAGTGAAATTTACTTTTCCAAGCATGTCCAGAGGTCAGCTTCAAGTGTACTCTCCAGTTCATCTGGTGGAATTGGGCACCCTGAGGCAATGTCACAACTGCCTCATTTATACAGACAACCCTCTCCTCTTACCTCTAGATCCAAACACTTGTGAGAGATGCAAATACACAGCCAGACTGGAGGCTAAGAGCTCTCAACCCATGACTGTAACAGACAGTCAAGAGGAGAAGAGACACACTAGCATCTCACCACCAGTCATACATGGATCTACAAAAACAAGCACCAGCAAAACATGCACATGAATACACAAAAACATATTTGGAGGCACTAGGTACCAATCTGAAAAAGAAACAGGGCCCTCCAAAGCAGACAAACAAGCAACCTGCACCTCCAAACACAAGTCAGAAAACACATAATTCACCTCAGCAGTGTGCCTCACAACAGCCCCTAAGGCAAAACACCATACCCAACACACTAGTAATAGGAGACTCTGTAGTAAGGCACACAGATATTCCGCTCACCAGGCTGAACAAGGAGAAGGTTACTGTCAGCTGCCTGTCGGGTGCTAGGATCAGTCACATAACACAGGCACTTAGGTCACAAGTATGACACTGTCATTGTACATGTTGGTGTGAATGATCTAAGACGTACCTCCCTGGACTACATGAAAAGAGACATTGAGGAGCTCTCTGATCATGTAGCCCAAGCTGGTATGACCCTGACCTTGAGTAGCATACTACGTTCACCTAGAATGATACCACAATACAAAGACAAAATGATCAATTTCAATAACTGGCTAAGCTTCTGGTGTCATTCTAAGGCATCCAGTGTCTGTCTGCCTGGGATGACATGATAGACAAGCCTCGTTGTTTTGCCAGAGATGGTTTGCACCTGTCACCCCTAGGCTTTGGAATACTGGCCAAGGCTCTTGCCATCCCCATAGTGCCTTTTTTAGGCAAGGCTCAAAGGACAAACCAACCACCGTAAGCAGCATAGGTAACCAAAAACTAAGGGTAATGCTACTCAATGCCAGAAGTCTCAACCTCAAAATGCATGTACACGAGGCACTCCTCAGTATGGAGAAAATCGATGTTTGTGCAGTGATGGAAACCTGGTTCAAGGCTCCAGAGAGCACCCCAGCACTGCCAGGTTACAATTCATATCATACCTTCCGGCCTCAGTTACCGGATCACAGTACAAAGGGTGGAGGTGTATCCATATTCATCAAGAATACCCACATCTCCAGGTTAGTGGTGCAGCATGATGCCCCAGAGATCATCCATGTGCAACTATCAGCAGGCAAAACCACATTTCAAGTCGTAGCCTGTTATAGATCGCCCACCATGTCCCAAGATTCTCACTCAGCATTCCTTGAGGCATTGGAAAATATAAAGGTCCTATCCAACACCATAATTTTGGGTGATTTCAACTACCCTGGTATAGACTGGGCGAACTACCAAAGTTCTAACTCCTATGCCCAGTGGTTCATAGAATTTATACATTCAAATGCCCTTGAACAACTGGTATGTTCTCCCACTAGAGGGGACAACATATTGGATTTAGTCATCACAAATATGGGCGCCCATTGTACCACACCCATTATCACTCCCTCTCTGGTCAGATCAGACCACAAACTGATAACCCTGGACATCCTCAACCCTCCCCCTCACCCAGTCAAAGACACCATCATAAAAAACCTTTCCAAAGCAAACTTCAAACTACTTGCGTCAGAAGTGGAAAGCTTCACTATTCCCTTGCAGAAGGATAATGATATCCAGGATGTAGAATCCTACACCAAGGCAGTTTATATACATCTTCAGGATTGCATTGACCATGCTATCCCAAATAAAACCAAGACTCCATCCTCAAGCAAGAAGAAACCAGTCTGGTGGACCCTGGCCATAAGCAAACAATACAATAAAAGGAGGAGACTTATACAAAAAAAGGCCAAATCTCAAGTAGAAAAATCATCCCCGATCAGCATTAGTAAGAAATTGAGGGCCCACATCAAGTCAACTAAAGCTAATTTCGAAAAGAAAGTTGCCAAGTATAACCAAAAGGCCTTCTCTGGTTACGTCAAAAACCTAAATGGCAATGCTCAGGTCTGTTCTAAGCTAGTACAAAATGGAACAAAATACACTGACCCCATTGACATTGCCAACATCTTGGCTGACAGGTTCAGTGCAAATTCCCCCCCCCACCACCACCACCTACAGGGCCTATTACTATTCCAGGGGATTGTGTAACTTCAATTATTACTGATACGTTGGTTAATAAGGCTCTATCTAAAGCTAAAAACACTGCCTCCATGGGACCAAATGGTGTCCCAGGATGTATCATACGCGAGCTCAAAATGAATTAACCCTGCATCTGAATACCCTGTTCAGTCTCAGCCTCTCGACAGGCTATGTACCCATAGAATGGCGCACAGCAACAGTGGTTCCGCTGCACAAGGGTGGGCCCACAACTGACCCTGGGAACTACTGACCAATAAGCCTGATAAGTCTGATCTGTAAGGCAATGGAGTGAATCATTATGGAACTCATAAATGAAGAGATTGGGAATCTCCAAACACTTGACCCCACACAGTTCAGCTTCATGAAGGGCAGATCATGCCTCCTGAACCTGGTGGACTTCTTTGAGACAGTTACTCAGGCTATAGATAAGGGAAAGGAGGTACACACGGCCTACCTTGACCTTGCTAAAGCATTTGACACCATTCCCCATTCAGGTATTATTGATAAACTCACCAACCTGGGCATAAACCCTTACGTCACAAGATGGATCACAAACTGGATCTCAGACAGATCCCACAAAGTAAGAGTAGCGGGATCTATGTCCAAATCCAGGCCAGTAATGAGCGGTGTGCCTCAGGGTTCTATCCTGGCACCCCTCCTGTTTGGCATGTACTTCTCAGAAGTACAGGCAAGCACTGAAGGGCTGTGGCTGACCAAGTTTGCAGACGACTGCAAACTGGGTGCTATAATAGAGTCTCCAGCCGACATGGATATCCTCCAGAAGGGCCTTAATTAGACTGATGCATGGAGTCAAAGCCATGGTCTCAAGCTAAATGCTAAAAAATGCATAGTAATCCCCTTTGGTAAAAACAGAGTACCTGCGAACTACCACATAGGAGGTAACCCCCTGAAATCTGAAGAAGCAATAAGGAATCTAGGGACCCAAGTAGATGGTCAGCTTTCCTTTGATAACCATGTTGCCAAGGGGGTTAGAAAATCCTTGTATGTGACCCATCTGATCACGAAAGGGTTCGCATCAAAATTGAAGGATGTAGTGGTGCCCCTCTACTCTTCCCTCATCAGACCCATTATGGAGTACAATGCACCAATTGGAATGTACCTGGCTAGGCATCTCCAGCAGCTGGAGAGACCACAGAGGTACCTCACTAAGAGGATTACTGGCCTCAAACAGTTGACCTATGCAGCAGGATTGAAAAAAACTAAGGCTTTTCTCTGTTGCATACCGCCTTCTCAGAGGCGATCTCTGTCTAACATACAGAGCCATGTCCAACCCAGAACTGTTGAACATGCTCCATCTTACCAAAACCAAATCTACTCGAGTTACACGCTCTATGGATATAAACCTCAGCACAACAATGAATAGAACATGCTGGAGGGATAGATTCCCTTCGCTAAGACTTCCCTTGCTATGGAACAAGGTCCCAATCAACATAAGACAGAGCCCCTCACTATCACTCTTCAAGAGGATCCTTGACGAGTGGATGGGTAACAGAAAGTTCACACCAGGGATCATACCAACAGCTCTACTAGATAGGGGTCAAGGGTACAGCTGCTAGATCAAGGGCCTAGGGAACTAACCAAAGGGGCAGTGAATACCGCACAATGTGGCTGGGCTAATATATGCCTTCGGGCAGATAGCCCAGTACCTACCTATGAACCTATGAAACCCTTATGAATGATTCTGAGAACCAAGTTTTTTTCTGAAACAATCTGTTGCCAATGGGAAAATCTGAAATTGATCTTTATGGAAGAGAAAAAGGACCATGATTGGAGGGGTCACAATGTCACTTCTATAGTCATTCAAACTTGTTGGAGTGTCTTTGGTTTTCTGAGGTTTGAGACTTCTTTTTGGAATCTCTTTGCCATGTCTTCTTAAACGTCTATTTACCTGAGTTCTGTTGAGACTGTTTATTGTGTTTTTTTTTTTTTTTTCTGAAATTGGATGATGAGAAAGAAAATTTCTTGGGCAATTTGGAAAGGGGGGTGGCTGAAAAATCCTTGACAGTCCTTAGCTCAGCTTGCCACTTTCATCACCCTTTTTTGATCAGCAGAGGGACAAAATAGTAAATCTCTGTCCAAGGGAGAATTTAAAATCTCATTTTTAACATCATCTGGAAGGTTCTGAGAATGCAGCCAAGCAAATCTCCTTAAAACCATACCAGTGACCACAGCCCAGGAGCAAGTACCGGCAGAGTTATACACATGCTGCAAAGAGTAGTGACCCGTGCAACAGAAAAACTAATTTATTTAAAACACATTTTTTCTTCACGAAAGGAAACTGTAGATAAACCATCCCTAATATATTCACAATATTTCAGAATAAACTTTAAAATATGAGCTTGGCTATTTAAAATTCTGAAATTCAAAGTTGCAGAAGTGTACATTTTTTTTCAAATACTTATCAATACGTTAGCATCCTTGTTAGAAAGGGTAGGACTGGAAATAACTAAGTGCTTAGCAGCAGAGGAGTCAACTAAGGCTATAGCTGCTGGGTCTGATTTTAGAATAGAATATAAAAATGTAAGAGACTGTGGAACGTTATACAACCAATCTGTTGTTTTAGAGACAGTTGGCTGACTATCAGGAAAACTGCAGGCAGTAAGACACCCTTCTTTGAAAGCAGACAAGACAGGAGGAATGAGTGTAGGTTCAGGAAAATCCTTCTGTAACAACTCATAATATTTTTTGAGGGAATGAGAAATCTCAGTGTCATCCCGCTGAAATCACTGACACATTCTTGAAACAGTCTCAGGGAAAGAGAAACCAGTGCACAGGGAGAATAAGAAAGAGCTTTCCTCTTAGTCTGAATAAGAAATCTGAGGACAAAACCCTGAATCTGTCCCTGCATCTCTCTGTTCAGATTCAGAATCTTGAATCTCTTCAGGAAAGGAGGCATCCCTCTTTCTTTCACCAGAAACTAGTCTAAAAGAATGATCAATAGCCTGAATCAAACCCTGAGCCAGTCCCAGTAAACTACTCTTATCCAAAGAAAACTGAGGACTAGATATATGCTTGTTTTTCAGCTTCATTTTGACAGGAAAAATGGGGCCAACTATGTTACTAATGGCAGCCACTGCTTCCCCAGGGATGGGCACAACACTCTGACACAACAGGTAAACCCCTGTTCTGTCTCTCAGAACTAACAAGAGTGGTTCTACCTTGCCCACTGAGGGGACTCCAAAAGCCACAGAGGGTGTGGCTAACCCCACCTGGTCCATAGTGGTTGCAGGTGTTACACCATAGGAATCCAGGGTAAAAGATGAGTGGTCTGAGGTAGAACAAATGGCCATAACAGAGTCGTCCACCTGTGGCTGAGGCATATTGTTAGCCTGCTGTTGTGGTAAAGACTGTTTATTTAACTTTCTTTTTTTGGCTGGAGGAAGGATCAACTATGGGAGTGACAATCTGTTCCATGGTCAAGCTGAAAATAGTGTCCCTATACTGGGGAAAACAAGCAACAATACCAGCAAAACTACCAGTCCACAAAAGTTATTTTTTTGACAAGAGAAACAAAGTTAAAATTAATTTCAGACACTTTGCTACCCCCACATCCTGATGAAATTCCGGATAATTTTTAGCGGGATGAAAGCGTTTATCTATCTGCTGCTGTGTTACATTGGATTTTACTGCTGTTTACTCGTCTTTAAATAAAACAACTGGTGGTCATTTTGAACTCCTGGGCTGCCTTTTTCATGATAGTCAGCCCCATATCCTTAAAATAAACACAATTTCTCCACAGAAAATAGTTCAGCAGTTAGATAACACTACTTTTAAACTGATAGAAACAATGAGTGCTTTGTTTAAAAGTATGATACAACCTCAAGACAATCTGTTAAAACAAAATGCTCCTAGCTTTAAAATAACTTTCCCGAAGAGAAAAGTGATAAGACATTAGTAAAAAAATAAGAAAATTGAATTTCTTTCCAAAACAGAACTTATTTGCCCAGCTAAGGAAAGCACAAACTGACCGTCAGTCTTCAGAAACATCAGAGAAGTGTAATGTTTGGTGGCAGTAAAGCTCTGAAGGGCTTTGTCCCAAAACTTCTGTTGTAATCAGCTCAGCTTCAGCTGCTTGACAATTTGGGCACATGGAAGGTACCCTGAAGCGTTAAAAGCTGGCAGGCTGTTATAGCCTTGGCAGGATATAACCGCTGTCAGTATGACGAATATCACCTGTGTCATCAGTACTTGTCTTGAGCATGCCACACCTGCTGTTTTCATGATGGTCCTGTAAGTTCAGGCAGTTTCTGCTAACGGTTGTGCCAGTAGGTGCATTCATTTTCTGATTATTCTGGAGTTACAGTTTCTCTTTGCGTGACTGGTTAGGGGAATGTATAATATGCCCATAGCAGCATTGTTACCTCTTTTGTTCATTATACTTATATTATATATATATATATATATATATATATATATATATATATATATATATATATATATGTGTATATATATATATATATATATATATATATATATATATATATATATATATATATATATATATATATGTTCATTATACAAATTTGCAACTGATGCCTCTTATAGAGCCCACCACTGTCTATAGCTCAAGCAACTCAATTGGCTGGAGTTCCCTCACCTACTCTGACTCAATCAACTCGCTATAGCACACAAGCTCTACTACCTTCTCAACAAACCCCCAGCACTTCAGCAACTAATCCAGCCCCACATCACCACTAGAGCCTTAAGATCTGCTAACCAAAACCTCATAAATGTCATCAAACACAAAAATGATGCTGGTAAATCTCTGCACTATTGCCAAAACCTGGAATTCAGGCCCAAGCCAAATTACTTCTACCACCTCCACTACCCAATTTAAAAAACTCCTGAAAACCCACTATGCAAACAACTGGCTTTGTTCATGCTACACCCCTGGCTAATCCACCCCACTGCACTGTTTTAAAGATTCCATTAGGGATCACTTGCTTTCCCCTGATACACCTGGTTATCTGATGATATGTACCTTTCAGATTCAATTATATATACTGTATAGAACAAATACTTATCTTAATACTAAAAAAAATAAATAAAACATTTTTGTGTTTTTTGTATTTTTCTATTATTATCATGTATAATTGTAATGTATTAATTTCCTGACAACAAGACCTTGTTAACTACTGTATATATGTTTATATGTATTGCTTTCATGGATCCCCATATGTATTCTCACATATTTGCTTATATTTTTCTCTCATGTACTCATTGTTACATTGAGCTTTTCTCCCTGAGCCTCCACTGAAAATGGACCTGCATCCAGTTGGACTTTCCTGGTTAACAAATGTAAAATAAAATATATTAAAAAATTTCTATTTTTCTTGGAGATATGTATTTGCTTTTCAGTTTTACCTGCCTGCTCAAATTATTTCTAATTGCTTTGATTTCTATTTGCTTTGTCTGTAATTTCTGCCACCTGTGCATGCAGGGTTGTAACTGCCTCTTTAACGTTAAGTACTGCTCTCTGGTAGGCCTCAATATCAAGCAGGATGAGTAAGAAATGCTCAGAAATGATGATCCTTTTCTTATCACAGCTAATGGGCAGGATTCACGAAGGCTTGCACGGAGTGTAAGAGACGTGTAAGACTCCATGCAAGCCTCGCGATCCAGGAACAGCCCGAAACTCCGTGTAAGAGACCAGCTAAAACGTCTCTTACACGGACTGCTCATGGATATGCTAAATACCTCACTTGCAGCCGAAAGGCATGCAAATGAGGTAGAGTAGCGATCCACAAAGCAGAAAGCAGCCCATGTAAGAGCCGTTTTAGCTGCAGAAATGTACTCAGTTGACAACTGAGTATGTTTCTGCAAAAATCACAATGGAGCCATGTCAGCTCCAAATAAAGGGTGCATATGTGTCAGACAGCATGCCAATGGCCAAATATGTGGCCATTGGCAAGGTACCCTGATGCAAATATGAAAAATAATACTTTTTTTTTTTTCGGAGATCGCCGATGTTTAAATGCAGTGCAGCCCCGCTCAAACGGGTTGCGCTGTATAACACGTAAAAATGAAGGTTATAAACCCACAAATGTGGGTTTTATGCAATACATGGATTTACAATACAGGGACCAGCAGACCAAAAACAACATGGTCACCGTTTAGTGGTTGCTAACAGGGGAAGCTGAGTCTAAGAGATGTAACTAAGCATTAGTAGGCAATCTGATGTAAATGAGTGTTAGGATACTGAATTCCACTGTCACATAGCAAATGAGCACAGTCTGAGTAGTGTAAGAGATACATAAGGGGGAGGAATAGAGTAGGAGATAGGTGACATCACAGGGGGGAATGGTAGAAAGAAATACAGTTCATTGGAGGTCAGTGTTACATGACCGATGTTAGACACATATCATGGAAAGAGGAGTGCCACAAGATAAGCATGGGAAAGTCAAGAAATGGAAGGTGTACACTGTTACTTACACCAAAGTTTCTTGTTGGGCGTGCATGCGCATGTGTGCACACCATGAAGTGCAAGTAGGGCAGTGTGCGCGCGTGTAAGGCAGACTGAGCATGTGGGAGCCTGTTGGCAGACTTGTAACACTGTTTGCGCTGGTGTGTGCACGTTTTAACCCAAATAAGCAGATTCTGAACCGTGTAAGCATGTGTGCACGCCTGTAAGCCACTGTGAGCGCGTTTCTGCTGGTATGCACGTTGCTCCCCCCTGAGGAAACAGAAAGGAAAAAGGAAACAACAGAATTAGTAGGAAGCTAGCAGGGAATACTGCTGGAGATAGCAGGTGAAAACAATTAGAAGCAGGCAATTACACAGGCAGAATAGTAGCTCAGCCAAGCACTTAAAACTCTGCAAACAGCAGTGCAGGATGTTTCTCTCAAGAGACACTGCAAGACAGGAGTAAGCTATTAGAAGTGAAAACTGAAAAAGCTGAACTCAGAGCAGAAATACTAGGGGCTGCCATAGCTGTCATAAGGAGACATAGGCGACTTGCTGAGGGTGGTGACAATGCAGATGGTGCCAGACAACCCACAGTGAGGAGACAGAGAAGAGTGTACAGGCCCAGGGTCACCTACCATGGGTTACATGAGCTGGAGATAGTAGAGCTACAGAGTGGACAGAGACCTCCTGCAGCAAATTGTCGAGCTGTGCAGGCCACGCCTCACACAGAACCAACAGAGGGGAACCCATCCCAGTGGAAACCAAGGTATGTGTTGGCCTAAGAATACTAGCAACAGGTACCTTCCATAGACCAACTGGTGATATGATGGGGATATCACAGGCATCAGCCTCCAGTGTACTGCACCAGTTCCTGGATGCCATGTCAGCACATGTCGGTGATCATGTATATTTCCCCAATGCCCGTGAGGTATTGGCCAGCAATATGCGTCTCTTCCAGCAAATAGCGGAATACCCTGAGGTAGTGGGTGCAATAGACTGCACGCACATACACATCAAAGCACCAGCTGGTGAGCGGGGTAGGGCCTACATTAACCTACATTAACCACAAGGGCTTTCCCTCCATCAACTGCCAGGTTATGTGTGATGCCAAGGGCATAATAATGAATGTGTGTGCTGACTGCCCTGAGAGCTACCATGATTCCCATATCTGGCATTTGATGCAGCTGTACCAGACATTTGCCAGTGGGGACATCCCACACGGACACCTAGTGGGAGATGCAGGTTATGCACTGGAGCCGTGGCTGATGACACCCATCAGAAACGCACACACACCTGAACAGGAATGCCATAATGAGGCACACGCACAAACACATAATGTAATAGAGCGTGTGTTTGGGCTGCTCAAGTCATGGTTCCGGTGTCTGGACACATCTGGTGGAGCCTTGCTGTACTCACCAACTACATGTACCCAAATTGTCATGGTATGTGCTATGCTACATAATATGATCTTGCAAAAACAGCTGCAGCAGGACCAGCATAGAGCCGGGCCAAACAGCCCCCCACCATTGCCAAGGCCATCACAGGCAGAGCGTGACTCGAAGGAGGAACAACCTGAGCCTGCCCCAGTAGGCAGAAGGAGGCGTGCCCAGTATGCCCTGGGCTAGGCAAAGAGACAATGCATAGCACATACACTGGCTCCATAGGAACGCTGGGAATGATACCCCTCTCTGACTCACTCATATAATAACATGGATGCCTAAAATGACATAACCTGCTCTCAAACATGTACAGGGAGTGTAATATGTGCATCCGACAGAGGCAGCCCTGCAGCACCACCTGAGGCATGAATGCCATGTGTTAACTAATGTAACACCATGTAGTATATGCACACTTGAGGACCCTGACTAACATCCTACCCTCACCAAGCATGATGCCACAATATGATGATGGGATGATCAATTGCAATAATTGGCTGAAGTATTGCAGTTAGTCAAAGATGATCCAATGTGTGCCAGCCTGGGATGACATGCTGAGCATGACATGATACTCCACCTGCTAGGGGTGGCATGCACCTATCAGTCCAGGCCTCATGGATACTGGCAAAGGCTGTCATTACCCACAGCATGCCCTGAATAGGTAAGGCTCAAAACACAAACTCACCTCCATAGGTACCACAAGGGATAAGAACCTAGATCTAATGCTACCCAATGCCAGAAGTCTAAACAGAAAGATGCGTGCAGTGTAAACTCACCCAGTATGGAGAATGTTGATATCTGTCCTGTAACAGAAAACTGTGTCAAGGCTCACAACAGCACCCTAACAATACCAGGTTACACCTCATACTGTGCTGTACAGCCTCAAAACATGAAACAAGCTACAAAAGGAGGGTGACTAGCAATAATTGTCAAGGATAACCACACCCCCATGTTGGTACCACAACAAGAAGCAGCATGGACTAGCCATGGTCAAGTAACAATGGCTAAAACTGCTTCGCAGTTTATAGCCTGCTACAGACTAACGTCCTAACACCAGGAACTGCACCTGCCCTATGTTGGAATACATAAATATATCAAGCCCCCCAAACCACATTATATTGGTTGACTGAAAATACCCAGACATAGACTTGGAGCATTATACTAGCTCCGACACTGTAGGAGAAAAGTTCCTAGAATCCATAAACCAAAATGCCCAGGAACAACGTACCACTCCCACAAGAGGGGTAAGCATACTGGATGTGATAATCAGCAACATGGGTACTGGATGGCAAGATGAGAAGTGTATCCCTCTCTGGTAAGACCAGACCATAGAGTAATCACACTGGATATACACATCCTCACCACAGTCCCTGGCCAGAAAACCACAGTGAAAAACATGTGTAAAGCATAAGTTGAACCCCTCCAAACTGATGTGTAATCCATTAAAGGCCCTGTGCAGGTGCAAAATATGGGCCACACCTCAGAACCTGTTATACTGGCATTCCATGAACACAGCCAGGAATGCTTGGATTATGCAATCACAAATAACAACAAGACACAATGCCATACATGCAGGCATCTGGCATGCTGGACTCCAGCCATTAACAAACCATGCAAGAGAATGAGGAAGCTACGACATGATAGAGCAAACATAAAAAGGGAAGTAATCACTGATCAGTAGTATGGCAATAAAATATGTCCACACATACAATCCACTAAGGCCAGCTACAACAAGTTGAATCTGTGAATCCTGAGGCAATGGTATACCTGCCCCAAGTACACAGACAACCCTCAACTCCCCCCAAGAAATACAAGTATATGTGAGAGATGCAACCATTTATCCAAACTGGAGGCTGAGCTCGCTCAACTCAGTACTGTCATAACTAGTCAGGAGGAGAAGGAAACCACACACACCACAAACCCAGTCCCACAAGGACCTATCACAACTGCAAACCAAACACATAAACACAGGAAAACATTCCCAGAGGCCCTAATTACAAACACACCACACCAACAGAGGCCTCCAAAGCAGACCCCCAAGCAACCACAACCTCCAAACATAGCACATGCAAAACATAGTACACAAAGCTGGTGTGCCAAACAGTCACAGGCCAGAAGGAGAAACAACATGCCTGATACAGTTGTAATAGGTGACTCTATAGGCAGACACACTGCTGTCCCACTCAATAGACTGAACAAGGGAAAGGGTACAGTAAGCTGCCTGTAGGCTGATACAATACGCCACATAGCACAAGTACGCAGGTCACCCCAAAGCAAGTAGAAATATGATGCAGTCATTGTCCATGTTGGTGTGAATGACCTGAGATGTACCTCCCTGGACTACATGAAAAGAGACATAGATGAGCTCTCTGAGTATGTACTCCAGGCCGGTATGACACTGCCCGTTTGCAGCATCCTACCCTCACCAAGAATGATGCCACAGTACAAACACAGAATGATCAGCTTTAACAGGTGGCACAATTACTGCTGTCATTCCAAGAGGATCTAATGTCTGTCTGCTTGGGATGTCATGCATGACAAGCCATGCTGCTGTTCCAGGGATGGCTTGCACCTGTTACCCCTGGGCATCTGGATATTGGATAAGGATTTTGCCATCTCCATAGAGCCTTATGTAGGCAAGGCTGAAAAGACTAACCCACCACCCTAGAAAACATAAGTGGTAAGAAACATAAGGGTAATGCTGACCAATGCCAGACATGTAAACCGCAATATGCATGCTCCTGAGGCCCTCCCCAGTATGGAGAACATCGATGTCTGTGCAGCGACAGAAACCTGCTGCAAGCCTACTGAAAGCACACCAGCACTACCAGGTTATACCTCATATCATGCGTTACAGCCCCAAAACCTGGACCAAAACATAAAAGGAGGGGGAGTATCCATATTCAGCACAGACACCCATACGTCCAGGTAACCGACAATGCATGAAGCATCAGAGACCACCCATGTGCATCTAACCATAGGCAAAACTGCTGTACAGTCTGTAGCATGTGACAGACCACACTCTCACACACAGGAACCCCACCCAGATGTCCTGAAGACACTGGACAGTATGAATGTCCCACCAAATACCAAACAAGGTACTCATAAATTACCACATAGGTGGTAAACCATTATGTATGGAAGGAGTAATCAGGGACCTAGGGACACAAGTGGACAGTAACCTGTTATGTGACACTCACATTGCCAATGTGGCTAGGAAGACTGTCTATATTGGACACCGTATCATGAAAGGATTCACATCTACGTCAACAGAGGTCATTGTGCCCATGTACTGTTCTCTTATCAGACCCATAATCTAGAACAATGCCTCATTTGGGATGTACCTTACCTGACACCTGCAGTAGCTAGAAAGACCTCATAGGTACCTCACCCAGAGGAAAAAGTGTCTCAAATATATATCATATGCTGCCTGGCTGTAGACACCCCAGCTGAATGCAGTCACATACTGCCTACACAGAGGCTATGTATGTCTGTTGTACAAGGCCATGTCCAACACAGGAGTAATGGACATGCTCCACCCCAGAAAACTCAAAGCCATTGGAGCTGTGAGGGTGAGAGATGTCAACCTCAACACATAATGAAATAGGATGTGCTGGAGGGACAGATACATAACTCAGAGGCTCCCCACACCCTGGAACAGAATCCCACTCCATGTTAGGCAGAGCCCCTCACTGACACTCTTCAACAGGAATATTGCCAAGTGGATGGATGATCGTAGATGTACACTGGGGGTCTTCACTGTGTCACGTCCAGACAGAGGCACAGTAAAGTAAATAATAAATGGCCATAATATTCACATAGCAAGGGGCGGCAAAAGACACACACACTCTGGCTAGGCTTACAAATGCCCTAGGGTGGATAGCCTAGTATGAACCTATGAACCTATGAAGATACAAATTGTACAAGACACTAAGGATAATCCCAAGGCTTACTCAACTGATGGTAGGAACCGTGTTGGTAATTCACAGATATGCTCTGAATCACACAAATATTACAAACAACTTACCAAACACACACACATATTGCCAACATACAACCTGACAGATGCAGTGCAACCCCCCCCCCCCTAATGCAAAATATCTATCACAGCAGACTGCTGGCCCCCTGACATTGCAGATGTTGAGGTAACAGCCAGCATCTACAAAGCAAAACACACAACAGCAATGGTATGAGATGGTGTCCTGGGCTGAGTCCAACATGGACTCCAAGAAGAATGTAATGCCAAATCACACTACTGCTCAATGTCAGCCTTACCACAGGATATGTGCCCAAAGAGAAGTGTACAACAACAGTGGTCCTTCTCAACAAAGGTGTTGCCTGAATGGATACTGCAAACTACCACCCCAGAATCCTGACAAGCATGGTCTGCACAGCTATGGAAAGGATCAGCATGTACCGCAGACATAAAGATATTGGGGACCTACTGACACTGGACCCTACCCAGTGTGGCTTTCTGAAGTGCAGATCCTGCCCCTAAACATGTTTGATTCATTTGAAACAGTCATTAAGGTCATTGATTAGGGCAATGTGGTCCACACAGCGTAGCTGGACCTTGCAAATGTTTCCATACAATACTCTACGTGTTCATTATAGATATGCTCACCAGCTTAAATATAAACCCCTATGTCAGTAGAGGGGTTGCAAACCAGACCAAGGACAGAACTGACATGGTCAGACATGCTGCAGCCATGTCAGACTACAAACCAGATATAAGTGACATCCCACAAGGCTTGGTCCTGGGACCTCCCTCGTTTGGTATATATGTCCCATAGGTACAGGTCAACATGGAAGGACTGTGTCTGAACATGTATGCAGAGGACTACAAACTGCCCACCATATCTGACCCTCCAGCTGACACAAGCATCCCACAAAAGGGCCACATAGAAACAGACAACTGGTGCCATAGCCATGTCAGCAAGCTAATTGCAGAAAAGTGTATAGTCAACCCCCGTGGATATACAGTAAGTGCCCACCAATTACCACATAGGTGTTAACCCATTACGTACCTATCATGTAATGAGAGACCTAGGGACTCAAGGTGATAGATATCCTGCATTGGATAAACATGTGGCTGTAGTGTTCACAGAAACATACCATATACCCACCTAATCATGAAGGTTGTCAGATCTAGATAAGGGGAGGTCATTGTGGCTCTGCAGTCATCCTTCATCAGCATTACAATTGACTACAATAGCCCCTGTGGGATGTACCTCAGCAGACACCTCCATCAACTGTAAAGTCCCCAACAGTACCTCACCAGGAGTATCAAAGAGCTTGAACAGATGCCATGTGTTGCCTGATTAAACAAACTGCACCTCCACACACTGTCATACTGCCCACCTAGAGGCAAGCTGTGCCTGATGTATAAAGCCATGTCCAAGCTGGAATCAATGAACATGCTGCACCTTGTACAATGTGAATGGCAGTGAGCTATGCACATGAGAGACCTGAACCCCAGCACTAACATACATAGGACAAGCTGTACTGCATGATCCATAACACAGAAGCAACCCCCACTCATGAGTAAACTCCCAGTACAGGCTATCCATAGAGTCACTCATCGATTCTCCTCAAGAGGAATCGTGATGAGTGGATGGGAGATGGAAGGTTTACCCTCGGTATCACTGTTATGTCACAAGTAGATGGAGGCACAGTATAGTAACCATGACATATGTTATGGCAAACTCCACTTACAATGTGTGTCGAAGGACAAACACTCTCCGACTAGCATTAGAAATGTCCTAGGGCACATCGCTACTGTTTGCCAATGTACACCTATGTTGTGGAATACACTACCAATGTTGGACAAGTCTGGTATAAGTAGTTCATATCTGAACATAATGCAACATGGTCAGATGTGCACAACTGGCCCCTAACCAGGCTGTTGTGCTCACTATAGAAATGTAAAGCAGTGATAGGACTAAAGCCCAGGATACTGTCCACCACAGTGAAAGTACTGAACCAGTACACTATACGGTACTACAGTGTTAGGTCAGTATGAAAGGATGCTGACAACTGTATGCAAAGTATCCCATGCAAACCCTGCAGGCACAGTATAATCCCTGTTGTGTTCACACACAAAGCAGTTGGACAGTAGCTACACAACATGACACACAACACACAACCATAAACGGGAGATATTGTTGAAGTTCACACTCATCCACAAATGTGGTGGGCTGCAGAGTTCAACATATGGAAAGCACACACTGGGCATGCTCGCACACTTTGATAAATGAGACATATGTCAGACAACATGCCATGGGAAGGCTGAACTGGGCATGCTCACACACGTAGGCCAAATCTCAGTTTAGCAGTTGGCCACAAATATCTGGTATGTGTACATGTTATTCCAGGAACCAACCACATTACAGCAATCTGCCCAGTGCACACAGTTAAATGACTACAGAGACATACGTGATATAGTGGATCCCTCCCATATGCAAACATCTTCCACAGATACACACGTTGTTCATACAAACAGGGAATGCTATGGCAATAAAGACCTGCAAACAGTCTATCAGCAACAAATAATGTGCATCTGACAATCAAACATATGGGTGTAGAGGTCAACACTAGGCTGTTTGCCCTAGTGAATGACAGCTTAGCCAGAGTGTGCTTGGCTTCTGCCTCCCCAGTACAGTAGGCTACTGTGCCACTGTAAAGTAGGTCACATAAGGCACCGTGTGAGGCTAGTGTGCTGTGCCTCTGTCAAGCAGGGATACAGTGGAGATCCCAGGGTTTGAATGTGCTAAGCCACATCCATGTTGTTGGTGTGTGCTGGAAGAGGGTTGCTGAGGACCTCTAACAGTAAGTGGGTGTCAATAACAGACTGAGGGGAGCCTTATCTGCATTGTCTGGACAATTTCACTGTCAACACTGTGTCGTGATGATTATGTGGGATTGAAGTGTCATGCTGGTACTGTTCAGAGATGTCCTCCCTCTGTAGGCTACTGCTCTGCAATGTATTAGCTCACTCTGTCTGTTGGACAGCTCATATATGGCTGGTGTACACCTGACAGGTGTCCTGTTGTGGAGCAGTCATGGGTATATTTGGGATAGCATGATCAATGCAAACCTTCCACATGCTCATAGGATGCAATTGTCAAGGATTATGCAGAGTGGCCAGTATACTCCCCCAGCATGGGTCCTTTGAAGTCTTCCACCCCAGTCTTCACAAGTGTAAAGTCTGCTTGTGATAAATACAATTTGTTTGCAGTGACAACCTTGCCTGGGGGTGGGGATGGGATATGGATGTCCAGGGAAAGGTGGGTATGGTCAGATATCAACAATGGTGGTCTACCTCTGGTGTGGAACAGTGAGTACCCATGTTGCAGATGGTCAGGTGCAATGTATTCCCTTGTGTGGCTGTGGTGAGTGGTCTACCATAGCACATGGACTCACAAATTGTAGTGGCTGTAGGGTAATGTTGTAGAGGCCTGAGTAGTTCCCACACACAATATGCCTGTACCTGACGCTAACAACTGGAATGGTGTATGTGAACACCTGCATATCCTGGCACTGTTCCCAGGGAAGCAAAGTGTGTGTCCTGGATGTGGGGGGTGGTCTGGACTGGTTGTGTTGTGTGTTACAGGTCCTGTGGTCACGAAGCATGGTATAGAACATAACCTGCCAGTGCGATGTGCATATCTGACCCTGAAGTAGGTGGCTGCAAATGCATATATATGCTATCCCCCATCTGACAGGTAGTACTAGATGTACATACCTCTGTAGAAATAATGATGTCAGCACCTACAAATACTGCAGGTGCAGAGCAGATGTCCAGTAATTCGGATAGCGTGCTCCGCTAATGCGTTTCCCTCAAGTGTCATAATATAGTTAGGTAGGAGTTTGAACCTTGCAAATGCTCAGTGTGTGAGTGGGGATGTTGTGTGTGCAAGTCTGTGTGAGGGAAATGTCCCTTTTGGCAACTGGGAAAACACACTACAGGATGCACATTCCCCTTTCTAAACACTGATGATGTCAGCACCCTATAAGTACAGCCGGAGAAGGGAAACCTCCCAGTAATGCGAATATCATGCTCTGTTAATGCATCCGTCTCAATTGTCATAACATAGTTAGGGAGGGGTTTGAATCCTGCAAATGTCCAGTGTGTGTGGAGGGGGGTTAGTGTGTGTGCAAGTCTGTATGAAAGAAATGTCCCTTTTGGCAACTAGGAGAACACACTACAGGATGCACATTCCCCTTTCTAAACACTGATGATGTCAGCACCCTATAAGTACAGCCGGAGAAGGGAAACCTCCCAGTAATGCGAATAGTGCACTCTGCTAATGCATCTGTCTCGAGTGTCGTAACAGAATTAGGTAGGGGTTTAAATCCTGCAAATGCCCAGTGTGTGTGGAGAGGGGTTAGTGTGTGTGCAAGTCTGTATGAAAGAAATGAACCTTTTGGCAACTAGGAGAACACACTACAGGATGCACATTCCCCTTTCTAAACACTGATGATGTCAGCACCCTATAAGTACAGCCGGAGAAGGGAAACCTCCCAGTAATGCGAATAGCGTGCTGTGCTAATGTGTCCGTCTTGAGTGTCATAACATAGTTAGGTAGGGGTTTGAATCCTGCAAATGCCCAGGGTGTGTAGAGGGGGGTTAGTGTGTGTGCAAGTCTGTATGAAAGAAATGTTCCTTTTGGCAACTAGGAGAACACACTACAGGATGCACATTCCCCTTTCTAAACACTGATGATGTCAGCACCCTATAAGTACAGCCGGAGAAGGGAAACCTCCCAATAATTCGAATAGCGCGCTCCGCTAATGTGTCTCTTTCAAGTGTCATAACCATAGGTAGGGGTTTGAATCCTGCAAATGACAAGTGTGTGTGTTTGGATGAAGAGAGTTTGTGTGCTTGCAAGTCTGTATGAAAGGTATGTGCTTTTTGGCAATTAGGAGAACACACTACATGATGAACATTACCCTTTCCAAACACTGATGATGTCAGCACCCTATAAGTAAAGCCGGAGAAGAGGACCCTCCCAGTAATTCGAATAGTGTGCTCCGCTAATGCGTCTTTCTCAAGTGTCGTAACATAGTCAGGTAAAGGTATGAATCCTGCAAATGGCAAGTGTGTGTGTATGTGGGGGGGTAGTAGGGTGTGTGTAATTGCAAGTGTGAGAAAACAGTTCCTTTTGGCAACTACTACAATACACCAGATGCTGCATATTTCCCCAGTAAACACAGGTGATGTCACCACACTGTCAGTACAGCCAAACAGGGCTAATCACCCAGTAATGCAAATAATGCGCTCCGCTACTGGGTCTATTACTACTGTCAGAGCACAGATAGGTATGTTTTGGAAACCCACAAATGCCACGTGTGTTTGTGTCACACAAAATTCCCATGTGTGGGTTGTTGTTCATAACAATGCATGACATTGCTTAAACCAGCAATGGCAATGCACACATGATGTATGTGTGTGACACATACACATATATACCTGTGACCTTCAATAGTTCCCATGTCTGACACGTGCCTCAAGTGAATAAATGGTATTTGCACTGCATAACATTATGACTGTGTCTTACTGTGCAGGGGCTGCATGCGGTATGTGTATATACAGTGTGAGTTGTATATGGTATCATCCTAACAGCGGGGGATACACATCTGGTCTGGGCCATATAGTCTACATGTAGTCGATGAACAGGTGCTGCATGTTCCCACCTGTTGTGGGAGTGGCAACATGTTGTTCCACTGCAATTCAGTGACTACATGCTGGGAACCTTTCAGCTAGTGTGTTGTTGCTACAGTAATGCTCACACACAATGTACGGCTGGATGCAGTCCAGACATATAAAGACATATCTAGAGACCGTCATATTCCCATTGTTGTTAGGGAGGACAGGTGGGTTTTCTGTGTAAGGGAGGGTTGTGTGTGCCAGGCTATGAACGAGAAGGCAGTCCAACACACTGTTAGCTGCACATGGATAGGCCCTGATGCTTTGTGCTGTGCCAACAACCTGGAGGTGTGTGTATCTGTGGTGGCTTGAGGTACCTCCCCCCTGTTCATGTGTGGTACATGTGTAGGGGACGACAGGCATGGTATGAGGTATAACCTGGCAGTGAGGGGTTGCACCTGTGAGCCGTGAATCAGGAATCTGCTACTGCACAGATATTGCAGTTTACTGTGCTGAGGACAGTGTCCAGTGCATGCATCTTGCGGCGTACACTGCTGGTGTTGTGTAGCATTACTGTTAGTGTCCTATCCCATGTGATACCCACGGAGGTGGCTATGTAATCTGTGCCCTGCAGCAAAAGGCACTATGTGTGTATCAAGAGGCTTCACCAATATACAATGGCCCATGGGTGACACGTGCAAGCTGCCCCTTGCAAATCAGAGTGGCTTCCCTAGCATGTAAGCACACGCTGACAGCCATTGGATACCCTATGAATGACATTGGAGATTGAGCAGAATGTAGACATAGAACACCCTTCCTACATATTGTGGTAGCATACCTGGTGAGGGTATGATGGCAACCAAGGTCAGGCTCATACCAGCCCATGCCACATGCTGAGAGAGCCCTTCTATGTTCCCTATCATGTAGTCCAGGGAGGTACGTCTCAGGTTATCCATAGTGGCATGGACAATGACTGAGTCATATGTGTCCATGCCTCTGACTGATCTGTATGCATGTGTTATGTGGTGGACCATAGTGCCCCATGGGCATATCACTGTGACCTTCACCATGTACAGCTTGTTGAGCGGGACCCCACTGCACTGGCCAAGAGAGGTACCTGACACATCTGTAGCAGGTGTGTTGTGTAGCCCTACAGGCTGTGAGTGTTTGGCACACGGGATGTGTGTGCCATGTGTGGCATGTGCTCTGTTCCGACTTAACGTATGCCTGTGTGCCAGCTGTGGAGGTGTGTGATGCTCAGGCAGGATGCTGTTCTAAGGCTCCAAGTATGCCCCAGTGTGTTCATGTGTTTGGATTGCTGTCAGTGCAGTCTATGCCAGACTGGTATTGTAGTCACTGTAGTATGTCATGCCACCTAACAGGGTATGGCAGTACTGGGTTCAGAGTGCTCAGTCCCCAGATTGGCTATGTGGTTGCATCTCACACATGTGTTGTATGTTCCTGGCAAGGGGAGAGGGTTGACTGCATACATGTGGCAGCTGTGACATTGCCACATGACTCACATATACCACAACTAGACCATAGAGGTGATTCACAGGTTACCTTTGCACATGCTACCATAGTAGTGTGATTGCCATGGTGATTACCAACACATAGGGCCAATGGGGAACAACATACTGAAGGTGAGTATGTGTGGGTGTACTGCTTCTGATTTCATAGCGCTGGCATTTATGACTGCACACGTGGCCAAATGCCAGGTAAGTCATATGCAATGTGTCACAGGCAACGTACATGCGAACAGGACAGACAGTGACGTTCTGTCAAGTGAGACATTGACATACGTATAGTACGCTATGCAGATGTCACTAGGAATCCACAGAAGCTCTGTAATTGCAGGTGGAATCAGTGTTCCAGGGAACCTCAAGCAAACATGCATGCAAACAAAGCTACAGTAAGCAGGGCTAGAAGTAGTCCATTGTACAACAAAGAAGGGGTACCACTTCCAGTAGGTAACAGTGCAAATATGCAGGCATTATAAACATGTACCCAGGAATGCACAGCTCAGATGTCCATGGTAAAACTGATATTATTTAATATTTAATTTAATTTAAATTAAATTGGTACTGCACACATATCAACATGCGCAAACATCCACATTGCATAGTCGTTGTAGGCAACATGCCACCATTAGGGTACATGTCCATCATTGCGTATCAGTACTTGCATTACCATCTCCCCTGTGCTACCTATGTATGTGGCTATCTGTTTACATCCTTACCACCGGTATGCAATAATGTGCAGCTGTTACACTATGGTACTTACTATGGGTGTAGATAACAATTCAGGACAGTCATACAGTTACTGCATCAGGCATGCTGGGATATACACACAATCATATCAGCACACTGTACTGTTACCAACATGATACTAGTAATACACTTCTGTGTAGTCACCCTGTGCATCAGCAACATGTTAACCTGTTCCTGCACTGATGTTGGAGATTGCAGGAGGTGGCACAGTTTCACCATATGCACAGGGTGTGAACTAGGTATGCCTGAGTCTGCCACTGATACCACCAATTGACATGTATGTGTATGTGTGTTGGTGAGGGACAGCAGTACAGGGTGGGGCACTGTTGCTGCAGTGTGTGCATGTATGTGGTAGCCCTAGGTGTTAACATTTCGCATATGTGTATGCATGCACACAGTTCACCTCATGGCTGCCATCTACTGGAGTTTGTGGACAGCCACAGACTGCACCTGGCAGGTCATACAGATCAGTGTTTGTGGCCACGGACACGGTACCTGTGCCTTGCAGGGGTGCTACGGACCATATCCAGTACTAAGCCAGACTGGGTACTGTCATCAGAAGTGGGTGTTCATTGACTGGACACAGGTCCCTGTTGGGACTGTCCAGAGCCATGTCCACGTGGTCTCCTGGGGTGGTCTGATGACAGCACAGACCCAGCATTGCTGGGGCTGTTGCTGTCAGTATGGGGGCGTCCGTGGGCCTTTAGTCATCCATGCCGACTGCCAGCTGCTGCTGTTGCTAGCATACGGCCACGTCGACGCCGCAACCGTCCACCATTGCCCTGGCTCATGGACATGTAGTTGTGGAACTGCTGTAATATGTCCCCACAACGTCTGTCTATGACATCGGTGAAATTACCGATAGCATCCGCGATGTCATGCATACTGTCAGTCATGGATGTGCGACATGCTCTCAGCTCCCTCAGACCCTGTCTGGTGTACCTTTCCATACGTGACTGTGCCTGCATGACAGCCCAAAACATAGCTGAGGTTGACAGACCGCTTTGCGCACATCTGCCAGAGGCAGTACGCCCATGGATGCTCCAACGAAAACCCATGGGCAACTGTCTGTGTGGTACCATCTCAGGACCCTGCCCATGGCTGCTGTGTGGGGAAGCATGTGCCACAGATACCACATTACCCTGGTCATTGCCCTCTGTATCCTGTCCATCACCTAGGGACATTGGTGACATGGGATGTACTGGCAGGATGACTGTGCGCAATGATGGGGTTGACAGCTGTGTACTGTCAATTGGCTGACCAATGACGGACCCTGACACACCTTCCTGTGCCATTACACAGATATCATCATTATCAGTACCTGTGGCACCAGATTCAGGTTCCTGCTGCAGGACACCAGAGCAGCACCAGAACCTGTGGGAGGAAGACAGGAAACACAGTTTACAATGTCTACACAATGTTACCAATTGGCTGACCAATGACGGACCCTGACACACCTTCCTGTGCCATTACACAGATATCATCATTATCAGTACCTGTGGCACCAGATTCAGGTTCCCTGCTGCAGGACACCAGAGCAGCACCAGAACCTGTGGGAGGAAGACAGGAAACACAGTTTACAATGTCTACACAATGTTACCAGTGATGCACACATGCACACATGCACACGTGGACACATGCACACATGCACACAGGCACACGTGGACACAGGCACACATGCACACAGGCACACATGCACACATGCACACATGCACACATGCACACATGGACATAGGCACACATGCACACATGCACATGTGGACACAAGCACACATGCACACCCCGCAGTATGCACACAGAGCAATACTGAGTTACACTATTATTACTAGCACTATCAGGACTATTATAGGTATTGTTAAAACTCACTCACCAGCATGGATGGGCTGCCTTGCTGTAACACCAGAGGGACCTGCAGAAATGAGGGGATTAATGTCAGTGGGCACAACTGTGCCATTGATGCTGCATATGATACAGTTCAGTAGTACAACAGTTGCCTTTCACATGTCAGCTGCTGATATTGCAAATATCACACCTGCACAATTACATACTATGTTGACAGCTACATACCAAGGACACACCTTACACATGCATAAACTAACAGTGTACAGAACAGTCAAGTGTACATATGGCATATTACCTGCACGCTCCATGTCGTGTTGCTGTGTGGCTCCAGCCTTCATCATAATGCAGGTGTGTTGCTGTTGATGTTCCTGGGCTGGAGCCACAACACTTAGGAGTAGCCCCTCCAGTCTAGTGAGGGGATGTGGCCACCCCACCTCCTGTGGCGACCTGTTGCCTGTGGATATCCGACGATGCTGATGGACATTTCTGATTAAATCACTGCAGTGATGTCGTACCTGCTCATATGTCCTATTATGCGTGCCAATGTCATTTACCCTACGGACAAGGTCTTGCCACAGTGCAGCCCTCTCCTGCTGATTCTGGCTGGTGCGGTAAAACAGTATGTCATAATCCCGCACCAGGCCCTGGTGTATCTCTTCATCTTCTGCAGCAGAGTAGGCAGAATTTCGCTGACGCGCCATGTCCCTGAAAGAGAACACAAAAAGGATATCAGCAAACTATGTCAGCAAAATATGGCACACATACTATACATGATACTCAACTGTAGTGATATACTACTACCCCCATATGTAGCACGTGTGTGTCTCTTGGTGGATACACAAGTACATGGCCAGATATCAGTGCTCAGCCAACACCTGTGCAACAATACCTGCCACATTCCATGCAACATAGTACCAAGCCCCATCAGTCAGCACACTGAGACAGGTCCAATGCACCACCCCACTCTGGGGGTTCATAACAAGGTACTGTATTTGGATCATCATCCACTAGTGTGATCTGGACACAAAATAATCGGCCTGTATATACATATCCCACCACCACTACCAGCACAGTAGACTACTTTGATATATATGTGAATAGACAGATTTTCACTTGTTAGGACTGAGATGGTATCCATGCAGCCCACTGGGCCAGTGGAAGCCACAACCCACAATGCTGACCTCTTTGCAAATGCTTCCCATGGACATCCCAAAGAATGCATGGAACATCCACACACAATTATAACCCAGACCCTATGCACAAGGGTTAAGCATCCTGTCTGGTGGACCCCAGCCAAAGACAAGTTGTATAATGATAGAAGGAGGCTACTGCAGGACAGAGCAGAATCACATAATGGGAAGGCATCTGTGGTCAGCACTAGCAATAAGCTAAGTTCTCTCATAACAATATCCAAGGCCAACTCTGAGAGGGAAATGGCCAAGGACACTATAGATAACCACAAGGCCTTCTTCAGTTTTTAGACACATGGACCAAAAGCCTCAGATATGCTCAGAGTTAGTACACAACTACATAAAATTCACTGAACCCACAGATATTGGCAACATTCTGGCAGACAGGTTCAGTGAAAATATCCCCCCCCTCCCTCTCCCCCAAAATAAGAAATACTTATCACAGCTGAATGTAACCTCCCTGTCATCCCAGATGTCCAGGTGAGGGCCGCCCTCAGCAAACCAGAACACACAGCATCAATGTGACCTGATGGTATCCCTGGATGTGTGCTATGTGAACTCCAAGAGGAGCTACAACCGCATATAAAACTGATATTTAACCTTAGCCTTACTACGGGATATGTACCTGAACACTGGCATACAGCAACAGTGGTCCCACTCCACAAAGGAGGCACCTCTATTGACCCTGGGAACTACCACCCCATAAGCTTAACCAGCCTGGTCTGCAAAGCTATGGAAAGATTCATTACGGAACTCATATACAGCAATATTGGGTACCTACAGACACTTGATCCCACCCAGTTTGCCTTTGTGAAGGGCTGATCCTGCCTTTTGAACCTGGTTGACTTTTTCAAAACAGTCACTACAGCCATTGATGAGGGCAAAGCAGTCCATACAGCCTACCTGGACTTGCCTAAGGCCTTCAACACAATACTCCACTCAGGCATCATAGACAAGCTCATCAGCTTAAATGTTAATACATATGTCACATGATGGGTTGCAAACTGGTTGAACAACAGAATCCATAATATGTATGTTATACTACTCTATACCACTTGTAAATGTATCCTGTATTCTCTTATCTGTGGAGCTTTTCTCCCCGGGCCTCTACTGAAAATGGACATGTATCCAGCTAGACTAGCCCAGTCAACAAATGTAAAATAAATAAAAATAAAGTCAAAATTGCGGGAGCCATGTCAGACTCAAAGCAAGTCACAAGTGGTATCCCACAGGGCTCTGTCCTAGGACCCCTCTTGTTTGGCATTTACTTTTCAGATGTGAAAGCAAACATGGTTGTGGATGACAAAAAGTTCCCAGATTACTACAAACTAAGCGCCATAGTCGATACACCAGCTGACACACACATCCTACAGACAGGCCACACTGAAACGGACAACTGCTGCCAGAATCATGGCCTAACAATGAATGGCATGTAATGTATAGTCATCCCCTTTGGGTAAAACAACGTACACACAACTTATCACATAGACATACATATAGATACAGACCAATAACACATATGGAGGGTTCACAGTATGTAGACTATTAAATTGTTACTTTACATTACCTGTGTTTGTCGCAGCTGGTTGCATTACCATTAGTATAGGTTCCTGCTGCTGCTAGCCCAGCTTGATACTGTCACTGATGACAGCTTCAACTTAGTTTGTCGTACGTGTGGTTTAGTTTGTGTTTTTATTTTCTTTTTTTCTTTCTTTTTCTCTCTCTCTCTCACTCTCTCTGCCTCCAGATGGTGCAATGAAAGTATTGCATGCATGGACTGGGAGTACAGGATGCTTTTGTAGGTATCTGCATATGCCCATGTGATGGCCTCTGCACCAATTGTAAGCCAGCATTTGCTAATTGCATGCAGCCAGTTGTGTGCTGATTGCAGTTCTCACTGTGATTTCAGGACAGTGCTATAAAACGGTATGTGAGATAGGCGTTGCCCTTTCAGATTATAAGGGTGGGGACCATGCTGGTATGCTGTGGACACTGTTCTGTGAGTGTAAAGGTTAGTATCTCTCTCATAATTCAGGCTGTGTTGTAGATTAACATTTCTCCATTCATCTCTCCTGTTTCCTGTACTAAGTGTGTATGTACACTGACACCTACAACTATATATGTATATATATATCTATTTATATATATATATATATATATATATATATATATATATATATATATATATATATATATATATATATATATATATATATATATATATATATATATATATATATATATATAATATACATATATTTATATATGTATAATAACTGACATTATTACCTACTAGCTACCAACTAGCATGGCTGTTTCTGTTCACACACTACTATTATAGAAATCCACTAGGTTTGACAGTAAATATACATGACATGCTTTGTTTACACCACATCCTATATTCCCTTTACATTCATTCCTACTATTACATGATATATTTATTGTAGCACAATGTTCTTATATAACATTCATGGCTTAGTGGTAAGTCATGCAGACTACTGTTTCCTGGGTTCAGGAGAGACAGTGGGATTTTATTTTGCTTTTGAACTGACTACAGGACCTGTCATTCAAAGTGACTAAGGCACTTTTAAGCAGTTGTAACCGGGTTAGCACTGGTTTGCACGGAGCTCCCGCATGCGCACTGGCGGTCAGCTCCGCGCACACCCATTTACAACCGCTTAACTGTGCTTACTCTGGTGCACACCTGCACTATTTTCTTTGAAAGAAATGAAAATGGGGAGACAGGAAAGTGGTGAAAAAGGAGTCACAAAGAGGGTAAGACAGTAGTGAAACAAGCTTGGGTATTGCAGGAGGGATGTAGGTAAAGCCCATAGCTGCCCATTTCTTCATTAGCAACAGCTGTGCATATGTTTGTAATTTGGTGTGACATTTGAAACCTTCCACCCCTGAGAGAGGTGTCAGGACAACAATAATACTTGTTGTACAGCCAATTGTAATTGACAGTTTCCATGTCCAGCAGACATGTGTGCAAAATGGGCAGCTATGTATGGAGTGTAATTTTTTTGTGGGTACAGAGTGCCCTTTTATTTATTTATTTATTTTTTTCAGGTGAGAGTGGTATGTCAAGTAAAGGAAGTCGGTATAGCTGGGAAGGTAGGGTGGGTAGGTCAACAGACAAGGCAAACAAGATGCATACAGGGGCGGTGTATGACACGTGTGGGGGGGTTACACAATTGACGGGGACGGATGTTTGGATATCCAGAGCCTATGAGCCCACAGATGGCAACAGTGGAACTGATATTCCCACCCATGGGCAGTTGCCACTGTACCTTCACTGCCCAGGACAGGGCTGTGCTGGGGGCTGTGTAAGCCGGGCAACAGGCATGCCAGTTAGTTGTGCCACCTGTGCCTCAAGTAGGCCCAAGAACAGATTCCTGTATCTCCCTACGCACCACAGTCCGGACGCTACGGAGGGTGAGTGGTGGTTCTCCTCTGGCCACACTTGCAGAGGGGGGATGAGCCCCATCCCCTGCAGCACTTCCACCCACAGGTGGCACAGGGCCACCGGAGGAGGGTCCGGACTGGGCACTACTGCCAGGTGCACTCGCTAGCTGAGGTGGGAGAGGTGGGTCCGCTGGAACCCGCCTTCCCTGTCGTCCTATGTTTTGCATTATGTCATGACAGTTTGGGTTAGTAACATACAATACCATTCGCAATTAGTTGTAACAGCATGCATTAGTATTCCCATTAACCAAACACCCAGATATTCACACCATTGAACAGCAAGCATAACACATGCATAATTTGAACAGCAATACACAGTCCAACAACATGCAGGGTTGATTGATGGCAACAGGCCATCAGGTTTGGATGTATGAACAGGGCAGATGCATCAACATACATGCAAATATGTATGACCCAACAGGACAAATGTCCAGGGTGTTAATTGTGATTGCACATACCAATTTCACGTGGAATGGATTATATGTGGTTATAGGGTAGGGTGAAGAAAATATAATTAACACCTTCAAATACCAATACATATGCTGTACATTTCTAATTGCTGCAGATATATACACACTACAGTTCTACCTACAGTTTCCTATGTGATAACTACTTCAAGTTGGTGATAGGAATGTTACTGCTACATCAATATACATTTTCATTTTTATTCATGCACGTTCATATCTGGCTTTGTTCAGCTACATCATCCTGCTACATTTCCTTTATATAGCTATAGACAACTGTGAATGTTTGGTATTTCAGACAATCATACTATCTGCATATTGCAGACTGAGAGCAACATATCCAGATTTTGGGATACACATTCCAGCTGCAGGAACATTTTGAACACATTTCGCAGTTTGGTTCTGCTTGTCACATTCATTTCATTCTGTACTAACTGCAGTATACTTTATTCAGGAGTTACTACTACCTTATTGGTGGATTCATAACTCTTTCTCAGACTCTCTCACTTGTTTTAATTTTACAATTCAGGATGGTACTTACTTCCAGGCTTTATTGACATGTTTTACCTGTAGTTATTACAATCCTTTCCAACATTCTCACTTCTGTAATGTTTCAGTATTTCAACAGGGATATATTTCACACGTGATTACCTCATCTTCTGCAGCTGTACTTTTCAGTCTGCTGCGGGTTGTGTACAATTATATTACAGGTGGGGCATCTTTATTTCAGACTTTATTTCAGACATTTTCATTTTTCTGTTTGGATTACAGACTGCAACACACTTTTGTAATCAAGCAATATTTGCTAACACTCTTACACTGTTACTTGCACATTTTATTACTTAGTGACTACACTGCACTCTTTTGCTAACTGTCATACTTTTATATTTATTTACAGTTACAGGGAGAGGATTACTGACCTGCCTGGTGAGCTAACCACACTTTCAGCCTATCGCCATAGGCTCTGCAGTTCGCAGAACGGACACCTGCAGCTGTAATATAAATAAAGTAATATTGGAATACACATCACCATAATATCAGCTAGGTTAATTTCTTACATACATAATTAGATGTGACTTACTCAGTAGTGGGGCATTGGGCATTTGCCGGGCCTCCTGGATCCAAAGGTTCAGTTGGTCCTGCTTATGTCTCTTCAGGTCCACATGGTGGTGAAGGACCTGCTCACCAGTCCTTGGAATCCCTGTGGCACTGGTGAGATCATGAGCCAACCGGTCCCATGCCTCAGCCATATATGCTCCCTACAGGACCTGGCCCTGCATGAGTTGGGCCTCATGATTGTGGACAAGGAGCCAGACCATACATCTGGACTCCTCAATGCCCCACCTCTGTGCTCAGAAGCAATTACTCTCACCTACTCCTGACATTCTGGCTGCAGGTTAGTTCTACAATCGGTTATGCTGTGTATTCCCGCCTATGGGGCTTATATATGCCTTTTTTCCCACACTTATCTGTGATTGGCCATTTTGGAATTGTAACAGCTTCACAAAACCTGCTTTGTGCAGTTAGTTCTTTCAATCGGTTTATTTCTTTTATGTATTTTCCCGCTTTTTTTTCTAAATGGGGGTGCTTAAAATTTTTTTCATTTTCCGGTATTTTTCCCTCCAATACAGCTTTGTATTTTCCCCT
>NC_056741.1:182624621-182657655 GCF_019279795.1 Protopterus annectens | reverse complement strand
AGACTACCCAAAAGCCCCAACTGGTACTAAAAAGGTTTTAATACACCCCAACATCAACCATGTTCACTTGACTGCTAGTTTTAATTCCTTTTAAGCACCTGTTTTCTGAGGACATACAGCATGTACTAATGGAGACAAGAAAGCCTGCTACCAGAAAAATCATATATTAGCAAATGGAAAAGGTTTTCTAGTTGAAGCCAGCAACATAACAGGGCTAATTCTCTGGTTTTACAATATTTGTGTGAGTTACTGTCCTGTGGTCTTTCTTAGTCCTCTGTCAAGGTTTCTATACTGGCCATCTCAGCACATCTGCCCACGGATCCTACTCTTTCAAGGCAGTTGCATGTCAAAATGTTCTTGAAAGGGGTATTGCATAAGAGGCCTCCAAAGTAAACTGGTGGCATCTCCTTTTCATCTTAATTTTGTATTAGAGAAGCTAACACTTGCACAATTTGAACCAGATAAAATGGTTGGCTTGAGAGACTTAATATGGAAACCAGTTTTATTGATTGTGCTATCCTCAGCAAAAAGGGTACCCAAGTTACAAGCTCTTATAGTGTGTCAACCCTACCTAATTTTCCACAAGGATAGGGTTTTTTCAAAACTAATCCTTTTATGGCTAAAGTGGTATCTGAGTTTTCTTTAGGTCAAACTTTCCATCTTCCTGTTTTCTTTCCTGAACCTAAAAAAGAGAGAGAAAGGATACTCCATGCCTCGATGTCCACCGACACCTCATGTACTATCCTGGCAGAAATAAATCTTTCTTTCAGGTCATTGTATCAGATGTTCAATTTTTGTGATGGTAAAAAGAAGGGACAACCAGTGTCAAAACAGACTATTTCCAAATGGTTGTGTAAAGTTATTACCTTTTTGCTATACCCACCATAACAAATTTATTTCAGGCAAGGTGAACACCCACTCTACAAGGACCTTAGCATCTTCTATGGCTTTTTGGAAAGGTTTAGATTCTAGAAGCGTTCAAGAAGCTGCTATTTGTTCTTCTGTACATACTTTTAAAAAACACAAAACACACACCCACCTTTGAGGAGGCTCTCAATAAAACTCTACCCAAACAGCAGAGACTTCTGCACTCAACCACCACAACACAACACTAATCACGAGGCACATAACTCTCCTAATCAGTATGACACTCAACCAAAGCCCCTAAGGCAAAACAGCATGCCCAACACACTAGTCACAGGTGACCAAATAGTGAGGCACACTGATGTCCCACTCACTAGGTTGAATAAGGAGAAAGTAACAGTCAGCTGCCTGTCAGGTGCCAGGATCCATCACATAATGCACTCAGGTCCCTAAACAACAGGTACAAATATGACTTTGTCATTATGACCTGAGAACTACCTCCCTGGACTACATGAAAAGAGACATGGAAGAGCACTCGAATTATGTAGCCCAGGCGGATATGACCCTAGCCTTGAGCAGCATCCTACAATCACACAGAATGATACCACAGTACAACCAGAAAATGATTAAATTTAACAATTGGCTATGTTTCTGGTGTCATTTTAAGGGGATCCAGTGTCTGCCTGGGATGACATGATTGACAGACCTCGATGTTTTGCCAGTGATGGCCTGCATCTGTCACCCCTGGGCTTCCAGATACTGGCCGAGGCTCTTGCCACCCCACAGTGCCTTTTTTAGGCGATGTTCCAAAGACCAAATTACCATGGTAACAGCTACAAACAAATGCAATCTGAGGTTCATGCTTCTCAATGCTGGAAGTCTAAATCTCAAAATGCACTCACTCAAAGCACTCCTTAAAATAGAGAACATCGACATTTGTGCTGTAACAGAGACCTGGTTTAAGGCAGCAGGAAGCACCCCTCCACTACCAGGTTATAACTCTTTCCACATCTTTCGGCTCTAAAACTTGGACCGAAGCTCCAAAGGCAGTGTTTTTTTCCATATTCATAAAAGATGCGCATAACTCCAGACTGGTAACCTACATAATGCATCAGAGATACTTCAGGTGCAGCTAACATTGGGTAAGACAGCGATTCAGGTCATACTGGGCAACTTCAACTACCTCTCCATTAACTGGGAAAACTACTCATGTACCAATACACTTGCCCAACGTTTCCTGGAATTCATTAATTCCAATGCCCTGGACCAGCTCGTTCTTACCCCCACTAGAGGTAGCAACATCCTTGACCTGGTCATTACTAACATGGGTGACCATTGCTCTACATCAATAGTCAACTCCTCCCTGGTTAGATCCGACCACAAACTAATCACCTTGGAAATCCACATCGTTCCCACCCCACAAAGGTAATCACCATGAAAATCTTCTCCAAAGCTAACTTTGGGTTCCTAAAAACAGAAGTGGCTAACTTCACAACACCCATGCAAATGGAGAATAGTTGCATGACTGCTGAATCATACACCAGTGCAATGTATGAACACATACACAAGTGCATGAATCTCGCCATACCCAATAGAACCAAGGCGCTGTCCTCCAAAAAATAGGAAACCAATCTGGTGGTCCCCTGCCATAAACAAACTCTACAACAGAAGGAGGAAATGAATGCGGAATAAGATGATGTCCCAAGAGTGGAAAAACACCCTTATCAACCTCAACAAAAAGTTGAGATCCCTCATCAAATCCTCCAAAGCTAGCTATGAAAACAGAATTGCAGCAGAAAGTAAAGATAACCACAAGGTCTTCTATAGTTATGTAAATCTCCACAACAATACCCAGATTTGCTCTGAGCTACTGCACAATGGTACCTCCTATACTGAGCCAACATATATTGCCAATATACTGGCCGACAGATTCAGTGCCAACTTTAACTCCCCACCAAAGAACCAATCACAATACCAGTAGATTGCCAGACACCCAGTATTACTGCTGCACAGGGTAAACAGCACTGTCCAAGGCCAAGAACACAGCTTCTATGGGACCTGACAATATCTCTGGCTGTGTTCTACATGAACTACACAATGAACTGGCACCTCACCTGTGTGTTCAGTCACAGCCTCACCTCAGGCTTTGCCCCTACTGAATGGCGCACAGCTGTAGTCATCCCTCTCCACAAAGGAGGAGCAACTACAGACCCTGAGAATTATCTCCCCATTAGCTTGATGAGTCTGATATGCAAAACTATGGAATGCATCATCATGGACCTAATAAACAAGGATAAAGGGAATCTCCAAACTCTGGATCCCACACAGTTTGGTTTTGTGAAGGGTAGATCATGCCTACTCAACTTGGTTGACTTCTTTGAGTCAATCACCAGAGCTGTGGATGAAGGCAAGGTGGTTCATAGAGCCTACCTTGATCTGGCACAGGCCTGTGATACCATTCCTCATGCATGAATCATAGAAAAACTCACCAAGCTAGGCATCAACCCCTATATCACTAGGTGGGTTGCAAACTGGCTCACATATAGAACCCACAGTGTGAAAGTAGCTGACACCAAGTTGGACTGCCAACCAGTCAAGAGTAGAGTCCCACAGGGTTTGGTCCTGCTTCTTCTCCTGTTTGGTATCTACTTCTCTGAAGTCCAGGCCAACACGAAGGGACTCTGGCTGACAAAGTTCACAGACAATTGCAAGTTGGGAGCTATTATAAAATCCCCAAGTGATGTTGACATCCTACAGAAAGGCCTCACTGAGTCCAACAACTTTTGTCAGAGCCATGGCTTAAGCTCAATGCCAAAGAATGTGTTGTCATCCCCTTTGGGAAAAACACAGTTCCCGTGAATTACCACATTGATAGTAGTCCATTGAGCACAGAAGGCATTATAAGAGATCTGGGAATACAGGTTGATAGCAACCTCTCTTTTGACCACCACTGCCACAAAAGTACCTCACAAAGAGGATCCTAGGCCTTAAACACTTGTCCTACATGTACAGACTCATAAAATTCCAACTATTCTCTGTGTCATATCGCCTACTTATAGGTGATCTCTGCATGACTTACAAAGCCATGTCTGACCCAACTCTGTTACAAATGCTACATCTAAAGAAATCCCAATCCCTCTGCACCACATGCTCCAGAGACCTCAACCTCTTTACCACAATCAACAGAATGCGCTGGAGGGACAGTTCATAACCCAGAGACTGCCCATGCTATGGAACAGACTTCCTATATATGTCAAACAGAGCATCTCACTGGCCATCTTCAAGAGAAATCTTGATAAGTGGATGGGAAATAGAAAAGTTACCCCACGTATCACTCTAGTGGCTCTACTCGACAGAGGCACTGAGAACTAAGTTCGGGTGGCACGATGCCAGAGTAATCCTATGGGCTAGGCTTGTAAAGGCTCCAGGGCCATTAGCCTAGTACACACCTATTAGTCTATGAAACTATAAACAATAAACTGGATTCCTTCTCTAGGTCTAGATCATGATTTGTTGGGACCATTCTCCAGTACCCTTCTACTTCCACAACCTAAATATAGGTAGCTACGGTAATCTACCCATATAGCTAAGTCTACAGAAGCACTGGTCAATATGAAGAACATGGTACAGTTATGTAAGTTGAACTTACCATAACAGTAGATGTTCAGATGATCATCAGATGATCACTACTGCAGTAGCTGTTCCTCCCACCATCCCCTTGTTTTCATGGTGGTTTTTTTTTTTTTTTTTTTTTTTTTTTTTTTTAATGCCGGGGTGTGGACATTTATTTTTTTCTTAATCCTAGCCTTATCAGTCTCCCACTCCACTGGCAGGAAAGCTGTGAAGGGCTTTGCACCCAAACTTGTCTTTTAGTCAGCTCAACTCAAGCTGCCTGACAGTATGGATGCATGAAAGGTGCCCTGAAGCTTTGGAGATTGCCTGGCTGTTATTTTCTTGGCAGGATATAACCCATATAGCCAAGGCTACTGCAACAGTGATCATTCAAACATCTATTATTTTAAGTTCATCTTATAGAACTGTATTTTCTACCACATTTTTCATCACAAAACTGATATAGGATTTGGAGCCAGCAGATGAAAATTTTATACACCACCAAAATGTTTATTAGATTGAGGAGGTAGATTGACTTATAAGAGATGCCAGCACAGCAAATGGCTGCTATAGTGAGTACTGACTCTGTGGTTTGTAGTGTCTAGAGTTCTGACCAATAACATTTTGTTTGTGTACAGTGAGGACATGGAGGACTTATTGAGCTGAAAAGGAGGACACAGAAAGTGTACTAAAATTCCTTGTATCAGAGGTTCTTATAGGGAGGTAGCAGTCACATTAGGTACTGTAAATAGAATTGAAATGCAAAACAAAAGGCTGCAGTGAGAATCTGTATTAAAGATAAACCCCTGGATTCACTATCTGTCCATGCATGACTAAGTTGGTCATGCACGGAAGCGGCCGTTTAGGAACATGACAGCAGAGCGCCATGCATATTAATGATGGTGCGCTGCCTGAGCTCCTAAATGAGAACGGAGCATGGAAGAGTGCAGGGACATGTCTGAGAGCAGAGCCCTCACAATCTACATGCCCCCTGTACCCAGAAAGTGCCGTACGGCACTTCAGTACATAATATTAGAGCCTGGCTGTAATGCTATGTACTACAAGTGTCCACAGACACTGAAATGTAAGCCCCAAGCATTTCAGTGTCTGTGGACACTGCATTATATAAATAAAAAAAAAAAACAAATTTAAGTTTTGTTTGTAATAAACATGCTGTAAGTTTAAATGGAGCGCAGCATATTTGCATGGCACGGTGCTATGCTTAGCTTGGCTGAAATGCTGAAAATGAAAGTCAAGTGCTAATGTGATAGAATACATCATCAAATTGCTTTAGCATAGTGGTACTGTCATGGTTTAGCATGTATAACATGCTGTGTTTGAATTCCCCCTTTGCCAACATGTTTAATTAACATTTAATGGAAGTGATTGACAGATGTCAATCATATGGTCCACATATAGCACAGTAGGGGTGTGATTATGTAAAATACAGATGTAAAGAAAAGTAATTACTTTAATTAAAAAAATAATACATTTAAGCAATGCTTAGCTACTGTAAGCATTGCTCATCTGCTTTAAGCTCTAATGTATTTTAAGCAGTGCTCTGTGGATTTATGTGGAGCTAAGCAAAGTTCAGCATATTCAAACCCGGCTAATCAGGAAAAAGTGCGGGAAAACGGCCTTATTTAACCTACACAGGTGAGAATACACCAATAACCATTTGGGATAGCTATTAGCAGGATCAAAATGGCAGGTGTCAGAGAGGGAGCATGCTTTCGAGCGCAACATTGGGGCGTCCAAGATTCCAAGGTCATGGTTGGGATCCTAATGAAAAACCATGATGCAAGGCTTCTGCAGGGCCAGTACCAGGGCACCCAGTACAAAGCGGAGGCCTGGGACCAGTTTTCCTGTGATCTCACCAGTGCCACTGGCATACCCTGGACTGGTGAGCAGGTGTGATACCATTATGATGACCTAAAGCGAAGGAGGGGTGATACCTTGGACCAGTGGATCCAAGTAGCTCGGGTGCGGGATGTCCCATGTGTCTGTAAGTATGCAGCCTTATGTATCTCCAACTAAGTTTGTAAAACCATTAAAACCTGTGACTGTGCAGGAGTGCCTAATGTGTGTTCTCTCCCCATACAGCTGCTGATGAGAGGTTCACGAATGTGCAGGCTCACGTAAAGCAACTGGCCTGGCTGCATTGTCATTATGGTGAGTTCAGAATTCCTACTAATATAACCAGTAATAAATCACAAATAGTAATGTAGATATATAAATTGCTGCAAAAGCAGGAGTAAAGTCCTGTGTCAGAATGCCACTGTTACAATGGAGTAGTGCCAGCTGTGGTGTAAGACAGATGTTAGTAGCAAATCATGTACAATATGCAGGAGGGGAATAGTAGAATGCATATGAGTGTGTCTGGGTGAACCTGCCAAGAATGTGCCATATGTTAGGGCTACTGTAACATGTAGAAATCAACAGCAGTTCCTTGTGCAGATCATGCAGGAATAGTGACTGTGGATGTCTGACTTGTACCCAGATATGATGACAAAATAATAAAGGTTATACCAAATCCTGGTGTGTTTCATTTCACCTGTACCAGAAATATAGAACTGTGTATGTCCTACAGAATGCATTAATTGAGATGAACTGACATAGCACTGCTTGTCTGCAGAGTTTAGAATGGGCATGTGAAATATATGTAAAAAGCAACAGTACATACTTCCATCAGAGTGTGAGTTATTTGTGTGTCTTCTAGTATTACCCTGTGTTGTGTTAACCTTTCAATTGCAACTGTATGCCGCCATGACTGTACTGAAAAATGTCCAAGGCTAACAGGTGCAGACCTAAACCCTACACTGTGTAACCAGGAATGTAAATTGACGTTTGTATCTGTAAAACAGTAGAATGTGCAATCTGGGACAACAATATTTGCTGTGCATGTATACTGTGTACTGAAAATGGGAAACAAAAAATGCAACATGTGAGAAGAAAAGTACTGGTCAGAGAAATATGTACTACATAGAAATATTATAAAGAATATACAACACTGCCCTAGTAGCTCAGTCTGATAAAAACCAGATCTATGCTTACATTTTACACACACACCATGGTTCAAATCCAGAGACTGCCACTTAAATGTCAGTCTGCTTCTACACTCATAATTTGCGATCTGAATACAAACTGTAAGGTACTGCAAAATATATTCTCCACACAGGTAAAGAAATCTGAATTGGACTGCTAGTATAATGTGAATAACCAGTAAAGGTGTACAATTGTATTGACCAGCCCCAGTCCTACATATACATGCAAGCTAGCCATCCACACTTTGCATTCTGGCTCACACAAGCCCCTCAAGTGTCACCCTATCATGGATAGTTCCCCCAGTTTACAAGAAACATGCACACAAGAGAATTGTCACAGTAGATGTATGTCAAAAGCACAACACACACCCCAAGGTAAGCAAATAATATGTGAGTCCCAGATCAAGGCCTGGAAACTGAAATATGTGCAGAAACAGCAACGTGTAATGTGCACACATTTCTCATCTGCACAGGGCCCACAGGTACTGAAAGCTGTAGAGAAGCAGGCATGAGATGTAGAACTAAAATAAGTGTACAAGTCATCTGTTGATAGGTGCAAGTATTGGTATGCTGTAGCAGCCCCATGGCTCAGGTAAAGTGTAAGTGGTCAGAATGTAGAGTATTGAATAGTAGTGTACTGACAAATATACTAGAAAGCAGTCGTCAATGTAATCTGTTTCCTTTCCCCACCATGCAACTGAACCGTTCACCACACTGAAACCAACATGGGTATGTTCTGACAAAAAACTCTACTGTTGGGACCATTGTTCCATTCTGCTCATCATTCTGTTTAAACTGTGTGCATACTAACACTCCCTGTTGAATACCCATTGTTGTTGCCTCTCTAACATTCCTCTAACTGGCATGCTGTTGCAACTCTGAATGCCATTCCATACATGCATGGATTCTGTTTGCTATGGCAATGTTATAATTGTACTGTGTTGGGTAACTGGGAATAACCATGCATGCTATATTGACTAATGTTGTAATGTTATGTTCATCACTCACCAATATGTTCTGTTAATTGCCACAATATAGCACACATGGGAAGGCAGATCCCAGTGGATCCACCTCTCTCACCTTCCCTGGCCAGGGCACTGGGTCCCAGCATGTCTGGGACCCAACCTGGACCTCTCTCATCTGCTGGTCCTGCCCCACCCTCAGGTAGAACTGCTGCAGGGGACGGGGTCCTGCCTCCCCGCAAGTGGGGGCAGTGAGGACGCTGTCTCCTGTGATGAGGTCTGTGGCATGGTGTGCAGTGTCATCCAGACAGAGCTGGATGACCACCTGCACCAGGTGAAGGGCAGGCTGGCACAGCTAGAGGGGCAGCCAGCCCCTCAAGCTCAATCCCAGCACAGCCAACTTTGAGGTTGTGAAGGTGTGAAGGAGTGGTGGTGACTGCCATCGAGTGGGAACATCAGTGCAAATACTACAATCTGGGGGGGTTCATAAACCTGAGTTTCCCAACCACCCTGCCTGTCAAGGTGTTTATCCCCCCATGTGTCATACACCACCCATGTCTGCTGTCTTGTCTGTCCTGTCTGTCTGCAAATGCAACTTCTTCTACCAAACCTTCCTCCCCACAATTACCTTTGATCTTACCTTAACATCCCACTCTCACCTAAAAAATAAAATAAAAAGGGCACCTCTCCCACAAAAAAAAAATCATGTCTCATACATAGCTCACAGACATGTATCCTTTGCAGAATCTATCCCCAACAGTTATCCATGCTGTACGATGCACATAGCCCTCCCTGTAGGGTGTGAGGCTCCAAATTCTAAATTGGCCACATTGAAAGCTGCTGTTGCTGCCAAAGAAATGCAGAGCTATGGTCCTTTCCTACACCCATCCTCTACATTCCTACCTGTTTCTCCTCTTGTTTTACCCCCTGCTTATCCCCATTTCACCACTTTCCTATCACCCCATTTTTCTTTTCTTTATTTAAAATTAACGTGGGTTTAAGCAGCTATAAGCGGGCGTAAGCAGAGCTAAGATGATGTAAGCAGATGTAAGTGCCGCTTAGCTTCGCACAAAGCTGCACAAACCTGCTCACAACTGCTTTAAAGTGCTTTAATCACTCTGTCTCCAACAGCCCTGGTTCTGCCCAGCAACAAAATAAACAGCCTTTGGAAGTTCAAACCCAGGACCTTGCACACCATAGCCAAACTGATTTACCACTAAGCCATCTCAGATGTACATAACCCTGATGTTTACACAAACATGTCATCCAGCATAATCATTCAACACTACAGGAATGCATTTATACATGTAGATGTATGTGTGTGTGTATATATAGTTTGATCTAAATATATATATATATATATATATATATATATATATATATATATATATATATATATATATATCTGGTTCTACTTTACAAGATCGACAGCTGAGAATACCGACAGAAATTAGACTAGCACGAAAACAACGAAAATTTACAAAATCAACATATCATAATATCATCAGCAGACAACATCGAACTAAATACAATTAACGTATCAGCCCAGAGTTACAGACACGTAGATAAAGTAAAGATGCATTGAATCATTTGTAGTAATTTTACATAATGTTATATTTCTATGTTTAATTGAACGGAACAGAAGTAGTTAAACCTGTTCGCTTAATTAACAGTAAATTAACGTCTCTGGAATAAATATATGTGTTAGTTAACGTTCGTAGTGCTATGCACCGAAGACAATATGACAAACGTTGATGTCAGTAGTCCGGGAGTGTCGAATGTTGATATCAGTAGTCCGGGAGTGATTGTGACATTATACCGCACGGTACAGTCTCAAAAGCATAATGACATGTTAATCATTGACAGTTACCTGTATCACCTGGAACGAGTTAGAAACAGTAAAAGGTATTGGGCTTGCAAGTATAAGACTACAAAGCAATGTAGGGGTAGAGCTGTAATTACTTTGTTACCTGATGGAGATAAGCTAGAGAAATCAGTTGCTCATACACATTCTGCTGAACCAGGAGAACTACAGCGATATGTAGTTTGTAGTGAATTGAAAATAAGAGCAAATTTGAGCAGAGACACTCCTTCCCTTATAGTTGACGATGCATTATTGTCAACCCCTTATCTGATTGCACTGTCTACTGGACAGAAGAGCTCTACTACAGCAGGTGAATCGCATCAGGCGTATTAAGTTTGGAGTGAATGCAAAGGTTAAAATAACACTTGATAGTATTGATTTCACTGAGTTTATGTTGAAAAATGGTGTGTTTCTAAGTAAACGTTTCTCGGATAGTGTCACAGACACAAATATCATAGTATTTAGCACTGTAAATAATTTAATCGATTTGAGTAAAGCTAGTATATGGCTAATGGATGGGACATTTTTTTCTAAAGGAGTAACTATACGCCAATTATATAGTGTACATGCTATCGTGAAGTACGGTACACATACTATGTCATGTCCAAGAAATCACTTAAAGCTTACAACTATCTTTGGCACGGTTTGTTATATTTGCTGACATCAAATAACTTACACATGCAGGTAAAATTCGTTCTGTGTGATTTTGAGATAGCAGCGTTGAGGAGTATCAAACTTAATATTCCTGATGTTATCTCTAAAGGCTGCCTTTTTCATTTCGGTCAAAATGTTTGGCGAAAAGTGAAAAGCTTAGGTCTTGGACGTTTATATAATACATCACAGGAACTACAACTAGCTGTGAAGTCATTAGTAGCATTGGCTTTTCTTCCTAAGGATAGAGTAAAGGAAACGTTTAATGAAATAAAACTGACTTTTCCAGAAGGGAAAGATGTAGTGCAATATTTTTCTGATTGGTATGTGAATGGTAAACGGCGTAAATTTAATACTAGGTACACATCAGCTGTAAGGTTTCCGCCACTATTTCCCATACACATTTGGAATGTTGCTGAACTTAACGAACTGTCTCTACCTAGCGCTTGGCATAGGAGATTAAAGTGTTTGCTTGGTGATAATGGAACGGATCTAAGATATCTGCTGCATACATTGAGACGTGAACAGGATCGAGTTGATGAATTAAGGGTATGAATGTGTACAGGGAATGTACCTTCGCCAAAACGTAGAAAAGTGTTAATGAGACAAAGGCGCGTTGAGACGCTTATTGAAAATATGGAGCAGTATTCCAACTTGGAGTTTGTGCGATCAGTTGCGAGACTTTTGAAGACGTGAATTTGTTTAATTTTTCATGTGGTTTACGTTATTGTGAATTTTCAACATTGTGGTGAGATACACAGACTTTAATTTTATACTAGTGCTGAAAAGCACTGTTTATACCAATAACTGGATGTTTATTGGTTTGCCTTGTAATGGCGCAACACGTGTGAGTTAAGGGGAAGCAAATTAGTTATATTGATGATTATACTATGGCGGTGTTAGTAATTAGAGCATTGAGTTCTGCATTAAATGGGGATTGTCGAGTTTATGGCTGTCGGTGTTTACATTGTCATCTATTTTATTTATCGATTATATGACTTGTCGGCGTTTTCGTGTCGGTTATTTGGCTTGTCGATCTTGTCAAGTAGAACCATATATATATATATATATATATATATATATATATATATATATATATATATATATATGGGTCTACTTCTAAAGACCGAACCGACGATTCCCCGACACAGAAATCACCGGCGAAAACCGACAACACACAAACCGACAACGAAACACCGAACACCATAACACTGACACGGCGATTAAACAACACACTACACTACATAGCATACACACTAGCCTGACCCAAACCCTAACCCTAAGGTCCGACACTATCGCACACTTCACCTGCACCTAACCCTAACTCACTTACCCACCCCTAGCCCAAGCTCTGACACTGCCGCAGACTTCACCTACCTGCACCCTAACCCTAACTCACTTACCCACCCCTAGCCCAAGCTCCGACACTAACGCACTTACCTGACCACTCCTACCTCCGTCACTGTCGCACACTTACCGGGTCGCGATCACACATTACCCTTGTCGGTCTTTCCGCTGTCGGTGAATCACCCTGTCGGTATACGTACCTGTCGGTTATCTGGCGTCGGTGATTTCTGCGTTGGGGGATCGGCGGTTCGGTCTTTAGAAGGGGACCCATATATATATATATATATATATATATATATATATATATATATATATATAGGGGGGTCAGAATGGCTCACTGCATAGTGAAGGTTGCAGACCCCTGCCCTACGTACACAGACCCCAGTACTATATACACAACTGCAGAATGTCCAAGGCATGTCCTCAGAAACAACCCCTACTATACACAACATGTCCAGCAGTCTGATATCTGACTGGTTTATCAGGTATAATGTCAATAAATACTGGTGTACACAACATATGCACCTCTAACTGCATGACATATGTACAAAGGTCGACAGTCTTGAGGCTGGAGCTATGAATACTGGCCCAATATTGGCATGCTGCTGTGGTAACCTCAGACATTTACTGTCATACCAGGGTTTGTTGTGATGTATGTCCAATGAGGGATATGAAGTCAGTAACTCTCATGGCTGTCACCATGTATTTACTGCAATCCTCACACTATGCTTCTCCAGTTCTCAGATAGGTGCTCTGTGAGTAACACAGTAAACAAAAGGTTCCACACACTGCCCAGTCTGCAGATGACCCTACAGATGGAGGTTTCATCAAAAACATAGCACTGTCATGAGAGTTATCAGAACATGCATACTAGCCATAACCACACACACCCTGTTAAACCGACATTACTCCAAAGGAAGAATAGCAACACTTACATTCTGTAGTCAAGTCTGGCACATCCCCCCTCCTTTTTGTTGGCCTGTTTCCACAGTGTTTGTTGTTTGAGGTAACTCCCAAAAACATCTTTTATGATGTTTGTCAAACACCAGATCTAGGTTCCGCTCACAGTGAATGTCACAGCCCAACAGCAACATGATGTTCCTAGATATTGTAGTGTGTTTCCATGCAATTGGCTACGGGAATGTTACCACAACTGTTTCACATTCAATCAGCTAGAGGAGAATTGCAATTGGTGCAGATGCCATCAGCTGATCATGACCATCACTTACAAAACACAAGCTGCTGCCTAAGCAAAGCAGGTGTACATCTCCACATCTGCCTGAGAGGGTGTGGGAGGGACAGACAGAGACAAAGCATGTCAGGGAAGGGGTGGGAGACTAAAACCTAAGCATGCTTGTGTCACACACCTATCAGTACAGGGTTTCAAACCCCTGACTATGCATTACTATCACATGTGTATGCAGTTATTGCAAGCGCCACATAGCTTACATGTTGGTGAGCTGTCCAAATGTATATGTGCTGGTGAGTGACATCTGCAACAGTGATGTAGTACAGATATGGTAGGAGTAGCAAATGTGCCTGTCCACATGAACAGGTGTCAGCATCAACACAGCCACACTCTCTAAAGGACTCATACACATTGCCTACACTTCCTAACTAGTTAGTTTACCACAGTACAGTAAAGCACAGGTATCACATGCACCACAGAGGTTATCCTGAGGTTCTATGGGCAAAGGGTATGTGAAGGTGTCTGACATCAGTCAGAATGTGTTTGGGAGCATCATACACCACACACACAGATACAGGGTGCCAGTATTGATGCGCATGTGTGCATTGCTTAATGGGTGTGTAGTGGATGGCTGTGCCAGAGGGCTGTACAAGGATAGGTGAGGGGTATACCTTGGCATCAGGCCACATGACAATGGTCTGCAGTGTGGCTCAGGGATGTAGTGTCTGGAATGACCCACACAGTTGAGTATTGTATTCAACATCCAGTCACCTGGGTTATTATTGCGTGTGGCCACTGCTGTGCAATACTTGCCATGTATGTGTCCTATAGTCCATGACATGGACGGCGTCTGGGATGTGCACACATCCCACATTCATGTACAGTGACATGTGGAAGTGTGCCTGGGTTGCCTGGCCCATGTTGTGTACACAGATTATTTTCATCAGATGTGCCAATCCTGACCTCTTGTAGCAGGACCTGCTAATGGACAGCAGGTTGACCCTGCACCTACATTGATAGCATGATACAGGTACTCTCTGATGTCAGTGGCATCTGTCCATGCAGGGCATGTGTGTAAGGCATGGTATGTCCTTTGTGGATCACATTTGATGCCACCACAGATGATGCAGGCATCCAGGGGGAAACATAGTGAAGACGCACTGTCTGCAATTATGTGCATATTGTACTGATGGACAGGGTGCCATGCCCTCTGTAGCCCACTGCAATCACATCATGCTTACTATCTGTGAATAATATGCAGGGTACTACCAACATAGCGGTAGTTGCCTAGGCACATGTGTTTGTGTATGAGACATGGGTTCAGCGTGTACTCTGGGTAATACTAGGGTTGTTTACTTTGTTGACCCGGCCTTGTATCACATATAGGGGAATGGATTGGCACCCCAGCCTCTTAGCTGATTGACATCTGTTATCCTTGTAACGTGGATATTGCGACATATAATATGGCCATCATATAGGAAAATTACAGAACCCACTCGTCAATGAGTCCAGTTGTTACACACTCACAGCCACCTCCACACAAGATACGAATGAAAAACACACACACACAAAGTTGCTATGGCTGGTATTAGAACTCCTGCCTAATTAGCTTATCACACTACAGCATTACGCAGTTATAGGACACACTATGGAGATTATTGGGCTATTCTTTCCCCAAAGGTGTATTTCATAGTTGATGACTTCAGAAAACTTGAAAAGTAGGCCAATGGAGGCTGTAGTGCCTGTGAATGATCTCAAAAGCATTGCTCCCTACACTGATAAAGGAACACACACACACAACCATCCACACTTGCCATGTCTGTGAATAGAACTTCTACCTAACTAGTTTAGTACACTACAGCATTATGCAGTTATAGCATGTACTATGGAGATTACTGGGCTATTCCTTCCCCAAAGGTGTATTTCACAGGTGATGACATCAGCAGACTTGGCAAAGTAGGCCAATGAAGGTTGTAGTGCCTGTGAATAGTCTCAAAAACATTGCTCCCTACACTGATAAAGGAACTCACACAAACTTGCCATTTATGGGAATAGAACTCCTACCTAACAAGTTTATCACACTACAGCATTATGCAGTTATAGTACGCGCTACAGAGATTACTGGGCTATACTTTCCCCAAAGGTGTATTTCACAGGTGATGACATCAGCAGACTTGGCAAAGTAGGCCAATGAAGGTTGTAGTGCCTGTGAATAGTCTCAAAAACATTGTTCCCTACACTGATAAAGGAACACGCACACACAAAAACATCTACACTTGCCATGTCTGGGAATAGAACTCCTACCTAACTAGTTTATCACACTACAGCATTACGTAGTTATAGGACACACTATGGAGAATATTGGGCTATTCCTTCCCCAAAGGTGTATTTCATAGTTGATGACTTCAGCAGACTTGACAAAGTAGGCCAGTGGAGGTTGTAGTGCCTGTGAATGGTCTCAAAAGCATTGCTCCCTACACTGATAAAGGATCACACACACAAACCCACATCCACACAAACATCCACACTTATGTCTGGGAATAGAACTCCTACCTAACTAGTTTATCACACTACAGCATTATGCAGTTATAGGGCACACTACGGAGATTGCTAGGCTATTCCTTCCCCAAAGGTGTATTTCAAGGTGAATGCCATCAGCAGCCTTGCCAATGTAGCACATTTGAATTGTAGTGAGTGTGAGTAGCCTAAAAAGCATGCTCCCTACAGAGACAGAGAAACACACAAACATACACACACACAGTTGACATGGCTACCTAACTAGTATAACACACTACAGCATTACACAGTTATAGGATGCACCACAGAGACAAAGTGACTGACATCACCAGCTTTGTCATAGTAGGGCTATAGGGGACCAGTAAGTGTGGATGGGCCATAACCCATTCATCTACAGGTAGACACACCACACTCAGGCACATGCAGGTTTATATTCTGCCTGTATGTGTATACAACTGTTAAGATGACTACTGGCTTGTACAGTCATGTTGCACAACTAGCACTTGCACCAGGCAGTCTGTAATGCTGAGGGATACCTGTGGTTAATTTCTACAGTGAGTGAAATTTACACATCATGTGGTTGTAGCAATTTGGCTGTGTTCTGGGTGGGGCAGGCCTCATGATGGAAGGCTCTTTGTCACTGTCACTGTCATCAACCATCTATGTATGTGTACTTTTAGCATATTATAGTATGTTGTCCTTGGATATATGTGTGTGTTCCTATCCAATGTGTCTGCAAAGCATGACTTGTGCATACTGAGAAGTGTATGCACTAACATCTGCACCTGTCAGATATGTTTAGGGTCTACTGTTGTTGGCAGACATGGGCTTCATGTGTTTATGTGGCAGACATGGACTTCATTTGTTTAAGTGTGCGAGCATGCCCAGTATGCCCTTCTATATTGAATGTGTGGATCCATTCTAGGTAGTTTGTACTTCAGTGCAGACCTTTGTGTTCTACACCAATGGGTAGCAAACTGTTTCTGCAGGATATCTGTTGATCATTTGGCAATATGAGGTCAAACTCTGCAAGGGATAGTGTGTACCATAGGTGATTGTGTTTGTGCTGCTTCTGCTACATGGTACTGATGTTAGCACAGATATTCAGACATGTACTGTTATACACTGTGATGTTGTATATCCTCAAGTTCTGTCAGGCAGGCAATTTTGCTCACAGTGATATACTGGGGATCACAGGGTGAATGCAGCTGTGTCCAGTATTGCGGTCAAACTCCTACATATTAATGGGAGTTTATGCCATTCTGGGGGGGGGGGCTGCAGACACTTGCTGCTGGGTCTGTGTATCATGTTCAGTACCTTGGTACAGTGCTGGCAGAGGATCCCATACTTGTACATCCATCGACATGACAGTATGGCCTTATCTTGCTGTGGCAGTACCTCAGAGATGTACAGATTTTCACAGGTTACCCAGCAGCAGGAATCACATGTTGGGATATTCCCCCTATTGTGGTGTTTTGGCAGGTTTGTAGCCACCCATTATTGTGTTTGCAGCCAGGGATAGTATGTGCACAAGTCTGTGTTTGTTGGACCTTTTACATTCCATGCTGCACAAGCTCCCACCCTCCCCCCTCTATTATTCTATCCTCATCCATACATTATGCATACATTCACTGATACTTGCCCTATAGCTATAACTTCATCACAGCTGTGTTTTGGTGTTGGTCCACAGTTCATGCAGTGGGATATGATGGACATGTTACTGTGGTTTGTCCACATGGCCTTGCATGTGGCTTGTGTGCAGTGTGTTATGTTGCTATTTGGGTGTCCATTACATAACATACATTGGCAGGACAGGTGAGATGCAGGTCTTGGCAGATGCTGTAGGCCATTTGGTGGTGATGCAGGCCAGTTGTAGCAGGCCATTGCATTCTGTCAGTCCTGCAGTCCCAGAATGCCATACAGTATATTCCTCTGGGGTGACAGGGTAGGTGTGCTAGGTGTCCACGCCAATACTTCAATCAGTATTGATCAGGTGGTGTGTATGCTGGCAAGTTGCTAATTACAGCTAGGGGCACACCCGCATGGGACACCTGCACTGCATGCTGCATTCTTTTGCTATTGCCATACACTGATTGGCTCATATTGTACCCCTTCCCAAAACCAGGGATATTACCAGAAAGGTCCCTGTGAGTGGTGTTTGTGTGAGCTGGGTGCATGTCTGCTATGGACACTACTTGCATCTGACTCACACATATGCATGGGACATTCCAATTAGTTTGGCTTGTGCAGGGACATCAGCCTTTTCCCAATACATCAGTCCTATCACCTTTGTGATCTGCAAGTGTTCGGCCAGACAACATCAGTATTCCCTACTACAAGCCCAGATAATGTGATGCATACCTGTATGTACAGTTCCAAGGGTGTGTCCATTTCACAGTTACACACTATATACTGTATGTCTGGGGGTACTTTCATAACATGTCCATCTTTCAGATTATGACACATATTACCAACATACATTTACAATGGCTTACTGCTAGCATGTGTTATACTGTGGGGAATTGTCTTTGGAACTGTTCTGCTTGGTTACCTTCTTACTGCTATTTTCCCTTCCCATTGCCTCCCTGTTTAAGCCTAGGGGCATGCCGCAGAAACCCAGTGCTCAGATGTGCACAGAACTGCTATTTCATGTTTTTTTTTACACCTGTTTAAGCAATGTAAGCACCTTTTAGCAGAAACTGGCCTCTACACCTGGACATACTTTGCTTTTGTTGGAATTAGACACTACAGCTTCAGACATGCCCCCTTCCTTAACTGTGCTTAGCTAGGTGAAAACTTGAGACACAAGGCTCCAATAAGCTTACAGCTTACCTGACACACCCCCTTGTAAAGTCATTTAGCTCTTAGGCTTACAACATGGTTTATTGCTCCTGCACAGTTGGGTGCAAGCTAAACCTGCAGGGATATATGTGACTCACTATCAGACTCCTCATTTGCATAGGATTGCCTGCTAATACATAGTTACATGTCACACACTAAGCCTTCCCACTTAGCAACCATTATTCTCCAGCCATGGTGTCTTCTGCCTGCCATTGAGTATAATGGCAAAATACTGATTTTGGTTAGAATGCTTATTTCAGGCTTTTTTTTATTTTCAGCACAATCCTGTTTGCGCACTGCTGTGTGACACTTAACAGCTGAAACTGACTAAAAATAAAACTTATTTTTGTTATTTTTCTGAACAGTTTGGCATGCCAATAGCCATATATTTGGCCATTGGTATGCCTTACACATACTATACACTCTTTATTTGGAGCTGTCATGGCTCCGTTTTGTATTTTGCAGAAGGGTACTTGTTTATTAACTGAGTACATTTCTGCAGATTACACTAGTCCTGTACGGACTGCTTCCAGCTTTCTGGATTGCAGATTCACCTCATTTGCATGGTTTTCACCTGCAAATGAGGTAATTTGCATACAGGAGCTCGGTTCATGCAGGATTAGTTTAAGAGCTCACATGTACATCCCGGGAGCTCGTTCCTGGATCATGTGGTGGCCATATTGCCAAAAATTGATCTTAAACTATTCCTGCATGCCATGCAGGGCTTGCAGAATCTGGGGGAAAGACTTTATGAACATGTATGAAATATGAAACATTTATTCAAGTATCCATTTGGGCAGCAAAAGGCATATTGGTGCAAATTTGACATGCAAGTGTGTAGATTTTTTATTTACATATTTATATTGACAAGCAACAGGCAAAATCATGATTTAATTATATTATTATCAATTTGCAAAGCAAAAATAAAGCTCTCTTAAAATTATCTGATGAGGAAGAAAGAAGTGAAACTGAATGCTATCTAATTTGGAAAAAGAAAACTGTGCAAGGTGTGGTAATAATGGCTGACAAGGAATATGAACTGTTGGTGGGAAGCACTGGTTGGACTGGATATTGAACCAAATACTGTTCACTGCATGCCTTGTATTTAAATTGTGAAAAATCCAGTAGGGGAAATTATACCTTAAGGGGAGGCTAAGACTTGCTCTTGCTGTTATATGACAGTCTTCAACATTTCATAAAACTGCCCTCAAAGAAAATGTGATTAATATGGTGAAAAGATCAATTTAGGAAACAATGTAACTGTAAAACAAAAGGGCATCATTGGATTGATTTCAAATTCTTATAAGAGGAAACTGATAATTAAATGCTAGAGGCTGTAGTTAAGGGGCACGATCTGAACATATTTGATGAAGAAAGTATTACAGAAGAAATATTTCTGAAGAAAGGAGGACAATGTTAATTCTGAAATTACACAAAGTGGTGTAGTGGTTAAAAATGCAGAAGAGAGGGGAAATACTACTATAACACTCTTTGAAAATGAATATGTTATGACAACAAATAAATAGGAAATGGTAGAAACAGAGGGGAAAAGAAAAAAGTATGGAATCAGACACTGAAACAGATTGAAATAAAAAAAAAATACAAGAAGAAGATGTTCACAAAAAAGGCAAAACAAATGAAAGATTAAGTTTAAAAGATGATAAAAGAAATGGATATTTTTAGAAGTACATTTAAATGATAATTCTATAAAAAGCAATATTAGTAGACTAGTTTTGTTTCCAGCCTGTTATAACCCCCCAACATCCTTAATGCCCCTAAATTTCATCATCATAAATCTGCAAAGCATTAGAAATAAAATACCACACCTACATGCCTGGTTAGAAAAAAACAAACTAGACCTCACTGCCATTACTGAGACAAGGTTAAAATCTTATATCAAAGTTGTCGAATTCCTACCCCTTAATTACAAACTGTCTAAGAATTGAAAGACCACATAAAAGGGGGGGGGTGTTGCCTTGATATACCCAAACACTTTCACTGTAGTTCAATACACAAAACCTGTCCCACAATTATTTCGGCTGTTCCCATTAGGGGTTGCTACAGTGGATCATCTATTTCCATTTCTTCCTGTCCTCTGCATCTTGCTCTGTCACACCAACCACCTGCATGTCCTCTCTCACCCCATCCATAAACCTTATCTTAGGCCTTCCTCTTTTCCTCTTACCTGGCAGCTCCATCCTTAGCATCCTTTTTCCAATATACCCAGCATCCCTCCTCAGCACATGCCCAAACCTATGCAATCTTGCCTCTCTGACATTGTCTCAAAACCATCCAACCTGAGCTGACCCTCTAATATACTGATTCCTAATCCTGTCCATCCTCATCATACCTAGTGCAAATCTTAACATCTTTAACTCTGCCACTTCCAGCTCTGACTCCTGCCTTTACGTCAATGCCAACATCTTCAACCCATACAACATAGCTGGTCTCACTACCCTCATGGAGACCTTCCCTTTCACTCTTATTGGTACCCGCCTGTCACAAATCACTCCTGGCACTCTTCTGCACCCATTCCAACCTGCCTGTACTCTCTTCTTCACCTCTCTTCCACACTCACCATTACTGTGAACTGTTGATCCCAAGTATTGAAACTCATCCACCTTCACCAACTCTACTCCCTGCATCCTAACCATTCCTCTATCCTTCCTCTCATTCACACACACACATATTCTGTATTAGTCCTGCTGACCTTCAATCCTCTCCTCTCTAGAGCATATTTCCACCTCTCCAGGGTCTCCTCAACCTGTTCCCTACTCTCGCTACAGATCACAATGTCATCTGCAAACATCATAGTCCATGGGGTCTCCTGTCTGATCTCGTCTGTCAACCTGTCCATCACCATTGCAAATAAGAAAGGTCTCAGAGCTGATCCTTGATGTAATTCCACCTCCACCTAAAACACATCTGTCACTCCCACTGCAGACCTCACCACTGTCACACTAACCTTGTACATATCCTGTACCACTCTTACATACTTCTCTGCCACTCCCGACTTCCCCATACAATACCACAACTCCTCTCTAGGCACCCTATCATATGCTTTCCTCAAGTCTACAAAGACACAATGCAACTCCTTCAGAGTTACTAGCAGAGATAATAGTATCCTTTCTAAAAATTAATAACAGTAAAATCTTTGTATCATAGTCATATACATCCCCCCAGGCAACAACATTCCTATACTTGAAGACATTCTTGCTTGGTCAATTAATAACATTACAAACAAAACCATCATCCTAGGGGATGTTAACTTTGACTGGCTTGATATTTATAATCAAGATCCTTCCACCAGCATAAACTATAACTATACGCAACTAATAACCAATATAACCAGGCCCAACAATAAAACATGCAGTGGCTCAGTTCTGGATTGGATACTTGTCTCCTATCCTAACAAAATTTCCTGCTCTGGCACACTATCTAACAGTATTAGTGACCACTTACCAGCCTTTATAACTCAAAAGACCACCTCAGTCCTAATCACACACCAAGTTATGTAAACCAGAGATTTATCTCACTTTTCCCAACACCTTTAATAAAATCTTACAAGGGATCAATTGGAAGCCACTCATATATCTCCCTCTCCATGAGGATGTTGAATTATTCAATTCAAAATTTCTTAGAATTTTAAATAGTTTAGCCCCACCTCACATAAAAAGAGTAAAAGCTAAACAGATAACCTGGCTTACCAAACACACAAAACATATTATGTCTGCTAGGGATAAAGCTTGGAAAACCTAGCAAAAAAAATAAAAATCCTAATGGCCTCATTCAGTATAAACAATTACACAACCAGGCAAAATGACTAGTGATTAAAAATAAAAAAGAACACTCCTAAGCCTTCAAGACCAACACAAACTAAACCCAAAGAAACTTTGGAGCACAATCAATTCCCTAATTCATCCAGGTAAAAATAACAGTCCTTGCCCCCTAATCCAGATAAATCCTCCCACTGAGATAGCCTCGCTCTTCAATTCATATTTTATCGCCGCCATAGCTAAACTCACCACTACCTTACCACCTATGGACACCTGCCCACCTGAACCTCCCAAGTCACACTCCTCTACTACTCCTCTATACTTATTCTCACCTGTACCAACTTCCACTATAAAAAACTACTTCATAAACTCAGACCTTGTACTAACACACCAGACAATTTACCTGCTGAATTTCTTCAAGTATCTGCAAATTCCACTGCCTATCCTATCAGCATACTCCTCAATAGATCTATTCAGGAGTCCAGTATACCAAACATATGGAAGAAACCATTTGTTCTTCCACTCCATAAAGGTGGCGACAACTCTGATATCTCTAATTTCTGACCCATCGCTATCCTCTCTCCCATCTCTAAAATATTAGAAAAATGTATTCACACTCAACTTCTTAACTATCTTGTCCAGAACTAGATACTTTCCCCACACAGCATGGCTCCAGGCCAGGTCATAGTACCTGTACTGCTCTCACATCTTTTATGGACACAGTAAATAGGGCTCGCGATGCTGGTTACATAGTCTCCTCACTGTTCCTTGATCTCTCTAAGGCCTTTGACAAGGTTTCACATCCCCTTCTGCTCACAAAACTCACCAACTTAGGTCTCTCACCCCATATCTTAAAATGGTTCTCAGACTATCTCACCAACACTCCTTCTCACCTTTTCTCAACACAACCACAGGTGTACTTCAAAGATCTATACTAGGTCCCCTCCTTTTCAATATATTCATTAACAACTTTCACACCACCCTTACCCATGGCACAGTTTTCCAATATGCAGATGATGCTACAACCATCTGTACTGGCAAATCTGTATCTGAGTTACAATGTCTTACCTAAAATGCTTTCAATTCAGTACAAACTTGGATGTCAAACAACCATTTTGCTCTAAATCTCAATAAAACCAAACTTCTAATATTCCCCCCCAAAAAACTACTACTCTGAACAAGAATGATTTTTCTGTCTAATCCCATAATAATACTCTCATTGAAGTTGTTCCAAGTACCAAACTGCTAGGAGTTATTATTGATGACAATCTAACATTCGACCTCCATATCCATAGCAACATCAAAAAAACACATTGAAAATTAGGTACCCTCTGTAGACACAAATACTACCTTAATATTACTGCTAAAAAAGCTCTAGCATCATCCTTCCTGATACCTGGTTCAAGGCTCCAGAGAGCACCCCTGCAATACCAGGCTACAACTCTTACCACACTTTTCGGCCACCAAACCAGGATCGAAACACTAAAGGTGGAGGAGTGTCAATATTCACCAAGGATATTCACACCACCAGGCTAGTTGGCCAACACAATGTGTCTGAAATTCTCCAAGTGCAACTAACACTAGGTAAGACTGCAATCCAAATTGTAGCTTGCTACAGATCCCCCACCATACCCCAAGATTCTCACTACACCTTTTTAAACATACTGGAAAATATTAAGATAGAACCAAACACCCTAATACTGGGTGATTTTAACTACCCTGCCATTAACTGGGAAAACTACTCATGTCCCAACACCTTTGCGCAAAGGTTCTTGGAATTCATAAATTCCAATGCCCTGGATCAACTAATCCATAGTCCCACCAGGGGCTCCAATATCCTAGACCTGGTCATTACCAACATGGCAAATCAATGCTCCATACCTATGGTCACCCCCTCATTAGTCAGTTCTGACCATAAGCTAATTACCCTTAACATCCACATCCCACCCCCACCCCCCAGTAAAGAAACCACCATAAAAAACTTCTCCAAAGCCAACTTCATGCTACTCAAGTCAGAAGTGACAAACTTCATGACACCCATGCAGACAGGAACTGAAAGTTCAACTGCTGAATCCTACACTAAGGCACTGTACGAGCACATCCACTCATGCATGAATCGTGCCATCCCAAATAGAACCAAAATGCTCTCATCCAAAAAGGAAGCCAATCTGGTGGTCCCCTGCCATAAACAAACTTTACAACAAAAGGAAGAAACTTTTGCAGAAAAGAGGAAAATCCCAGGATGCAAAAACTCCCTTACTAGCCTCAGTAAGAAACTGAGATGCCTCATAAAATCCTCCAAAGCTAGTTATGAAAATAAAATTGCCAAAGATTCCAAAGACAACCACAAAGCATTCTATAACTATGTCAAGAATCTAAATGGCAATGCTCAGATCTGCTCTGAGCTAAAACAGAATGGCAATAAATATATTGATCCAAAGGATATTGCCAATATCCTGGCAGATCGATTCAGTGCCAACTTCACCCCCCTCTCACCCACTAAATGGCCCATCTCAATACCGGAAGATTGCCAAATTCCAGTAATAACGGCCACACAGGTACAAAACGCACTCTCTAAAGCCAAGAATACAGCATCCATGGGACCATATGACATCCCGGGCTGTGTACTACATGAACTACAATATGAACTGGCACCTCACCTAAGTGTCATGTTTAATCATAGCCTCACTTCAGGTTTCGTGCACACTGAGTGGCGCAGAGCTACAGTTATCCCAATCCACAAGGGGGGATCCACCTTGGATCCCGGAAACTACCGTCCCATCAGTCTGACAAGCCTTATCTGCAAGGCCATGGAGCGTATTATCATGGAACTTATAAACAAAGACATTGGCAACCTTCAAACACTGGACCCCACCAAGTTTGGGTTTGTGAAGGGCCGATCTTGTCTCCTGAACCTGATTGACTTCTTTGAATCAGTCTCCAGAGCCATGGACAAGGGTAAGGTGGTCCACACAGTCGCTCTAGACCTTGCCAAGGCCTTTGACACCATCCCCCACTCTGGAATCATAGATAAACTTACTAAGTTGGGTATTAATCCCTATGTCACCCAATGGGTTGCTAAATGGCTTACTGATAGAACCCACACTGTAAAAGTAGCCGACTCCAAATCCAGCTCCAGACAAGTGACAAGCGGAGTACCTCAGGGTTCAGTCCTGGGGCCGCTCTTGTTTGGCATCTACTTCTCTGAAGTACAGGTCAATTCTAAGGGACTCTGGCTAACAAAGTTTGCAGATGACTGCAAACTGGGAGCCATTATTGAATCCCCAAATGATGTGGATACTCTACAAAAGGGCCTTACAGAAACAGATGCTTGGTGCCAGAGCCATGGGCTCAAGCTAAATGCCAAGAAATGTATTGTTATTCCCTTTGGGAAAAAACATGTATCCATGAATTACCATATAGGTGGCAGTACACTAAACACAGAAAGTGTGATATGAGACTTAGGGACACAGGTGGACAGTGGTCTCACCTTCGATAACCACATCGCCACAACAGTCAGGAAATCCTTCTATGTGGCACACCTCATCACGAAGGGCTTTTCATCCAGAAAAAAGGAGGTCATTGTCCCACTGTACTCATCCCTCATTAGACCCATTATAGAATACAACGCCCCATTTGGTATGTACCTCTCAAGACATCTGCAACAACTGGAAATGCCTCAGAAATACCTCACTAAAAGAATCACAGGCCTAAAGCAGATGCCCTACGCTGACCGCCTTAAAAAACTCCAGCTATACTCTGTTGCATATCGTCTCCTCAGAGGCGATCTCTGCTTAACATACAAGGCCATGTCAAACCCAGAGCTGTTGGACATGCTACACTTAAAGAAATCCCAATCCCTCAAAGCTACACGCTCCAGGGATCTAAACCTTGTCATCACAATAAACAAAACATGCTGGAGGGATAGGTTCCTGACCCAGAGACTCCCCAGACTCTGGAATAGATTGCCCATACATGTCAAGCAGAGTGCCTCTTTGGACCTCTTCAAGAGGAACCTTGACGTTTGGATGGGAGAAAGGAAATTCACCCCAGGGATCACATCAGTTGCCCTGCTAGACAGGGGTCCAGGAAAATAAATAATGTGGGAAGAAATAGCCAGGGAATTGTTATGGCTAGGCTTGTATAGGCCCTAGGTCTGATAGCCTAGTACCAACCTATGAACTATGAACCAACTCTACTATACGGTGCCCCAATCCTGACCAATATCCAGTCCTTCTTGAAAACCAAACTGGACTCATGTTACAACAAGATTGCTAAATTTGTAACAGATTCAAAAAACTCAGCACACCACTGCTTATCTCTACAACAGCTAAACTGGCTCAAACTCGCATACTACCTCACTTATTCACATTTAACCACTGTACATAAACTCATATACAAGCCTTCAACTTGCCGCACCCTCTCCTCCTTATTGACTACATGCCACCATAACAGGTCACTAAGATCCAAAAACACAATAATGCTAAACGTTGAAAAAAGTAACCTTGCAGCTGGTCAAATGCTGTACTCTTTTACTATCTCAAAACTATGGAATGCCCTCCCACCTTATATCAGAACAATCAGTAATTCTGCTCTCTTTAAGAAGTCTCTCAGATCCTCCTAACACCCAATCCGCTATTATATCCCTCTACAATATCACTACTTAGGAGCTCTCTCTGACTTGCTGAATTCAACTGCTTATGACTACAAAACTCCAACAAGTAATTAAAACTGCTTCCCTAACTAACTCCATTCTCAATGATCAAATTGTACACAATGTTGATGTGTAATGCTTGTAAATAACTTGTAGCATTGTGTTTAATATTTATTTCCATGCATTGAGACTGCATATAGACTGTTATATTGTGCTTTTTCTTGTATATACTATTAATGTTATGTGGAGCTTTTCTCCCCAGGCCTCTACTGACAATGGGCTCACCTAGGTCCAGTAGACTTTCCCGGTTAACAAAGGCAATAAATAAATAAATACATTTTAATATGACCGCTAAATAAGGGATGAGCTGGTAAGGATAATTGGTCTATGTACACATACAAGTTATACAGAGAGAAAAATACTTTTGAAGAAATCAAACCAATTGTGATTGCGCATATGGACATTCTTGTAATGGGAGATGTTCTGTTCAGTATTAGAAATGGAGCAATGCTGGCTCAGGATGTGAAGAAATCTGCAAGTAGGATAGGAAAAGAGTTTGCATTTCATACCAGCAAAGTAAGAGCAGAAATGCATTTGGTTTTCAATGTCTACTAAAGTAGTTAAAGGAGATAAAGATTGTTTGGGGTTTACAGATTTCTGCAGCCATTATGCAATTTATTTGGGATAAATGATATGATTATAGGAGTAGGGAAATGCTTACAAAGGTTAATAACAGAATGTGAAAAGAGTGAGGAAAGAAACTGAGCATCAGGAGCTTTAGAAAGAATATTACAGTGTCAGTCATTTTTTAGTCAACAATGATTCATAGATAAGTACTAGGCTAGTGGCCCTTCTAGGCCTTTTTAAGCCTAGCCAACTTTGTTAAGGTGAGAATCAAACTCTGTAACTTGTGTCTATGAAGTAAACATCTTAACCATTATGGCAGTCCTTGCAAATGAGTTTGAAAAAGGTAAAAAAATGTTATGTACAGAAGAAAAGTGAGATAAACAAGAAGAAAAATAAAGCATACATGTGGATTACAAACTATAAAAATTATTGGAGATTTTGGATATGTGTGTGTGTTAATAATGACAGGGAAATCAATGAAGCCAATTTTCAGCAGATGTCTGGGGAGAAATGCTCCAGACACATGTCTTTGCAACATGGGAGGAAACCAGAGTACCCAGAGAAAACACCTGTCTTTGCAACATGGGAGGAAACCAGATTACCCAGAGAAAGCCAACGCAAACACAGGGAGAACATGCACACTCCACACAGAAGACACCCCAGCCAAGAATCGAACCAGAGAACCTCTTGCGGTGAGGTGATAATGCTACTGCCGCACCACTGCACCATCATGTCTGCATCTACATCTATATCTATATCTATATATCCGGATATACAGAAGTTAAACTGAAACATTGTAAAAAAAATTAGTAAAGAAGGTAAAAAGTAATTAAAAAGTATAATAGCATTGTTATCAACTCATTACATCCAAGTGACGCCTCCAGGAGCATCTACAGTTAACTCCTACAGACTCCTCTAGGCATCAAATATTGCTTCTTCATATTTGCATCAGTAATTCCAAAACTATACTCTGTACAAGGTTGTAAAAGATTTCATCTTAAAGTTTACACAATAGTAAACTCCGGTGCAATAACATTTGGCCACTGTCTAGTGCAGGTAAATAGATATTAACTGCTGTTTTTAATATATTAATATATACATATATAATTTTCACATTTTTCAAAATATCTCAACAACCAAGTAACATGAACAGAACTCTTTAGCCTCATATGAAAGCTCTCAGCTTGATGAATAAAATTCTACTGATAGTATGTGTGTAACATGAGTTGTTGATGAAATATTGTAAGTTGTTTACAAAATATTACAAATGTAGTAGTTACTGCATTTACTGCCTTATAAAATTCATTTTAAGACCCATAACCTAAAGAATACTACCACTATAAAAATAGTTTGCGCTGAAGAGTTTTCCATTTACACTTCTTTCATAACCTGTATGGCTCCAGAGATATGAACATCTGTTTGAAATGTGAGGACATCATTTCATTCAGTCAAAAAGCTTAGGCTCTGACCATGGGAAGTTGCTGTGCAAACTTCCTGAGCTCCACTGGAGTGAAAGAATTAAAAAGGGAGGGGGGGTTAGAAACAAATCCACCATGCTACATGAAATAGCATGGTGATGGGATGACTGAAGATACAAGTGGAATCATGCAAATTAATTCCAAAATGCTAACTGGAGCTAGAATTTGCACAAATGATTAAATCAACCATGGCAGAGCAATTCAGAAATATACATAACTAACACAATGCACCATTGTGATCATCTGCTATGAAAGCCAGGATTTTTAATGTACAGGAGTTTCACTCATTTTATGATTCTAGGAGTAAAGGCAGCATAAACAAATGAGTAAGTGTTAGTGGTCTCCCTCAAAGTAATGGAGTACAATGTTATTCAACATTGCCCTTCATGTAGCAGAAAACTCTGCCATCAACTAACATGCCAACATTTCCAAGAGTAGGGTATTGTCAACCAGTATTTTGAGGACAGAGGTACCATATGGGGGTAATCATGTGCTGCCCACCCACGTATCAAGGTAGATGCATGGAGTGCCTATACCAAGTTACACAAATGTTTATGTAGGCTTAACCACCCAAGCTACAGGGACCTTTCGGTGTTAAGTGTATTGTATTTTAGAATCCAATTTGAGTTTTTGCTGTGATACTGTAGAATGAGCAGAGACATATTTGATTTCTATGTACAGCAAAAGACAGAAAAACTGTTACATGATCACTCTATGGCATAGACAATTTCACAGTGGCCTAAGGGACCATTGACTTCATCCACCTTGCCTTCGAGGCCCTACCTGTTCCACATAGTGTTCAGTGTATTAAACAGAAGAATGTCTATTCTACCAACTGTCACATGGTGTGCATTGTACATGGTATTATATATAATGTGTCTGTGTAATATCCAGGTAGTTCCCATGATTCCCAAATCATGAACACATGTGACGTTATACTATTGTTTCACGTGGAGTAACTTTGCACAGGACGATCTAATTGTTACCTGCATATACTGCCAACCAGAGTTCTAGATAAGCATTTCCCAAAGACTTAGGTGTCAGGTCAGGTCTATGTTACGTTAACAAAAAACCTAGTCAGTGAACGCCTGTTCGCCAACCAATAAATAGTGAACTGTCATTCCTTCGAACGTCCACTTCAGTGAATTTTTTCCTAGGGGAAAAATTTGCGTGGCCAACTAAAAAGGAGACAATATTTCAAACCCTTCAAAGTGGGGAGCTTTGACCCCCCCCATGTGGGGAGGGCTGTGCCCCCCACACCACCCTAACTAAATATACCAAGTCCAGAATCATACTATAGTGGTGAAAGGGCAAATTCCCAATGATGGCCAACTGTTTTTCCCCAGGCAGGGATCAATCATAATAATTTGCTCTGGTTCTGGAGAGGTAAGACACATTGACAAGGAATAGTTATGCTTCCATAGGTGTAGGATTCCAGCTAGTAGGTGAAATAGCCATACACATAGATAGAAGGTTGTGCAAGTCATGCATCATATTGTGAGCACTGGCCATGACAACCATGTGACTCTGTATTATGTCTGATGGATGCTTTATCACTTTGGTGAGGCAACAGACTGTGCCATGAGCCCAGCAACTGCCATAGCTATGCACTGCAGTCAGCAGGCCAATGTGGGAAATGGATAGTGTATGAAATTGGACCACAAGCAACTGGGCAAGTGTTGAGTGTCCCCTGTGGTGGAGCCAGAAGAGCATCTAATGACCATGGGAGTGCAAACTTCTAGGGATGGTAGAGCCATATACAGAGGTGACAGTGATGCAGTCTCTGAAAGTACACCTGACTTGTGACTATGCACCTGATATCTAACCATTTCATGTCTTCAGTTGGCACTTGCCAGTGTCTGCATGTAATGCCACATTATCTGCATACAACAACTTTGGTGATCTGTCCCCTCCAGACTGTTTACTAATATAGCCCATCACCAGTATGAACAGCGGTGGGCTCAGAGCTGAACCTTGAAGCACAGGCTCTCCCATTGGCAATCCCTCTGTGACACTGAACACTGTCGGTACTTGTGTCATTGGGTCTTTGTATACAGCCTGCACTAATTTTACCAATGTTTATAGGACACTGAACAACCACTGGATTGAGCAAATCAGCTTTTTTGGGACCTTGTTATATGCTTTCTCCAGGGCTAGGAATTCACGGTTGCACTCTTTCCTCATCTCTGCCTTCTTCACAACTATCTGTCTCACTGCAAAGATTGAGTCAGTTGTGATGCTGATCTCCCATATTACTTTCTATTACTCTGTGTCAGTAAACTAACTAGGGTGAGAGGCGCAACTACTCCAAAAGCAAAGTGCTGGGTGGTAAAATCAGCCCATCCTGATCATGCTTTAATGCAATATAGGCTTTGAACATCCGGTATTGCATTTGCAGTCAATCCTGAGAGCTGTAGCTCTCTGTATGTGGCCTAAACTGTACCAACTGTTTGCTACATTGTAGCAAGCAGTTTGCTACAGTTTACAAGTTTTTTATTTTTAACTAAAACCTGGGTGCTGCAGCACTCCATGCAGACAGGGTATAAAGTGAAGCTACTGTTTGCTACATTTGTAGCATAGCCAGTTTAAACAGATTTTTTTTACTGTAAAATTTGAGTGCTGTAGAAGTCCTAGCAGCCACGGCATAAACTGTAGCAACTGTTAGCTATATTTGTAGCCTGCAGTTTGCTAGATTTTAAAATATTTTTTTTTTAAATAAAATATGTTAAATGAGGGTTGGAGTCAGGGCACAGAAACTGGACCTGAATGGCTGAGGCAGGAGGTGAAGGGATGCATTACATGCATGCATACATACATACATAAAAAAATATTTCAAGCACAGGCATTAATACCCTTCTAGCCTAACAATATACCAAAACACTTATTACCATAATAAATGTCCAGGCTGTTCTTAAAAATATCTAAATTAGTACTTGCTTTACTGTAATTTGGTGGTCTATTCCATGTAGCAGCTGCTCTCTCAGAGAACCAGTTGGTACACTTCTCATTCCTATAAAATCTACTACATAGGTTGTCTGATGATTCTCTACTACTTTTTGATAACCCCGTTCACAGAGGTAGATGCCTCCAAATTCTTAAATTCCTGACTAAGTTCTACTCTTAGATATCTATAAGAGATGCTGTGCAAACTCAGTTATTTTAGTCTTTCATAATAACTTAAATTATCACATTCATGGATGCCCTTGCTATATTTCTGCTATACACTTTCCATTTTAGTTATACTTGTTTTCTTATATGGTTTCCATATTGTTATTCCATACCCAAGTTTAGGTGTAATGTAACTAACAAACCAAGACTTTATTATTTCTGATTTATAAAACTTTATAAATCTTTTTGTATAAATAGTTCTATAACTATTATTAACCAGTTGGTTGATATGATTAGAAAAACCTAAAAGCTGAAAGGGATGTGTCATGTATCTGGTCACCTGGTAGATGTGATAGTAGAACAGATGTCTTTTATTTTGTTTGTTTTGCTCAAGGATGTGTGGGCGGGGGTGTGTGTGTGTGTGTGTGTGTGTGTGTGTGTGTGTGTGTGTGTGTGTGTGTGTGTGTGTGTGTGTGTGTGTGTGTGTGTGTGTGTGTGTG
>NC_056741.1:182597741-182624121 GCF_019279795.1 Protopterus annectens | reverse complement strand
CATTTCTGCTCTGAGTTCAGCTTTTCAGTTTTCAATTCTGGATAGCTTACTTTCTTGCAGTATCTCTTGTGCGAAACACCCTGCACTGCCCTTTGGAGTGTTTTAAGTGCTGGGTTGGGCTTCTAGTCTGCCTGCATAATTGCCTGCTTCCAATTGTTTCAAACAATTAACTGCAGCAGTATCCTCTGGCAGTTTCCCTGTAATTTAGTTGTTTCCTGTTTCCTCTCTGTTTCCTGAGGGGGAGCAATGTGCACACCAGCTTAAACACACTCACAGTCACTTAAACACGCCACACATCCTCACACAGTGTTACACGTGCACACATCCTTACACGGTATGAACTAGGCTGATTCATGTTAAAACGCACAAGACACTGCCTTAAACACGCAGACACTGCCAAACCATTGTAAATGGTTTGCAACACGCTCCCATATGTTGAGCCTGCCTTACACGAGCGCACACGCACGCATGCACGTATATCAAGAAACTTTGAGTGTAGGGATAGTGTAAGCCTTCAGTTTCTTGATTTTCCTAGTGTTCTGTTGGGACACACCTCCCTCCCTGAAGTCTGTCTGTCATCTTTCACCTTACATTGCCCTCCAATCTGGTACATTTGAATCTATCCTTCCCCCCCGTGATGTCACCTACCTCTTACTCTGTTCCTCCCCCTTCTCTAACTCTTACACTACTCAGAAAGTGCTCATTACCTATGTGGCAGTGTGATTCAGTATTGTAACCCTCATTTACATAGGATTGCCTAGTAATGACTAGTTACATGTCTTACACGGAGCTTCCCCCCCTTGACAACCACTAAACGGAGGCCATATTGTTTTTGGTCTGCAAGTCCCTCCATTGACATTACATGTGATACATAAATCCCACAATTGTGGGCTTATAAGCTTCGGTTTTAGTTTTAGGTAGCGCACCCCATTTGCGCTGGTGCCTGCAGTTAAACCTCAAAATCCCGTGAAAAAAAAGTTATATTACACATTTTGCAACACTTTTTCATGCCAATGGCCACATATTTGGCCATTGGCATGCTTAATGACACAATGCACCCTTTATTTGGAGCTGACATAGCTCCGCTTTGATTTTGCAGAAATGTACTCAGTTGTCAGCTGAGTACATTTCTGCAGCTAACACGTCCATTACACAGACTGGTTTCTGCTTCGTGGATTGCTCAGATACCTCATTTGCATATCTTTCAGCTGCAAATGAGGTATTGAGCATTTGCACGCCCAGTCCGTGTAAGAGACGTGTTAGCTGTCTCTTAAACGGAGATTTGGGCTGTTCCTGAATCGGGATGCTTACACGGAGGCTTACACTACTCTTGAACTCCATGTAAGCCTTCCTGAATCCGGCCCATATAATCTTTTTTTTTTTAATTGTTAGAGGGGCTTGAATCTGATGTATGTTTGCAATATATTATGTTTATTAACATCTGAGACAGAGAGCAGATTCATGCTAAGTGGGGTGACAAGTTTTACTGTTTCGTGGGAGCTTGTCTGATTGTTCAGGTGGAATGTCCTGGACTTTTTGGTGATCAGGATACCTATTGTGCAAATACAAGATACATTAGTTATAGAGACAGGAAGGGCAATGGTATGTGATTTTGGGGTAGAAGAGATGTATGTGAGATGGACTTTCACTTATGCAAGAATAAGGGAAATTAGCAGTATATTTTTTTCTTTTAAGGTATAGACTTATTAATGATATCAGAACCAATATGTTGGACTGGAGATTTTATTATACTTTTAGAACAAATAAAAAGAAAGAGGTTCCAGTAAATTGTGAAATTTTAGTATTTATAGGTTAAAGAATGTGTCTTTCTGACATAATAAAATGAAAAACTCTCAGAACAGAAGTTTGCCCTTCCTACCCTAGTAGCTGATCGGAGGAGCACTGTCTGCTACTTTTCCAGCAATGGAAAATCCCATCCTATTTGACCTTCTGTTTCTTCACAAAACCAGTAGCTCTGCAAACACCTGTGCTAGAGGCTTTAATCTTTATCAACAAATAAGACTTGCTGGACAATAGGTTCCTAAATCGAAGTATTCCAACCCTATGGAATAAGTTACCACATAGATCAAACAAAGTTGTAATTTGGCTACCTTTAAGGCTTGACTTGATGACTGGCTGGGCAGATGCAAACTGAGCAGTATTAAATGTTTGAAAATGTTTACGAGACCTTTTTAATTGTGTGTATTTACATTTGCTCATTGCTAGGTATCTTTCAGTCTCAATGACTACTTGCCATTGTTATCTCTATGTCCCTATACAACAATATTGCGATTGAGTAAAGACGTTTCTTATACAGTGAAACCAATAAAGGAAGTTGGATGCAATATATGTTGGTAGGCAGGAGCTTAAAATACCTTTAGAAGACCTATGGAAAGATGATGATAATTTAAGAGAAAAATTTAGTAACTGGTCAAAATAGTGGTTGGATATAAAAGAAAATGAATATAAGGGAGTATTGGTATCTGAAAAAAGTATGAGAATGGCAGAAAAGAAATAATATATGGATGCAGTGAAGCGGTCATATAAGGTATATAAGGAAATCAGGAAATAGTTGATGCGTTAGAACAAGATATGGTGAAAAAAAACAAAGTTTCTCCTATGTGAGAAAAGAAGTTTAAAAACATGATTGATAAAAGATTTATTAGTGAGTATAATACGGAAGTATACGAGCAGATATAAATAATGAAATATTAGAAATGCATTTTACTAAGAATACCGGTCAATATTTCTATCTTGAAGTATACCAGTTCACTTTTGCTTTATTATATGCTTGAAAAAAAGAGAAAGAAAAAAGTAAACTATGGCAGCAGTATATTTAAAATTTCCCTCCAACAGAACTTTTACTGATACATATAACATCCTGTTTTGTATGATATTTAAATAATGTAGCTATAATACATTAAAAGTACTTCTGATATGCCCTATTAATGATATATACTTTTTGGGTATACCAAAACCTAGTGCAGTGCCTCAGACATAACACGATTTTGCTTATTGTCTGGCAATTTGCCTGACTATGAAACATTTTCCTTATGGAGTTGGAGCATCTACAAAGTGGAGTGCCTACCCCAAGTGTTACCCAGAACACTAAGTGCCCTCCCCAATATAATCTATCTTGCTCTTTTAAAATTAGTGTCTCCCCTTTAAATTGTTTAAGCTAGAGTTACCCATTCTTTCATATCTAACTGCTTAGTGCACTCTTCGTCTCTTAGGATTTTGCCATCTTACTTATTTTATTTATTTATTTATTTACTTACTTACATTTGTTTACCAGGAAATGTCCACCAGACAAAAAGTCTTTTTTCAGTGGAGACCTGGGGAGAAAAGCTCCAATGAACAAAGTTATACAATCATGGGAGTCAGAACCATAGAGTGAGGGGGAAGGGGTGCACCCCCACTTTTGAAGGAATGGTACATTTCCAATTTCCTGGTACTTATCGTTTAAACTTTTTGCTGTCTGCTGACATCATCAGCTGAGATGCCATGTTGTGTCCAAACAGGATTCCAGTAGTGCCGTTCGTTTAAGCAGTAGGGATTCCAGTATTGCCATTTCAGCAGAGAGCAGGGATTCCACAAAGGTAGGTGTGTGTGTGTGTGGTAGTGCCGTTTCAGCAGAGAGCAGGGGTTCTGGTAGTGCTAGTGCTGTTTCAGTAGGGATTCCACAAAGGGGTGTGTGTGTGTGTGTGTGTGTGTGTGTGTGTGTGTGTGTGGTGTGTGTGGTGTGTGTGTGTGTGTGTGTGTGTGTGTGTGTTAGCACTATTTTAGCAGGGATTCCTATAGTGCCGTTTCAGCAGAGAGGGATTCCACAAAGGTGTGTATGTCATTAGATTCTGTTTTTATGCCCTATATTTTCTGCATTAATATTTACATAGCTAAGGCGAGTTTAGTTTGCAGTTTGCCAGGCTGGTGTTCAGGGATAATGTGCTCTTTCATGTAAGCTTCTTGATATATGGGATCGATATGTTATTTGCTGTTAGTAAATATGTTTTATTTTGTAATACAGCTTTGATTGAATAAATGTGCATGTAATGCAGACTCAGAGTTTAGTTTGTTATTCTTGTAGTAGTTTTTCTTTTACCAGCAGACAATGTTAGTATAAATTATGTGTAGTTGATCAGGTGCTTCATGTAGTATTGAAAAGTTAATGTAAATATTTTTTGTATGTTTAAGTGTGTTGTATGTGGTATCTGATTACTTTCTCATTTTGTAAAAGTACAAATTGTGTAGTAATGTGCTGTTATACTGACATTAAATCAAAATTGCTTAAAAACATTTCAAGACTGCAGCAATGTAAGATTGTCCATGACATAATATAGCATGATAGCTTTTAATTAGTCTGGCAATTTAGTACAGCATTTTCAGGGCGAGAATGGAAAGCACTGGGCCTTGCGTAAGTGCAAATAAAGTCCACTGTTCCCCGTTATCACCTGTTACTTGTATTAAGTATAATCAAAATAAAATGTTATTCAAGATTACTGAGCATGTTTGTTGGCTGTCCATGTCATTAATTAGGAAAAAAAAATCTTATCACTAAATGTGGAACAGTGAGGAACATGGACTTCCAAGACTCAAAATGCAGGATGTTCCTCATAATGAGGTCACTTGAGAGGTATGAGTAACTTGGCTTTGCCCGTGATTATTGAGCAAAGAAGTTGAGAGCTGTAGCTGAGGTGCTATGCAGGGTTTCATAGATGTCCCTCAATTGACGTAAGTGCTGAGAGCTATCTATGCAAAAACACTTGTGCAGTACAGCATTCTCAGTTATTGCCCATTTTAGCTCCCCTCCAAAAACAAACAAACAAAAAAAAAAACTAAAACTGAATGCCAATTTGTGAAGCCATGCCAAGGAGATGTAAATAAGCTGACTTAACAAGAAAGTGTGGTGCAACAAAATAATACTAACAGATTATGACAGGTATGCCAATACTTAAAGCATGCTAACAGGAATTGTCTGTCAAGTGATTACAGAAGCAAGGTCTGTAATGCAGTGAGCTGGGAAATACTCTTTGGATAAGGAATTTTTTTTTACTGCTGGTTTGGTCTTGTAGAAGACACGCTCAACAGCAATCAGATGTAAGCATTGTAGCAGTTTAAGGATGCCTTCAGTTTGCAAGCTGAGAGAATGTTACCTTGACTTAACTACTAGAGAAGGGCAATAGTCTAAATATTATTGTTTAAAAAAGATGAAAGCTAGCAGTACCACAAACAATCCCAAGCAGATCTTTGCCTCCATACACACTTAAATCTCCGTCCCAGTCCACTCCATACTTATACAGATCATACACACATCTAATATGCATAGGCAATGATTCCCTGTACGAGCACCCAAAATCTGGGAATCCTTACAAGGCAATATAAAGCCCATTATATCCATTAGGAATTTATGCAAGAATGTGATACCTAATGTCATTAAACAGAGATACCTAGGTTTTTTACTTGACCTATCCCAAGTGTTTAACACTCATGCAGACATCACAACAAATAAAATCATGCCGTAGCTAAAACTGTGCTACAGCATCAGTCATCTCTTTTTATCAGATCTCCCAACTGTCCCTGTTTTGGAGGAACGTTCCTATTTTCAAGCCTGATGATATGTCCCTATTTTAACCCTTCACGCTATTTTCTGAATCTCCCTCATCACATGTAAATGCTGTATCCCTTATATGGGTCCCCTCAAATTATGTATGGTATGATCACAGTTGTTCTCAATAGGGCTAATATACAACTATCAGCCATGGGAAATATAAGGCCAATCAGAAAATGTTAATTCAAGCACCAACAGGGAATTGGCTAAGCTTAAAAAGTTCTCTAAGTGAATCTATGTCGTGGTAGTAAATAGTTATAAAATGGCCCTTTTTAAATCACTAAGTGCCCCTTTCACCCTACACCCCCCCCCCAGTCTTCAACAGCTTCCGGCGCCTATGTATACAATAGCATAAAACTGAGACATGTATTCAAAGAGATACAGGTATTATATAGTAAGGCAATAAAAAACAGTAAAAAAAACATAGCACATAGGTGATATCACACAGGTATTATATAGAAAGACAATAAAAAATGGTAAAAAACATTACATAGGTGGAAAAGACAATAGTGAATAGCATAACATATAATTACAAGTCAGTGCAAGTATAGTCATGATGTAAACATTTAATTTAGTACAAATTTTTATTTATTTATTGATTTTTTCTTTGTAAAGAGGGACCTACATCACAAGATATAGAAAGCTATGGCTAAAAGTAGCAGAGAAAAAAGGGAGTGAGGGGGAGGTTAGTCTGGAGCAGAGCCAGGGCATCGCCATGGTGTTCGGAAGTATTGCTTTAGTTCCTGTTTAAAGTGTCTTGTATGGTCAATAGTTAGGATTTGTTGAGGGAGTGAGTTCCAGACTTTAGCAATCTTGTTTCAGTATGAGGAGTCCCCATAAGAATTACGTGATTTATTTATTTTAAGTAGGAATTTGTCTGCTGATCTCAGAGAGTTAAGGTTTCCGTAGGGCTGGACTAGATTAGTTAGGGCTGGGCAGTGCTCAGATTTATACATCACTGTATGGGCAATCAATAATTGGTTTAGGGTGAGTACATTTGGGAGTGCTAACCATTCTAGTTGTTTGAGGGGGAGTACAATAATGTGTTTTTGAGGTAGGTTAGTTATAGCAGGATTCTAGTTTATTTAGTTCAGTTTTTTGGAGGTTTGCGAATATCTGAGAGCAGTATAGAAGTGAGGATAATAAGTGGGTTCTTGCCATAGCCAGTCTAGCATGGTCTGAGAGGTAGGGTTTAGCTCTGTACAGTGTGCAGAGATTAATATGGACTTTTTTAATAGTTTGAGCTATGTGTTTATCAAATTGTAATGCATTGTCTATGGTAACCCTGAGGAGTTTAGTGTGTTTGACTAGTTCTATCTTAATGCCATTGGAAGAGAAAATGGAGAAGGATTGGCAATTAGCTAGGGAGGAAGGATTTGAAAATACCATTAGCTTCATTTTATTAGGGTTTAGTATCCGTTGATGGGCTCTAGGTATTTTTCAATATTGGTAATGGCAGTCTGGGTCTTCTTTTGAAGTGTCTCGACTGTGGGGTGCTGAGCAGATGAGTGAGGAGTCATCTGCATATTGAATGATGATAACTGCAGTAGCAACTATTGTAAGGTCATTGGTAAATATTGTAAAGAGTAGTGGTTCTAGGATTGACCCTTTGGGAGCCCCTGCAGAGATGGGAAGGTGGGAGGAGAGTTTATTGTCCCATAGGGTAGCTTGCTGTCTGTCCAATATAGGTTCCCATGGCTAAGGTTGTAAGTGGCAGGTTTATTTAAGGGTATTTGATTTGAAAGGCTTTGACATATCAAGAAATGTACCTTTAAATGCTTGAAACCTGATAACTGCTTCTTAGGTGCCATCTTGGAATTTGAGCTATTGTTTTGTACCTGGTGAGAGAAGGAGGAGAGGGCATTGATTCCTGATCCTTATCTGATTCGGCTGTGGCTGTGTGAGACCGTTCTGACTGGTCTGGTTGTTATTCAAGGTGTCTACCAAGAAAAGGCTACAACAAGCCTACAGATCCCTTCATCATGTGGGATACGACTGTTGATCACCAAGGAACCTGTGGTCTGCTTTTTATCTTGGAATAATTAGTGCTACTGTTTTGCTTCTGGTGAGAGACGAAGCAGACTGGCATTATAGTAGTAGTCAGTTAGGAGAATCTCCACTGCTCATCATTCTTAGCAAAGCTAATTATTTCTATTCACTAAGTACTGCTTGATTAGCTACTGTCTAATCAACTTCAGAATGTCTCCCTTTATCCATAAATCATCAAGGTCTACTTTAGTAGTTTCCATTCAAATGTTTGACATAGCTTTGTATACACACAGGCACCCTGAGTTGACATTTTTCTGTGAAAGCACCCTTTATATTTTACCAATACCTAGGTGCACACAAGGCAATTAGTTTGCGCAGTGACAAGCACTTCCCCTAGAACTGCAAACCACATCCTCCAGAATTTTATCTATAGTTTCACCATAACCATCTAATCACAAAAGGGGCCTGTTGCCCTGGATATTACCTACCTACTGTCTCTTTTATAAGCTTGGTGGACATGGGCATCCTGAGGCAATATAGGAACAGTTCATATTTACTGACAAGCAGTTAATTCTCAAGCAGATTAATAAGCTATGTGAGAGATGTATTTACACAGTGTTACTGGAGGCAACACTCTCACATAAAAGCACTGCTAATGTCAATCAGTTTGTCAGTAGAATATACACGTTATCCATCACACACAACACAAACCAGACACATAGAAACACATATTATGAGACTCTTAAATGTAACTTTTCTAAACCACAAAGAATTCCCAGATGAAGCGCATGTAACAAATGGCTTCAGTAAACCCAAATGCACTCTTTCAAAACAACCACATCAACACATAGAGCCACATCTCATGGAGCTTCTACTTTTAAGCCCATAAGACAAGCCACCACACAATCCCACACAATCCAAAATTCTTGTTATTGGAGACTCCATTGTGAGGCACACTAATGTCCCTCTTATCACAGTAAGGAGAAAGTCATGGTCAGTTGCTTATTAAGGAACAGGATCTGCAATATTACACAAACACACACACATACACACACACACATGTACACACACACACACACACACACACACACACACACACACACACACACACACACACACACACACACACACACACACACACATTTAGCTTTTTGAACCACAAGTACTACTATAAATCTGTCATAGTCCGTGTGGGGGTAAATAGCCCCTAGACGATATGAAGAGAGACATGAATAAGCTCGCGGAGTATGCTTCCCAAGTCTGTCACTGAGCAGCATTCTACCTTTCCATGCTAGGCTTTTGAATATTAGATAAAACATTGACCTCCCCCTGCTGCCTTTCTTAGACCAAACTGAAAGTACTTCTGACATAGCAAATCAAAACCAAGAAAAATCTAATGGTGTTACTGCTCAATGCTAGGAGTCTAAACAAGAAAATCCACTCACTAAAATCTCTTTTCATCCTACAGAATGTCGATGTCTGTGGATTCACTGAGACATGGTTTAAAGCTGCAGAGAGCACACCATCAGTGCAAGGCTATAATGCCTTCCAAACATTTGGAACAGCTACTACACAAACAGGGACTAAAGTTGGAGGATTTACAACTTCGTCAGAACTAAAAACAGCACTTAAAACATCCATACTTATAATTAAACTAGATGCAGGGGGAGGAGATTTTTAAGATTTTTTTAGAGCAAAGAGAAACCTGGTGGCAGATACAACCTCAGGCAGATAAAACACCAGGAATGAATGAAGTTATTAATATCAAATTTTATTTAAATATAGTAAATTGTATGTAAATAAATACTTTTTATTGTAGGCTTAAGATTTTAAATTTTATTGTGGCATTTTAAATGGAAATTAGTTAAGGGTGTGAGGTAATGAAGTCTTAATGAGTATGTATATGTATATATAAGTACGGAAGTTCTTATGTGCTGTTTATAGTTCTGAAGAAGTCATAAGATGAAAGTGGTGAAAATAAAGTATACGCTAAAGACGTTTGGTTATTGTTCCGTTCTTCATGCCATCACCAGTATTTTGGTTTTGTTTGTGGTTATTATACCAAATATGCAGACACAAAGATTGCTGGATTTTGTAAACAAACTCACTAGACCAGATTGTCTACACACTGACCAGGGATGCAGACATACTATGTCTGGTCCTCACTAATATGGAAGAGTGCTACATGCTCTGTAGTGCAATGTCCTGACTGGTGAGGTCAGACCACAAAATGGTCTTTTGTGAAGTAAAAATAATACCTGGAATCCCAGCTAACCATAGAATGCTCGGGGGCTATTTTAATACTATCCTCTGACTATTAAGTGATAACCTGACAAAATTCAAGCCCCCTAAACCCTGAGAACACTGCCGCATATATGGAACTGCTCACAAGAACCTGATATAAGCATGTTAATAACAGCACAGAAGCAGCTGTACCCCCCAGGAATAAGTATAGAACTAACTCAAAAAACAAAGTACATTGGCGGAATCATAGCATCAATAGGATCTATAACAGACTGAAAAAAAACTATAACAAAAATCAGGAAGTGTAGCACCCATCAGTATAAAATTGCCCTCATCAAACTATACAAACAACTCAGAGGACAAATATAGTCTAACAAAACCAAATATGAAGCAAATTTGGCCTCCCAGGACAATGACAACCACAACAAATTGTTAACTATATCCACATCCTCAAAGGCAATGCACAATTATGTGTAGAATTCATTGTTAATGAAGCCACCTATACTGAGCCAGAAGATATAGCAGACATACTGAGTGACATATTCAGCTGTAACTTTACCATTGTCTATACCCAGCTTCTCCTAAGGAAATGCTATCAAATATAATGCCCAAAACTATCACTAGGGAACAGGGCCTCAATGCCCTCTCTAAGGACAAAAACACTACATTAATAGGCCTTGACAATATCCCAGACTGTATCCTAAATTGCATGAAACATCACATATCAGGCTTTCTGGAATCACTATTTAACCCTAGCCTCAAAATGGACTTTGTACCCATAGCTCTCAACCTTCCATCTCCAAAATGAGGAACAGTAGTCCTCATAATGTGGAACAAATGGGCAAAATGTGGAACACATACTAATGGCTTACTAGCAACTTCAGCTAGGAAGGTCATAGGATGGTTAAAATATGATAGTTTTACTTATAAAGAAGATCTTTTAAAGAATTAATATGATTCATTTCTATGTACAATGGATTTCACTTAAAAAAAATCCTAACACTGAATATGTGACAGAGTCTTTCAATGTGGAACTTTGAGGAACTTCGAGGAACTTGAACTTTTTAAGACCCCAAATGAGGTACGTTCCTCACAATGAGGTACACTTGAGAGGTATGTTTGTACCTCACGAATGGAGAACAGCAATCATCAGCTCTTTGCACAGTGGTGGACCATCTATACATCCTGCAGAGTCCCTCAAGGAACAGTCCTGGGACCATTCATTTTTGGCATCTACTTGTCTGAAGTCAAGGCTAATGCCAAAGACTTCTGGCTGACCAAATTTTCAGATGATTGCAAATTAGGAGCAGTCATAGAATCCTCCTCCAACACTAATGTTCTCCAAGATGGGCTGACACAGACACATAGTTGGTGTCTGAGGCATAGATTAAAACGAAATTCCAAAAAATGCATAATAGTATCCTTTGGGAAGTCAGCTACTCATGGTAATGATCATATTGGCAATGCATCCCTCAGAGTCAATCCAGCAGTCAGAAACTTGTGAACACTCATAGGGAGTAATCTATCCTTTGGCCATCATGTGTCAATGATAGTGAGGAAATCATTCTATGATGTATAACTTATAAACAAAGGTATGTCATATATGTCCAAGGAGATCATTGTTCCACTCTATTCAGCATTCATTGGACCTATCATTGAATGCAGTGTCCCTTTGGCATGTACCTAAACAGGCACATCTAATAATTGGAGCATCCACAAAAGTTCCTCACTAAAATAATGCACAGTGTAAATAATGTAAATAATATGTCCTATACAGAGCACTTTAACACCCTTTCCCTGTATTCTGTCTCCTACTGGCTGTTAAGAGACAAAATATGCTTGGCATATAAGAAATCATCAGACCCTTCTCTGATGGACCTGTTGCATATCCACAAAACAAATTGCACCAAAATTACTTGTTCTAAAGTCTTGCCTGTGATACAAATAGGACCTGCTGGAGAGACATGTATGTATCCATAAGGCTACCCCTTCTCTGGAACAGGACCCTTATTCAGCTGAAGTCTAGCTTGGGCAAATGGATGGGAAACAGGAAATCCTTCCTTGATTTGGCACCTATGTCTCTAATTGTCACAGACATTTTTCATCTCCCAAGCCCCTGCTTACACTTACCAGGGGTACCAGAACTTGTCAAAGATTTGGGATGAATGGCTAAACTTAAAAAGTCCCCGGTGGTTGTTAGCCTCATGCAAACCTATGAACCTGTATTCTTTACCTATACTGCAATAATTATATCACTTATTTTTTTGCATTGGGATAACCTCTCTGTTTAAACATATTGATAAGTTTATCCAATTCAATCAAAAATGTGTCACATTCAGAAATAATTATGGCCAGCCTTATGGTTTGTCCTTTTACAAGTCTTCTTTTTAACTCAGAGGGCGACTGTTAGAATAATAAAGGTATGAACAAAAAAGTTGGCTTTCTATGTATGTTGGAAATGAATCTATTATATTCTAACATCTAAAAAGTTTTTATGTTCATCAAAAAAACTATAAGCGAATTTCAAGAAAGGTAAATAAATTTTGCTTAAGTCCCTTCCATACATCTCCAGTTTCATAGAATATAGTCCCCAATTCTTGGTATAATCTGTGTTAAAAAAAGTAGTTCTCCCCTAAGAACCATATTACTTAGGTTAATATAAAAGGGGCTTATGCTACCCACATGGCAACACCATGGTTTGTTGGTAGTATTCCCTATCAAAATAAAATTGTTGCAAAGAAATATGTCCATAAATTCAGTTAAAATATTGATATCACAAGCAAGAAGTGCCTTGCCAAACCATTGTAATTCTGTGACATATGAGGAACCCAGAAAATAAGTCAATGATATTAATGATAACATAAAATTCAAAATTTCTGAAGAATCCCATGACTCTTTCAACAAAATACAGGAACTTGTCATAAAACGTCTTTAGTTTTCAATCTATAAAAATGGCCAATGGGTAGGTTTTAGACCCCTCAGCTGCAACAAGAGGTCTGAATGGTGGACATTCGGTACACTTGTGGATTATTGGAATGCTAAAAAATAGTAGATATTCTAGGATGAGGTACATTCAAAAATTCATACAGATAAGTTGGAATAACTTGGATTAAAAAAATCATGTAAAACAAAATACATTTTCTTATAAGCTATATTAATTACATGGATAGACGCAAGAACATATTTGTCAGAATTATTTTAACTCTCAGACATTTTATTAATATAGTCAAGATGGTGCAGCAGTTAGTGTTGTTGCCTCACAGCAAGAGGTTCTCCGGTTCGATTCTTGGCTGGGGTACTTTCTGTGTAGAGTCAGCATGTCCTCCCTGTGGTCGCGTGGGTTTCCTCCCACATCCCAAAGACATGCAGTAGGTGGATTGGACACTCTAAATTGGCCCTAGGTGTGAGTGTGTGCATGTGTGTGCCTCCTGTGGGAGGTTGGGTGCTGGGCTGGCAACTCAACACTGTAAAACTCCACTGCCAATCATGAGCGGTCAGATGATCCGCTGTGGTGACCCCTAACTGGGAAAAGCCAAAAGAAGAAGAAGTCTATATTGTCCAGAATCACTAGCCTAGCGTGTATGTCTGGGTTCATGAGCAGTCATGGGTTAGCCCAAAAGCACATTCAGATTATTAGCTAGGTTGCAACAATGATGACCCACTTTGGTGAAAATTTATATTCATATCTCCTTCTCACAGAATTTGTTCTCCTTGTCCAGGGGCTTGCAGCAATGACAACTCCCTTAATCTTTCCACTCTGACTGGGGATCTTACCCAGTTAATATAATTTCTAACCCAAGTAGTGATATTGCAACAGATAGTATCCATAAAGCCCATGAGGTTAGTACATCACAAAGTGACCTACCACCAGAACAATGGAACTGTCAGACCACTACTATGGGAAATAATTCATCTGGACCTATTTTTGCAGGCAACCAAGCAGATGGACAGGTTATAGTGGATGGCTATGGAACAACCTCACAAAAAAAAATATTTAGACTGGTCAATACATGGAGGAATTTTCAAAGGTGGTGAGCTTTCCACATGGCTTGGCATAGAAAACATCCAGTTGTCACCATCTGGTTCCATGAGACATTACACTGTAGAACTGGAACATATCCTGGGTAAAATACTCTTGCCACATAGCTGTCACTTTCTGAGAAAAAAAAACTTCCAAAATATAGAAATATACAACTAGACATCTTCTTCAAGGAATATGTTATATGCAGGCAGATGCCAAAGGAACCAGCAACCTGGAAATAACCCAGTGGAGATTTTTAGGGTTCTGACCTATACAGGGAGCTGGATGGCTTTGATTTTATGTTTATTATTACAAAATATGATGATAAACAGATTGAAACTTTGATGGAAGAGATTACCATTCTTAATAATGCAATCATTTTGATAACAATAGGGTCAGATACAAGAACATTTTTCATAAAGATGGCTCACATGCAATACTACTAAGCATAAGAAAGAAAACAAAAACTAAATTGCTATAAGAAAGACTACAAACAGTGCCTGTCCTAAACCTCAGGCAAAGGCAGGGCCAGCAGCTCCACAACACCAGAATTTCACTAGTGACAGTGACACGTGGGAATGAGTTCCAGTACAAATTTCCATTCACATGAACATTTAAGGCTCTCTGAACTTTTAGAGAATCCTCCCCTGCGGAGTTCACAGGAGCAAGTGAATCATGCCAACTGCTATCACAAGCATGAGCATTCACAATACAAAGAAGCAAATATGTGAAACTGCATAGGTCCAGGATCATCTTTTTGTAAGACTAAGATAATTTATTCAGAGATTCTCTGTGCCTAGCTTGGACACCTGTGACTACAAGACTTAGATTTCTTCTAAAACCATGTGTGGACCAACAAAGCTGATAAAAATATACATTTTTGTACTTGCTCTAACTATCTCAATGCTATTTAACACTTCTGTGCTGCATTTATTGAGTTTGTTGAATTCATCACTGTTTTTTAGCCTGCATTTGTTAAAGAAATGCCATTTGTTTGTTGTTGTACTGCTCTAAGGTTGTTTTAACAGTATTCTGATATTTCCTAGCTCTTCTGATACTGCAGAAGCTGTTTTGAGTTTGCCAAAATATTTCTAAGTTCTTCAAAGACTTTTCATGTTTGTAGAAGTTGTCATATGTTTGTACAATTTTTTTCTGTATTTGTGAGCATTTCTAAGGGGTTGTGAATTTATTTTCAAGGATTTCTGATTCTGCAGAAGTTTTGTTGCAAAGCATTTGATACTACACTTGAGCTCAAAACCAGTTTATTTTACATTAACAGGGCTTTTCTGCACTCTGGTATGAGCAGAGGACTGACTCAACTTGTCCATGTTGAGAACTGCTAGTGGAAGGCTGATTGTGTGTTTGTCTGCTTTGCCTGAGGGCTTAAATGTGTAAAAGTCTTTCGCCTTGCTGGTATAAAAGCATTGCACAAACGCTGTTACAGCTGCCTTGCATATAAACAAATTTTCCAGTTTAAAATCCTATACAGGAAATGCTCTCCATAGTCTCCAACTTTACATAGCTGCTCAAAGACCTGCCAGTTTGTGCAGAGGGCAGCAACATTGCAGGTCATCTAATAGTATAGTACAAAACACTCTCACTTATACCTTTAAGTAACTCTCCCTTACTCCTTCCTGTCTACTAAGGATCTGGTATAATGGACAGGTGTTTCCCTGTCATTTCAGTTTCTGGCCTGGTGTATATGGACATCCTGAAGCAGTGTTGTAACTTCCCCATGTTCACTGACAACCATTTTATTTTAGAACAGAAAAACACAATGTGTGAGAGATGTAAATACACAATGTCATTGGAGGCAAAGCTCTCACATACATACATGAAAAATGCAATCAGGTTGTCAGCATTACACCAAAAACACTCACTACCAACACTAAGGAACAAGCAATTTGACCCTCATATCTGGAGGTAGTCACTTGTAACCTACCCAAACCCCCGAAACCTCCTAAGAACTTTTTTCAGTGGCCCGACACACACTCAAAAAAAGACAGTACCTCACCAAACACATAACTCTGAAAATCATAGTAGCCCCACATCCAAGCCCATAAGTAAGATACCACACAGCCAAACATTCTAGTTTTTGGAGATTCCATTTTAAGACATACTGATATCCCACTTACCAGTGTAAAGTAAGAAATGATCCCAATGAACTATCTGTCTGGAGCCAGGATCTGCCAGATCACTCATGCATTTAGGTCTTTAAACCACAAGTACCAGTATGATGTGTCATAATCCATGTAGGCATAAATGACCTAAGACATACCTTACTGAATTACATGATACATGATTGAGCTCTCTGAATATGCGTTCTCAACAAGTCTCAATATAGCCTTGAGTGCATTCTACCTTCACCAATGATGATGGCACAATACCAGCAAAAAATGATTGAATTCAACAATTGGCTTAGCTTCTGCTGTCACAACAAGGAGATAAAATACCTGGCAGACTGGGGAGACATGATCTACAAACCACAATGCTTTGCCAGAGATGGTTTTGCACTTGCACCACTTGACTTCCAGATACTGGCAAAAACATTATATGTCTCAATAGTGCCTCTTTTAGACCATGCCAAGTTGTTAAACTCTCTAACATAAGAAAAATCACTTACAACTACCTAGATGTACTGATGCTCAATGCTAGGATTTAAATAATAAACTGCACTCCCTGGAAGCACTCCTCACCCTGGAGAATGCAGACATATGTGCAGTCAAGGAAACATGGTTCAAAACCATGACAAGTACTCCATCTGTCAAAGGATACAATGCCTTTCATAGACTTTGATTCCTGTTAGCTCTGGATACAACAAAGAGAAGAGGTGCCTCAGTGATCATAAAGGACAAGTACACTACTAGAGTGGTCCAACAACATCACTCGCTTGAGCTTTTCCATACCCAACTAACCTCATCTAAAAAACACATCTAGTCACTAATATCTAGTATGCAGGATGTATTACTTAAAATGGACTGCTAATATAGGTATGACCCCAATCATATCTTTGCATATCCTTGGGAGAAAGGAAATTCACCCCAGGGATCATGTCAGTTGCCCTGCTAGACAGGGGTCCAAGGAAGTAAATAGTGTGGAAAGAAATAGCCAGGGAATTGTTATGGCTAAGCTTGCATAGGCCCTAAGGCCGATAGCCTAGTACCAACCTAGGAACCTAGCTACAGATCCTGGTGGACCCCTATCATAACTAGACTATTCAAATAAAGGAAAAATATCCTCTCCAAAGCCAAGAAGGAACAGACAAAACAGTGCAAAAAGATGCTCACCAATCTAAACAAACAAATTAGAGAGCTGGTCAAATCTCCTAGAACAAACTATGAGGCAAAGATAGCCTCCCAGGTGAAAGATAACCAGAAGGATTTTTAAATTATATTCATAATGTCAGGGGATATGTTCAGCAATGTGCTGAGTTAATCATGAATGAAAACACTTTCACCCATCTTGAAACCATAGCAAACCTGCTGGATAACAAGATCACTTCAAACTTCTCCCCCATTACCTCTTGCTACACCCAAAGTAATACCTGCAAGCATCCCCTTACCAATAATTATGAGGGACAGGTACTTACTACAGTTAATAAAGCTAAAAACATAGCCTCAATTGACAACATTCCAGGATGCTTTTTACATAGCATAAAACAGAACCTACCAGGGCCACTTGAAACCTTCTTTAAACAGTGTCCAGACAGGCTTTGTCCCAAATGAATGGAGGACTGCAACAGTTGTCCCTATGCACATCCCATCAACCCATCAACTAACCCAGGGGACTACAAACCCATAAGCTTGACTAGTCTCATCTGCAAGGCCATGAAGAGAATTATCATGGACCTGATCAATAATGATTGACCTGATTGATAATGACATAGGAGCTCTCCAAATACTGGACAAGATCCAATTTGGCTTTGTCAGAGGGAAGTCTTGCCTGCTTAATCTGGTGGACTCATTTGAGAAAGTCACCAGGGCCATGGATGAGGTTTAGAATAGTACACACTGCTTATACAGACCTGGTCAAAGCTTTTTACACAATCCCGCATTCAGCGATCATACATAAATTTACAAACCTCCTACATCATTAGATGGATAGCCAACTGCCTCACTGACATGACACCTGTTGTCCACATAGCTGAATCCACTTCTGATAAGAAACCTGCTACTTGCAGTGTGCCATAGGGCTCAGTGTTGGGACCCCTCCTGTTTGGTATATACTTCTCTTAAGTCAAAGCCAATGTTGGGGACCTCTGGCTCACCAAGTTCACCAATGACTGTAAAATGGGAGCAATAATTGAATCCCCAGATGATATTGATATCCTACAAACAGGCCTAAAAATTCCAAATGACTGGTGCCAAAACTATGGTCTGAGAATAAATGCTAAAAACTGTGTAATCATACCCTTTGGGAAATCAGATATCCCTGCAAATTATAATATTGATAGCACACACCTAAAAGTAGAACCAGTGGTGAGGGATCTAGGAATACCGATAGTAACCTAAACTTTGACCACTGGATACCTACAGTACTAAGGAAATACTTCTGTGTGGCTCAATTTATAAGTAAAGGGATGGCATCAATATCAAAAGTCATAGTGCCACTGTACTCAGCCCTCATCAGGTCCATAATCGAGTACAATGCTCCAGTCTGCATGTACCTAACCAGGCACTTACAATAGTTGGAGTGGCCCCAGAGGCTTTTCATTAAAAAAAGACAAAGCATAAGACACATGGCTTATGCAAAACTTCTACAAGCCCTATCCTTTACTTCATTTCATATCATTTTTGAGAGGGGACTTATGCCTGACCTACAAGGTACTCTCTGATCCATCCCTGATGAAAATGTTACATATTTCCAATAAAAAATATACATGATTAATATATGTGTTCCATGGACCTGAACCTCATTTGTTACACTAACAGAACGTATTGGAGGGACAGAGTTGTAGCCCAAAGGCTACCTCATGTATGGAATAAATTTCCCATCTTCATAGAACATAACCTGTCCCTCACTCTCCTCAAAATAATTTTAGATAAATGGATGGGAAAGTGTAAATTCACTCCTGGAATACTGCCCGTGTCCCTTATGGGCAGAGGCCATCAAGGACTCCAACACCAAAGACTCACTACCTCATACTAGCCTATCCCATGTCTGGGTAAATAAGACATAATATTGCCATATCCAGGGTATTATTGGCTAGACATCCAAAGGTACTTGTGCTTTTAGCCTAATAATCACCAATAAACTTACGTTGTTCAAAGGAGTCAGGGGCAAGGTCAGATCCAAATTATGCATGTGAGCAGATAACATTGAGTAACAGTGGTTTTGTTACAAAACCCACTAAATATTACAGCTGTCATAGAAGAGATGTGTTTTGTTTTGCTAGCTGCACTGCCTGCAAATTATATTATGTGGGAAAAAAAGGGATCTTTGCACAAATGAATCTATGAGCATTTCTATGAAATATTAACAAAAAAGCAAAAGAAAGCTTTGTTTAGATATGGCAAGTTTTTTTTATTTAAAACATATTCTTCGTTCACAATTAAACACACACTCACATACACACGCACACACACACGCACACACACACACACACACACACACACACACACACACACACACACACACACACACACACACACACAAAGTTTGACATTTTTTAGCCAGTAAAATCACACAAGACATTTTAACACGCAAAGAAAACAATTGATGAAGTTAGGTTCTAGACTAGACTAGAGACTTGGATGTCATTTTTTTGATGTACATTACTAATAAGCAATTGAGCAATGAATGGCATGGGCATTATGCATGCATGGAATTTCATGAAAGTCTTTCTTTCCATAATGTTATGAAAATTTGTGTTATTCTTATTCTGAACTAACTGTATTATCTCCCTATGATCCATCATGATATGTACAAGTACTGTTCAACAAGTCTTCAGAAGAAAAACTCTTGTAAAGTTGCAGCCTCAAAGTAACCAATGCAAATGGAAAATAAATGATGTACAACTGAGCAAAGGAAATATACAATGATCTTGCAACCATACCATTCTCAGAAAGTCATTAAGGAAAATAATTCATTTATTCAACTGATAAGAGATAAAAGCATCCTTGATGAATTAAGAATGTCACTTCCCCACATAAAACAGTATATTAATTGAAAGTCCATCAACTAAGACTGTAGATTAAAACAGCACTGATGAATTAAGTACTCATATATTTTACCTAACTTAACAGCACAGCACTCATTTAAAGTCTAAGTCTGGGAAGTAAAAATAATAATAATTTTTTCATAACAAAACAGCATTGATGAATTAAGAACGCGGTCCCCCCCCCCCCCCCCATTAAACAGCCAACAAAGTCCCTATCTACCCTGTAGAAGAACAGCAATCATCAGTATTAGCAGCAATTTCTGGAGGATAGCCCACAATTTTGCCTGTATGCCACTCATTACAAATCAGTTACTTCTTATCAGAATCAGAGACAAAACCAGAAATAATCAGACACAGACAATTAAAATATCAGTAATATTAGTTTGAGTCCTTGAAAGAAAAAAGAGAATTTAAATTAATATACATTTTCTGAAACAAAGAAGTCTCTTTTATAATTCTTACTTTGTTCCTAATCTTTGTAATTATATATTAAGTATAATTCAACATCTGTTTTTCCAAAGAGGTAATATAAGCCAGTAAGCTAAACTGCTACATTTGATTTGCATTACATTTTAATTTGACATCTACTAGTCCAATCAGCCTACCATACCTCTCAACTGCCTAGATATTTGTTACAATTTTTAGCTATTTCTCATAAAATTTGATTTTTTTTTTTTTTTTTGCAAAAGCACTGGTGATTGAAATCACTACCTAATAACAGGCACATCTGATTCTTCAGAAAATGCATTCCAACACAAAGCCTGTTATTTGTAGCTGGCTGAAGTTTTCTAACTTTATAAGAGCAGCAACATTTAAAATATTTCCTTTCTTGGCTTTTGTTCCATCAGAATTATTCTGAAGTCACAGTTTCAGAATTCACATCCTTCAAAAAATGCAAACTAAAGAAAATAATATGATAGAGATCTAATATCTATACAAGCTAAAATTAATAGCCTAAAAGCAGAAGGCAGAGAAATAAAAAGAATATAAATGAAGAACTAAGGTGCCTTAATTCAAAATATATTGAAATCTCAAACCATAAAGTAGCTACTGATTTAGAGAAATTCAAATGTCAGTCCTATTCATTAAATCCCTTTAACTTACATAAGTTAGAAAGCAGAGCAAAAAGAAAGAGTAAACTTAATCATATACAGGAAATCATTGTGCAAGAAGGTAATAATTTTTTACCTATTTTTTTTTTTTAGGTAATGCTTTTGTTTTTTGAGATATTAACTGCATCTACTGTTAAGATTGGATTCTATACCGACAATTTACTTAGAAGTGTTATAATTATCCTGTAATTCAGTCTGTTTTATGCTTTTTTTTTAGGTATTGTTTTTGTTTATAGGCTTGATTCATAGAAAATAGTTAAATTAGCTGTATTTACCTAGGAGCTTTTCTCCCCGGGCCTCTACTGAAAATGGACATGTATCCAGTTAGACTAGCCCGGTAAACAAATGTAAAATAAATAATAAATAAATAACAAACAAAAGAAACTTTGAGAAATGGATGCCATACTTGATAGTTTCAGAAACTATTAAAATAGCAACTGCATTAATAATGATGGGAGGAATGTTAATGCTTTAGTTACATTTGTAAAAGAAAACATAACCAACAGGCTAACTAGAGATATATTAATAAACTTGATAAACCAACCTCTATTCCAGAAATAAAAGACCAAATAAAAAAATTTAAATGTAGCAAAGCCTTTGGTAATGATGGCATTATACCTGAACTACCTTCTTAATATTTTATTATAAGTATTTACAGAAGTAAAAAAAAAATCTCATTATATCTCCTTCATAGAACTATAGTTTGTCAGTACTCATGACAAAGAGGAGACTACCAGCACAAACACCACACCATCCACATCACATAGCCAAACACACACAGTACAACACAACGCACGCGCACACACACACACACCTATGCAGAGGTTCTCAATAAAAACAACAGACCTCCAAAACACACTCACAAACATTCCACACACAACATCAAACACATCACACACAGCAGACAACACACCAGTATCTCACAAACACAGCCCATAAGGCATAGCAATAAACCAATGCAGCCCATAAGGCATAACAATAAACCAAACATATTAGTCATTGGAGACACGTTTATGAGATACAGTGATGTCACCCTCACCAGGCTCAACAAGGTGAAGGTCTCAGTCAACTGTTTGTCTGGTGCCAAAATCCACCACATCGCACACACATTTAAGTCTCTCCACAACAGGTGCAAATATGACTCTGTCATTGTCCATGTTGGTGTGAATGACTTGAGACATACCTCCCTAGACTATTAGAAGAGACATTATTAAGTTCTCAGAACATGTGTCCCAGGCAGATGTGACCCTAGTCCTAAGCAGCATCCTACCTTCACCAAGAATGATACCACAATACCAACAAAAATAATTGACTTCAACAATTGGATTAGTTTCTGGTGTCTTTCCAATGGGATCCAGTATCTGTCTGCCCAGTATGATATGGTTGACAGGCTTTGATGTTTTGCCAGAGATGGTCTCCACCTGTCAACCCTGAGATTCTGGATCCTGGCCAAGACTCTTGCCTCCCAGAATGTGCCTTTTTTAGGCTATGCCCCAAGACAAATATTCCAACTTAAAAGATCTGTCAAAAAGAAAATTGAAGGTCATGCTGTTTGATGCTAGGAGCCTTAACTTGAAAATGCACTCACTGGAGGCTCTCCTCATATTAGAAGATGCCACTCTCCAGAATGTGCCTTTTTTAGGCTATGCCCCAAGACAAATATTCCAACTTAAAAGATCTGTCAAAAAGCAAATTGAAGGTCATGCTGTTTGATGCTAGGAGCCTTAACTTGAAAATGCACTCACTGGAGGCTCTCCTCATATTAGAAGATGCCACTCTCTGTTCTGTCACAGAAACTTGGTTCAGAGCACCCCTGCCTTGCCAGGCTACACCTCATTTCACACTTTCTGACCCCAAAATGAGGTCAGAAAGACTAAGGGTGGTAGAGACTTTATCTTCATTAAGGACAGACACACCTCCACACTAGTTTGCCAGCATAACACACTGAAATTACTTCAGGTGCAATTGACAGTTGGCAAGATCCCCATCCAAGTTATAGCCAGGTATAGATCACCCTCCATGAGTCAGAACACCCATTCCTCCTACCTGGACCTACTTGACTCCATCAAGGTACCCCCTAACACCCTGATACTTGGTGACTACGGCTATCCCACCATAGACTGGGTAAACTATTCCTGCACTAATGCAGTCACCCAACGATTCCTTGACTTCATCAGTTCTAGTGCACTAGACCAGCTTGTCTCATCCCCCACAGGGGGAGATAACATTCTGGACTTGCTTCTCACTAACACAGGTGACTGGCGCACCACTCCCATAGTATGTTCTTCCCTACTGAGATCAGATCACAGGTCTGTCTTATTTGAAGTTTCTATTCCTCCTAACCCTCCCCAGCCATAACCAAGCTAAAAAACATCTCAAAAGCGGACTACAACCTCCTAAGGGAGGGTATGCATAGCTTCACACCACCACCCCCCCAGAAGATGCAGACAACTATGCTGAACAGTATGCCAGTGCAGTATACAATCACCTGTACAACTGCATGGACTCAGCCATACCCAATAGAACTAAAACCTGCTCCTCAAGGAAACACAAACCTGTCTTGTGGACATCCTCTATCAACAGGCTTTACAGCAAAAGAAAGAAACTGTTATCCAAGGGTAAAAAGGAACAAATTCCTTCTACCTTCTTATTTCAGCTGCTCCCGTCAGGGGTCACCACAGCAGATCAACTGCTTCCATTTCTTCCTGTCCTCTGCAACTTGATCTGTCACACCAACCACCTGCATGTCCTCTCTCACCACATCCATAAACCTTATCTTAGGCCTTCCTCGTTTCCTGTTACCTGGCAGCTTCATCCTTAGCATCTTTTTCCCAATATACTCTGCATCCCTCCTCAGCACATGTCTAAACCAATGTAATCTTGCCAAGCTGGCTTTGTCTCCAAATCTTCCAATCTGGGCTGACCCTCTAATATACTTATTCCTAATCCTGTCCATCCTCATCACACCCAGTGCACATCTTAACATCTTCAACTCTGCCACGTCAAGCTCTGACTCCTGCCTTTTTGTCAATGCCACTGTCTCCAACCCATATAACATAGCTGGTCTCACTACCCTCTTGTAGACCTTACAAATTCCAAATTGGAAAAACTCCCTCCTCAGCCTCAACAAGCAAATTAGATCACTAGTGAAAACTTCCAAGGCCAATTATGAATTAAAACTAACCTCCAAAACAAGAAAAAAAAACACAAAACCTTCTTCAGTTACATCAGGAACCTCCATGGCAAAGCCCAGGTGTGTTCCAAATTAGTACTTAATAGTACCACTTACACTGATCCTGTTGAGTTAGTCAACCTGCCAACTAATAGGTTCAGTGCAAACTTTACCCACCCTTCCCCCAAAAGGCCCATTTGACATCCCTGAAACGTATCTTGCACCTCAAATCTCCATAGATCAAGTGTTAAAGGCCCTTTCCAAGGCAAAGTACATAGCTTTCATGTGACCTGATAGTATCCCAGGCTGTATTCTGCACCCTCTCCATCAAGAACTAGCTTTGCCATTGAGTACCTTATTCAAACACAGTCTAAGTACAAGCTTCATTCTAACAGAGTGGAGAACTGCCATTGTCATCCCCTTGCACAAAGGTGGTGCCACTACTGACCCAGGAAACTATCACCCCATTCACTTGACACGTCTGATCTGTAAAGCAATGGAGTGTGTTATTATGGATCTCATAAACAAGGACATAGGTGATCTCCAAGCACTTGACCACACCCAATTCAGGTTTGTCAAGGGTAAATCTTGCTTGTTGAACCTGGTTGACTTCTTTGAGATCATAACCAAGGCTGTGGATGAGGGAATGTCAGTACATACAGCTTAACTTGACTTGGCCAAGGCCTTTGACACACTCCTCCATTCGGGCATCATTGAAAAGCTAACACAACTTGGCATAAATCCCTATAGCATCAGGTGGGTGGCCAACTGGCTCATGGATAGGACCCTCAAGGTCAAAATTGGCTCTACCACCTCCAACAGCAGACCTGTCACTAGTAGTGTTCCCTAGCGATCTGTCCTGGGACCTCTGCTGATTGACTTCTACTTCTCAGAGGTCCAGGCAAAGACAAAGGGCCTATGGCTGACCAGGTTTGCAGATGACTGTAAGTTGGGTGCTGTCACTGACTCCCTGAATGATGTTAATGTACTGCAAGAGGGTCTTGCGTCAACAAATGGCTGGTGCCAAGTCATGGCCTTAAGTTAGATGCAAAAAATGTATTATCATATCATTTGGCATAAACATGGCCCCTACTGATCACCACATCAACGACAACCCCGTAAGCACATAACATGTGGTGAAAGACTTGGGTACTCAGGTTGACAACAAGCTCACATTCGACCATCATGTACCGGCAGTGGTCAGAAAAGCCTTTTACTTGGTTTATCTCATAAGTAAAGGGACTGCATCCAGACAAAAATAGGTTATTACTTCTCTGTACTCCCCCCTCATTAGGCCAATAATTGAGTATGACACCCTGTTTGGTATGTACCTCTCCAAACACACGCACCATCTGGAAAGGCCACAGAAGTACCTCACAAAGAGAATCCATGGCCTCCAACACCTGTCCTATGTGGTCAGGGTCAAATCACTATCACTCTACTCAATATCATACAGATTGCTCAGAAGTGATTTGTGTCTTGCCTACAAGGCAACATCGGACCCTGCCCTACTAGAAATGCTCCATATCCATAAGTCTAACCCCTCATGCATTACTCACTTGAAAGGCCTAAATCTAATATGCAGCATCAATAAAACATGCTAGAGAAACAGTAAACCACAAAAGCTACAGGAACACAAGCAAAGGAATTTAATTCACTCTAGCGCCTCAGCAAATGCCTTCAAGGAGTACATACAAACTACTGAAAAACACATACATTTATATATTGGCAAACACACCCATCAATAAAACAATTAGGCAAAATTAATTAATTAAATATTTCCAATTTAAATCAGTATTCAAACCCTTAGGAAATAAAGAAGCATATTTCATTATAAACAGAGCTTCTTCATACAATAATTTATCATTGATCAATGTCATTTCACCCAAATTCACACAAACATGTTCCAAAACACAACATTTTAAAACTCTAGTTGCTATCATGATAATCTTTAAAATGTAAGGCTATTGGGCTGTCTTTACTATTATTCTTTATGTCTCTAACTTGTTCTTGAATCCTTAATTTAAACATCCTTTTTGTTTCCTCTATGTAAAATTTATCACAAGGGCATCTAAGA
>NC_056741.1:182587741-182592741 GCF_019279795.1 Protopterus annectens | reverse complement strand
TAATCTCTAACATATTGTGTATGATTGCTATAAGAATGTTCAATTTTTTTCTCTTCTCTCATGTACAGTATTGTATTGTGGAGCTTTTCTCCTCGGGCCTCTGCTGAAAATGGACCTGTGTCCAGTCAGATTTTCCCAGTAAACAAATGTAAAATAAAATAAATAAAAAAAATATAAATCATACAATATATTTTAGCCACTTTGGTGTTTACTGCAAAGATAAAATTGTTTCTTTCTGAAGGAAATAAAATATTTTACACAATAGAGGAGGTATCAAATTGTGCCAACAAAAGTACAATCCTTAAGATACTGAAGAAATGGATTAGTGCAGTATATACCTCAAAAGCCTGAGTGAACTGAATTCCTGGAAAACTGCTTCTAAAATTAAAAAGCTGAAAACAAGTGACTTTTACTCTCTGACTGCAGGACCTTAATTTTCTAAAGCAATAGTTTTACCCTTCATGTAAAATGTTTGCATTGACTTTAAGCTTCACAGTACATGTAAGCATGTATTTAAATTTAAAGGTAAAAGTTTTTCATGATAAGGAATATAAATGGTTACTTTTAATATTTTACTATATTTACAGTGAAAGGCCTAATAAATGTCATGTAACTAAACTTATACATGTATATATGAAACAAATACTTCCTATAAGAGTGTCATTAAAATTATAAGCAGTAGAATTTGTAACTTTAAGACAATATAAGTTACAAATTTTATTTTTATTTGTTTAACTTTGCTTAGTATATGCATTGGTAATTTAACTGAATGACATATCTAAATAATATGCTAATTATAAGTGATAAAGTGCTGGTGATTTTGTTTTCTTTGTTCCTGTATAACACATTCCTTTCACTGGTCATTTATGAAGCAATTAACAATTAAAAAAGTTTGGGAACAAAATAATATTCCAGTTGTTAGTAAATGCTTGCTTGCCTTGCTTCCCACCTACTCCTTGAGCTGTTTTGTGGAAAATCTTGGTCAAAGTTCATCAATAATGTCTGTGAAAACAGGAAGGGCCTTTCTTTTTCTTTCTTTTTTTCAGGTTTATATATGAGAAATCTACTCAAAATACCATATTTCATATATTTATTTAGAAGTGAAGAATTGGCAAAACAAAAGCAATAGTAATGTTATATACTGAGCTGTTGCTGACAAATAATTTGCTAACAGTTTGCTGAATGTTAAAAGCTTATGTTTTAGTAATATTAACTGTAACTCTACATATTAATGGAAAGAAGCAAAGTTAGATATTTATTTCAGATTATAACAGTTTAAAAGAATTAAGAAGAATGAGGAACTTACAGAGGAAATTAGCAGCTGCTGTATGCTGTGAGTTGTCATTTTCACATGCTGTAATCAAATTATGATGTCAGATGGGAAGCTTAGATCATAACAACAGTTCACAACTGCTAAAAGCACCCATTCATATTATGCAAGTAGGAATTATGTTATATATTGTCAGTACTGCTTGTAATTCTAAAATTAATAAGAAGAGTAAACATCTTATGAATAATATGTAGATGCACAAGGAATAGCTGTGTAACAAACTTATTCCGATTCTATCTACTTCATGTGATACTGCTGTTTATTCTCCAGTAATGTACTTATGCCAAATGTATTTGCTTCATGTTATGCGCTTGTTAGTGTATCTATTGTATGTTTTCTGCTTCTAATTTCATGTGGAGTTTTTCTCCCCAGGCCTTCACTGAAAATGGGCTCTTTGGCCCAGTGGATTATCCCAGTAAACAAATGCAAATAACTCACTAACTAACTAACTAAATAAATAAATAGAATATCCACTGTGTAAGATTAGTAAAAGTTCAAAAAGCACTGCTGGAAATTGAGCTGACAAACACTTTATTAAAAAACACAAGTTGAAAACAACAATCCGATGAACTGTACTGTAAAGCGTTTTTTTTTTTTTTGGTCTGGCTACATAGCCAGACTTCTTCAGACAAAAAAATCAAAAAAGTCACTAACATATAATCACTCTTAACCTTCCTATTAACTAATTAACCAATAAGGTCCACATCCAAATAAATGAAGTTAACACATCAAATTAAAAATGCTAGGTGCTCTACCCCAAACAACCTTCCCACCAAAACTCTACTATCTAGATAGATACAAACATTAATGTTCATAGGTTCATAGGTTCATACTAGGCTATCTGCCCTAGGGCATTTATAAGCCTAGCCAGAGTGTGTTTGGCTTTCGCCACCCATTTTAAATTAATTTTGCTATGCCCTTTTACGAGGTGAGTATACTGTGCCTCTGTCTAACAGTGACACAGAAGTGATACCCGGGGTAAATCTACGATCTCCCATCCACTCATCAATATTCCTCTTGAAGAGAGTCAATGAGGGACTCTGCCTAACCTGGACTGGGATTTTATTCCAGAGTGAAAGGAGCCTCTGGGTTATGAATCTGTCCCTCCAGCATGTCCTATTTATTTCAGTGCTGAGGTTCAAGTCTCTCGAGCGCATAGCTTGATGGGATTTGGATTTTCTGAGTTGCAGCATGTCCATTAATTTCGGGTTGGACATGGCTTTATACATCAGGCACAGATCGCCTCTGAGCAGGCGGTATGCCACTGAGTAGAGCTGGAGTTTCATTAATCGGGCAGCATATGGCATCTGTTTGAGCCCTTTGATCCTCTTGGTGAGGTACTTTTTGGGTCTTTCCAGTTGCTGCATGTGTCTGGTAAGGTACATCCCAAAAGGGGCATTGTACTCAATTATGGGCCTGATGAGGGATGAGTAAAGAGGTGCAATGACCTCGCCTGATCTAGATGTGAATCTCTTCATGATTAGGTGGGCTATATAAAATTTTTTTCTAACCACTGTGGCCACGTGGTTGTCAAATGAGAGATTGCTATCAACTTGGGTCCCCAGGTCCCTAATTACTTCTTCTGTTCTTAATGGATTACCACCTATGAGGTAATTTGTGGGCACTTTGTTTTTGCCAAAGGGGACGACTATACACTTTTTGGTGTTTAGCTTGAGGCCATAGCTCTGGCACCAGTTGTCTGTTTCTATGAGGCCCTTTTGGAGGATGCTTGTGTCGGCTGGAGAGTCAATTATGGCGCCCAGTTTGCAGTCATCTGCGAACCTGGTCAGCCACAGTCCTTCTATGTTGGCCTGTACCTCCGAGAAATATATACCGAACAAGAGAGGTCCCAGTACTGAGCTTTGTGGGATGCCACTTGTAACTGGTTTGGAGTCTGACATGGCTCCAGCAATTCTAACCATGTGGGTTCTGTCCTTGAGCCAGTTTGCAACCCATCTAGTGACATAGGGGTTTATATTTAAGCTGGTGAGCTTATCTATAATTCCCGAGTGGGGTATTGTATCGAAGGCTTTTGCGAGGTCCAGGTAGGCTGTGTGGACCACCTTCCCCTTGTCAATGGCCTTGGTGACTGTTTCAAAGAAATTGACCAGGTTTAAGAGGCAGGATCTGCCATTAATAAAGCCAAACTGGGTAGGATCCAGTGTCTGTAGGTCCCCAATATCTTTATTTATGAGGTCCATGATGATCCTTTCCATAGCTTTGCAGACAAAGCTAGTCAGGCTTATGGGGCGATAGTTTCCAGGATCTGTTGAGGCACCACCTTTGTGGAGAGGGACCACTGTTGCTGTACGCCACTCTTTGGTACATATCCTGTAGTAAGGCTGAGATTGAACAGTAGTTTTATGTTTGGGTTTAGCTCTTCTTGGAGTTCATGTAGGACACAGCCCGGGACACCATCTGGTCCCATTGATGCTGTGTTTTTTGCTTTGGAGAGGGTGGCTCTTACCTGAGCATCTGAGATGTCAGGGGGGCAGCACTCTGCTGGGATAGATATTTGCCCTTTTGGTGGGAAGGGGGGGAGTTTGCGCTGAAACTGTCTGCTAGGATGTTGGCAGTGTCTGTGGGTTCAGCATAATTTTTGTCATTTTGGACTAATTCTGAGCATATCTTGGAATTCCCACCCAGGTTCCTAACATAACTAAAGAAAGCCTTGTGATTATCCTTAGTGTCCTGTGCAATTTTTCTCTCGAAGCTGGCCTTAGACGATTTTATGAGTGCCCGTAGTTTTTTGCTAATACTGGACAGAGATGCCTTCCCTTTTTAGGATTTTGCTCTATCATGTAGTAGCTTCCTCCTTCTGTTGTATAGTTTGTTTATGGCTGGGGTACACCAGACAGGACGTCTGCCTTTGGAGGATTGGGTCTTGATTTTATCTGGGATTGCATGATCCATGCATTCCTGAAGGTGTTCATAGAATGCCTTTATAAAGGATTCTGCGGTCTGGGCCGTATTTTCCACAGGCCTGGGGGCTTTGAAGGATTCGACCTTGGTTTTGAGGAGTGTGAAATTTGCTTTAGAGAAGCTTTTCACTGTGGTTTTCTGGGCAGGGGGTGGGGTCAGGATGTGAATATCCAGTGAGATTAGTTTATGGTCTGATCTTACCAGTGAGGGATACACTTCTGGTCTGGAGCATAGAGTCCCCATGTTGGTGATGATTAGGTCCAGTATGTTTTCCCCTCTTGTGGGAGTGGTAACAAGTTGTTCCATAGCATTTGAGTTTATAAATTCTAGGAACCTTTGGGCTAGGGTGTTGGAGCTAGAGTAATGCTCCCAGTCTATGTTTGGGTAGTTGAAGTCACCCAATATAATGGTGTTTGGAGAGACCTTCATATTTTCCAGTGTTCTCAGGAAGGCCGAGTGGGGTTCCTGGGTTTGGGAGGGTGGTCTGTAGCAGGCTATAAACTGGATGGCAGTTTTACTCACTGTTAGTTGCACATGGATAGTCTCTGATGCTTCGTGCTGTGCCACCAACCTGGAGGTGTGGGTATCTTTGACGAATATTGATACTCCTCCTCCTTTTGTGGTTCGGTCCAAGTTTTGGGGCCGAAAAGCATGGTATGAGGTATAACCTGGTAGTGCTGGGGTGCTCTCAGCAGCCTTGAACCAGGTTTCTGTTACTGCACAGATATCGATGTTCTCCATGCTAAGG
>NC_056741.1:182550241-182582741 GCF_019279795.1 Protopterus annectens | reverse complement strand
TCGTGGCTTGTCGAGCATGTCATCCCAGGCTGACAGGCATTGGATCCCCTTTGAATGACACCAATACTTAAGCCAATTGTTGAAATTGATCATCTTGTCTTCATATTGTGGCATCATTCTTGGTGAGGTAAGATGCTACTCAAGGTCAGGTCATACCGGCCTGGGCCACATGCGCAGAGAGCTCCTTTATGTCTCTTTTCATGTAGTCCAGGGAGTGCGTCTCAGGTCATTCACACCAGCATGGACAATGACTGAGTCATATTTGTACTTGCCTTGGAGTGACCTGAGTGCTTGTGTTATGTGGCGGATCCTAGCGCCCGACAGGCAGCTCACCGTGACCTTCTCCTTGTTCAGCCTGGTGAGTGGGGCGTCAGTGTGCCTGACAATAGAGTCACCTATTACAAGTGTATCAGGTGTGTTGTTTAGCCTTAAGGGCTGTGACTGTTTGGCACACTGGCTTAGTGAGCTATGTGTTGTACGTGTTTTGTTTTGGGGTAGCGGTTGCTTGGGTGTCTGCTTTGGAGGTCTCTGCTGCTTAGGCCAATTTTTATTTAGAGCCTCCGAGTATGTTTTTGTGTGTTTATGTGTTTGGTTTGCTGTCGTGGTAGGTCTATGTGAGACTGGAATTGTAGTGAGTGTGGTTTCCTTCTCCTCCTGACTGGTTACGCCAGTACTGAGTTGAGAGTATGGCTATATGGTTGCATCTCTCAGATGTGTTGGAATTTGTTGGGAGGAGGAGAGGGTTGTCTGTGTACATGAGGGAGTTACCTGAGTGCTTGTGTTATGTGGCGGATCCTAGCGCCCGATAGGCAGCTCACCGTGACCTTCTCCTTGTTCAGCCTGGTGAGTGGGACGTCAGTGCTTCAGGATTTCCAGATTCACCAGCTGGACCGGAGAGGAGATTGACAACTGACCTTTGGACATGCTAGAATAGTATTGGGAATTCCTTTATAATTGAAAAAAAAAAGGCTAATGAGGAACAAGATACTCAAGGGGAGTTTGTGAGGGTGTAGTGCTTTTAATTTTTTAGTGCTGACTTATATAATTGCTTTAGTGGGCAAGTGCCAGATAACTTAAATGCAATGTGTTACAGGTAACTTAAATGCAAAAATGACAAACAGTAACTTTCTTTCAAGTGAAACAAGGAAATAAGTACAGTAAGTAATGCAGATATCACTAGGGATCCGCAGAAGCACTGAAAATCCGCGTTTTAGGTGGAATTAGCGTTTCAGGGAAATAACAAGCAAACAAACAACAAGCATACAAACAAAGCTAGATTCAGCAGGCCTGGATCTAGTCTATGCTACAGCAAACAAGGTGTACCAATTTCAGTAAGAAACAGTTCAATAATGCCGGCACTATAAGCCTTTAACCAGATATTCCCAGCTCAGAATGGCAGAGTCCAGCCTCTCATCCCACAAGAGTGCAGACCATGAACCTTCTTAATGTAAAATAACTGGCCTGAAGCCCAAGTACTTAAACCAGAACTAATATACTTTTAGAATAACAGACACTGAGCCCTCAATCAGCAGTTCCCAACTTAGAAGGATGTAAGCTACCTGTTCTGCCACCGCAGTGCAGGCCACAAACCTTCCTAATGTAAAACAACTGGTCTGAAGCCCAAGTGCTTAAACTAAAAGGCTTAGAATGAGAGACACCAAGCAGTAATAAATACAATTGAGTACTTTTAAGATGACGCAAAAGCAAAATAAAGTAGGAAGAAACACAAATACAGTAGAAGCAGATACATTTTTTTTTTCAGAAAAGTAGCAAAAACAGTAGTAAAAACAATTTACATGCAGTGTAAGCTGGCACACTTGAGTATGTAGCAATATTAGTCCACACACAGTTTGAAAAAAATGTAATTAAATTAAAAAGGACTAAAAGCAAGTGCAGAAAGGGTTTATTAGGTAGAATGCGGTAAAGAGATGGGACTGGGGTAGTGTCCTAGATCAAATCTACAGTGGGGCGGGCACTGCAAAAGCCACCAAATTTAAACTACAACCAAGAACAGGGGGGGGTGGGGAAACCAGTTTCAACAGTGATGTGAGGAATCAGAGTGCAAATTATAAAACCAAAAAAATATATACTGATCTTTGTATATTTGTCGAACAGTAAGACAACAGATATCCAAGCAACAATTTAGCTCTATAATACAGAATAATACAGAAAAATAGAATCAGCTCTATATATTTGCAGATAGTCTTATAAGGCTGTCTCTCAACACACAGGTTCCACTTTAAAATGTTAAAAGAGGCAAAAGCAAAATAAGCTAATAAAGTAGGAAGAAACACAAATACAGTAAGGCAGATGAAGTGCAAAAAATGTTTTTTTTTTTTTGAGATGGAGGAAACAGAGCAGATTAAGATACTATAGGGGAATGCCCTTCCCAAGTGCTCTCTCTGTACACTGCAGAGTAGATGGGACTGGTAAGAGTATCCAAAATCAAAATATGATCTCACTGTACTCAGTTGAGTGAGCGAATGAGATGGGTCCAGGAGGAGTGTGCAAAAAGAGATTTACAGCAGGGGCGGGCAATTCCAAAGCCACACAAGATTAACACCACAACAAGAAACAGGGAGGGGGGATGGGGAACTACTGCAGCGATTCAGAGACACACACAATATTTACTGAATGCAAGACACACAATATTTACTCACTCAAATCTTAAATAAGTGCAGAAAATATACTTAATATAAACGGGAAGAGTTGTTAAGAATTACTGATGATAGAGAAGTTGTGGATGATATTATGAATAGAGAAGAAGAAGAAAAAATCATGATAGCAGACTTTCATAAGGCATTTGACACAACTGGACATGAAATCTTATGGGTAATAATGAAGGAATATAATATAAGTGAGAATGTTTGGAAATTATGTAGGCTAGTACATACTAATAATAATAACTGCGGTGGTGGTGCTGCGGTAGCATTGTCGCCTCATAGCAAAACGTTGTCCCATTCAATTCTCAGCTAGAACTTCTTCTGTCTGGAAGCATACATGAATGGGGCATGCCTTCATTGAAGGTGGTGCATCAGGGCTGGTAACCTGGCACATAAAAATCCACTACCAATCATTAGCGGACTGGAGTTCCGCTTTGGCGAGCCCTAACCGGGAAAAGCCGAAAGACACAAACATAAACAAGTACATACTAATAATGAAATAATACTTGTAAATGGCTGGTTAAGCCAAAAGGCACATATGAAGAATGGTGTAAGATACGAAAGTCCAATGAGTTATATACTCTTTGCATTAGTTAAGAATGTGATAGTATGTTAAATAAACTACAAAATGAAGGTGGCAGGGTAAATAACACTTGAAGGGTTAAGAATTCTAGTTCTGTTTATATATGCAGATGAGATTATAATAATTGCAAAAAAAATTGGATAAAAGAAGTAATAATTGACAAAAATGAGTGTCTAGAGGTGTCTAGAGGTGACAGGGGTGGCTTTAAATAAAGAGAAAAGAAAAGGTTTAGGAGATGTAGTAAAGCTGGGGGTATATATTTTACATTGAATTAATTTTTTGTGTTAGCTATAACATTTATGAATAAAGATGTAAGTTCAGTGTGAGATAACAATAGAATAAATAAAACAAACCCATCTTTTCTGGAGAGCATATACATTATCATTCATAAAAAAGGTGTTTTTGATCATTTTAGTGCTGATGGGAAAATATCATACTTAGCAATTATATTTATGCTGCCAACAATATTTGAAAAGGAATTATTGCAGATATTTTTGTTTTCATTTGTATGGTGTTATAGATTAAACCCAGTAAAAAGATGAGTTTTGTATGTAAATAAAGAAGGATATTAGGGTTATTTAACTCAGTGGTGCATGCTGCTTCATTAAATTTGTATAAAGTCTTAAAGTGGATAAATGAAAAAGATGAGGGATTAGTAGGAAAACTGTCCCCCGGATTTACTAAACTGCCGTGATGAACTAGTTTAGTCCTGCACAAAGCGCCCATTTAGGAGCAGGATGGCAGCACACCATGCATAGTAATGAAGGCTCACTGGCTGAGCTCTTAGGCTTACATGGAGCGTATATGAGCACAGGCGGCATGTCTGAGAGCAGAGCTCTCAGAATAAACATGCCCCTGCAATGTTGAACAGGAGAAGCTGTTAAGAAATGAGTGAGATCATTCACAGGTGTCCACATATCCCCACCAACAGACCCCCACAATGTGTACAACAGCAACAGGATATATAAAATAAAAGAAGAAACCCATCTACAGCTTTAAAACACCGAACAAAGCTAACCGTAGGTGCTCAGGTGTGCCCATCGCTTAGCTACAGTTAATGTAGCTGAAATAGCAAATGGAGGATAAAAAGCAGGATATGTGCATAAGAAGCAGTACAACAAAATTGTAGTGGGCAGAGCATTCACCTCATGAGCAGTCAATCCTGGTGTGAGTCTCACTGCAGTACATTCCATTTCCATGTCAAAGCACTGTTATGATCAATATATTTAGTTGTATAACCTAATAAATAACATATATGTGTGAATTGGAGTAGAAAGCAGCGTAATGAATGATAACCCCATACACTTGCCAAATCCATCACCTATGACTGTTGAAAATAGACCAGTAGTAAGGATAAATAAGCACAACTAAGCAGGTGCAAATCTGTTTGCATGACAGGAAGCATTGCATACACAGAATAAGCAATAGTGTGGCTAATCATGTCTAAGCGGATGTCACTGGAAGTTAGCAGTGCTTACCATCATGCAATCCCGCTGACAACTGTGTAAAAGTGCTTTAACCACTCCATATCCAACTGACCCCATTCTTGCCAGCAACAAATTAAACAGTCCCTGAAAGGCTTGAAGCCAGGAACCTGCACACCATAGGCAATGTGATTTACCACTAAGCCACCACAGATATACATAACCCTGATGGTTCCACAAACGTAGCATCCAGCAATACCATTCAACATTACAGGACATGTGGCTAAATATGTAGATGTATGTGTGTGTGTATATAAATTTATAACTAAGTAGATATATACCTCTCCCTCCCTGTATTACATATGTAATACATATATAACATACATATATATATATATAAATATCCCCATATAGATATATACATATGCAGACATCCATACACCTATATATCATTAGATATATATACAGCAATATATATATATATATATATATATATATATATATATATATATATATATATATATATACATACATATACACATACATATACACACACACACACACACACACACACACATGTGTGTGTGTGTGTGTGTGTATCTATGATATGAGACAGCACATAAGAATGACATATTTGACCACAGGCACCGCCAATGGGGGTGAGAGGTCCCAATCAACATACGTGTCACACATACCAATGTCCCCCCACAGCCAAACAGGTTAAAACATACAAATAAACACACAAAGTAAACAAACCACTACTTTCCAAACCACAGGCAGGATACTACCAGTTGGAGAAACATTGTGGACCTGCTAAATCTAATCTAGAAACAAAGACAGGAATGTCCCTTGTGGGACAACCCAAAAAATTTCAGGATATTCGGATTCCAGGCATTATACAGATCCATCATGGCAAGGCACGTATGTTCTCAGACTACAAGGTTGGGAAAGCCTGATGATCCATGGGTCGAGACAACATACGTGAGGTGTCCTGAGAAGTGGAGAGTGGGCAGTGTGTAGTGGTGTGGCTAGACTCGACTTGCACCCAGAGAAAGGATGGATTGCTGCAGAGCAGGAATGGGTGAGGGGACGATGGGTGTGAAATTATGGGTCAAGACGTGCCGGACTTGGATGCAGCGGTTTCAATCGGACTGCCTCGTGGTGGTAAGCAATAGTGTGAATTGGGCAGTGCAGTTGCCTAATGAGCAGACATTCCCGGTATGAGTGCCACTGCAGCACAGTCAATTTTAGATGGCAAAGCATGTTATAACCAATTTTGTTGTTGCAAAACCCACTAAATAACACCAAAAAACACATGGTTGTAGCTACCCACTGTAGGCATGTAAGCCATTCTACTTGGCATCACAACTTATTATTGTTGTCCTCATCCCCACCCAGGGGTGTGAGTGTCCAAATCTACGTCCAAATTCAGTGTATATGCACAGCTGTTGCTGTAGAAGAAATGGCCAGCTGTGGACCTTCCATTCAGCCTTCCTGCACATAACTGGCTATGTACCCTTCTGTCTTTCCCTCTTTGTGCCACTTTTCTTTTCTTTTAATGTTTAAAGTTACAATGAGGTGACACCCTCTTCACCAACTATATTGACAGAATCTGGAACTCCCTACCCACATCTATTACCTCAGCTGTCTCAAAGGACACATGTTAAAAACGCTTGCAGGAACACCTCATACACACTTGTATCAGCACATGCTCACCACCTGGCTAAATCCCCCCCATCATACACTCTATACCCCTTCATCAACTACTGCAACTAACACCTCTTTTCCTGCCTTGCATACATATCCCAACGTCCTTTCAACCTTCCCTATTGCTCCCCATACCAATTATTTCCAAAACCCACTATACAGTTACAGTGTCTCCCCTCTACCTACCTACCTACCTACTCCTTCACTATTCTCTTCTACTCTACCTCACAGGTATGGAATAACTAAATCTTAACCTGAATACCTGCGTGTATCCTATCCAGAACTGTTACACTGGACTCTAACTACACCTTAAAGTGACCTTTGTCAACAGTCATACCTAACATGTAAACTGGAACTAAGCATAAATAATACCTACATGTTAACATAAACTAAGCATGAATAATATGTTACTTAGCTATGTTAAGTCTGTTACTCTCTATGAATGTGAACACCACTGTATTATATGTAATGATTAGCTGAGGTTTACTGTGGAGCTTGTCTCCCCAGGCATCCGCTGAAAATGGACAAGCATCCAGTTGAATTTTCCCGGTCAACAAATGTAAAATAAATAAATAAAGTAGTGCGGGGGTAAGTGGGAGTAAGCACTTTTAAGCAGCAGTAAGGGGGTTTTAACTCATTCACTCTGGAGCAGCTCAGGAAAAGCTGCCTGCTTAATTCCACCATAGGAACAACAGTGCAGCCTGAGCTCATTTTCAGAAAATCCATTTGTAATACCATACAGAAAACAAATATTCATAGCTCTTTATAAGAGCTAGACTAAAAATGTAAACACGAAAGTTGTTCAGCAGACACTGACTTTTCCAACAGTGTAAATGTTGATAGTGTATATCAAAGTCATTATTAAATATTTGGCAAGGAATGCTGATATTGTGCATATTTTTTACCTTTTTGGAAAAACAAAGCATAATATCTTGGTCAATGTACCATGCAGACCCATACAATTTGAATGTAATTTGTTAGTATGAATGTCAGCTTTAAAATTATACCTTAACTATTACTGTGTGATGTTCCTTTCTTGAGATATTCAAAGAAATATGATTAATATATTATTTTTCATAATTGATAAATAAACAAAGCATAATATCTCATCACCTGTAACAGACAGAGCCTACATATCAGTGTAGAAGTTGTGCATCAGAATGTCAGCTTCAAAATGATGCATCATTTGTGTGATCACCATGCTCCCTTGCAAAGATATGGGCATAATAATGAAAAGTATTGCAAATGTATATTTTTCATAATTGTACAAGACTAAACAAACTGTGTAGAGTGCACATACACAGTTCTTTTACCATGTTGTAAGGAGTAACACTGCCTTCAAAATGAGGTATTACCTGGCACACTGACATGCTCCCTTGCAAAGTTATTTGCCAAAATATGAAAAAAATCATAATTCCCATGACCTAATTCCAAACAAACTTTGATATCTGTACATGTGTCCAACATACAGGCACAATTTTTTACCATGTTGGAACTAGCAATACTGTCTTCAAAATGAGGTATTACTTGGTACATTCAGATTCTCCCTTGCAAAGTTATCTACCAAAATATGAAACAATTCATAATTTCCATGACCTAAGTCCGAAACAAACTTTGATATCTGCACTAGAGTACAACATACAGGCATTATTCTTTTTCCATGTTAGAACTATCAATACTGTCTTCAAAATGAGGTATTACTTGGCACATTTAGATGCTCCCTTGTAAAGTTATTTACCAAAATATGAAAACAAATCGTAATTTTCATAACCCATGTCCGAAACAAACTTTGGTATCTGCACATGTGTACAACATAGTGGCACAATTATTTTACCATGCTGGATCCAATAATACTGTCTTCAAAATGAGGTATTACTTGGCACATACAGATGTTCCCTTGCAAAAGTTATTTACCAAAATATGAAAAAAATCATAATTTCCATAACCTAAGTCCGAAACAAACATTGATATCTGCACATGTGTACAACATACAGACCCAATTCTTTTACATGTTGGAGGTATCAATACTTTACATATACACATACAATACATATTCAATTGTACATGCTAGCACTCTCCTGAAACAGTTGTTCTTTCTCAGCATCTTCACCAGCTTCTTACCACAGTTATTTGCCAAACTCATAAGATATATTTTACACAACACATTTCATAAAAGAGTTTTATTTACCATACTGGTCCCTACTTGGTCATGGGTGTTTTCCATTCTTCTCACAAGCTGCATATTGACAATCCTGCATAGCTCTCTTCACGCCATTGTGGAGGTCAGTCAAGAACAAGGCAATGCCTTCCTCAGTTACGTGAATGCCATCCCTTCTGAAGAGGTTAACATCTTTTGTGGTGATGCTGTCAGGACAGATTGTAGATCTACCGACCCTGTGTATCAAGCCATGCATAAACCCATTCTGTAAATGTCTGGCCTTGTGCACTGCCCATTGACAGTTTGCTGTTTTCCACATCTGTTGAGGAATTATGTCGGACCACACAAAATGACAACGTGGCCACCACAACTGCAGGTGTTCAAAAATTGCTCTGATTTGAAACCGCAGCCTTCCAAGTGGTTGACTGATGACATCATACCCTCCAATGTGCAGTTCAAGGATGTCGGGCTCAGGGTAGATGGAACACTTCTCTTCCAACAACTGCAGTACTCTGCTCCAATGCATACCTCTTCTTGCAATCCAGTATACCTTCAGACTGGATGTGGGGAAGCTCAAGTTATACTGGTTTTCAGTTATGCAGACATGGCTGGCAGACCAGTGAATGTAGGAATGGCCACATACCCACTTTCTCACTTGTCGTTCTCCTGCTCATGAAGCCATGTCAGTGTCAAAGGTGGATGAACCTACACAGGAAAGAAAATGCAAACAGATTACTACTGATGTTTGACAGATCTATTGGAAAAGTACATATATAGGTATATCATAATACATTACCTGGTTAGACCATCCAAATCTTCACTCCCATCCACAGGGGCATTATTCTTTTCATAAGGTACATAAGTGGTGATGACGTTGCGGAGGTACATACCTACCACCCGTGAAAACACAAAATTACACACAACGACTGACAAGGGGTTACAGAAAGGCACATGTAAAGATAAAAAGCAGGATAAGGACTGCCACTCCACTAATATGCCTAGGACAGGCATGGGACTTCAGGCCGTGGGCATCTGAAGTGTCCCATACCTGTGCTGGCAACCCACTCAGACTGCTGGTAGCAGCAATGACTCCTGATTGCATGTAGTGCCAGCAGTCTGCCTCACCTCTGCCTTTTCCATTTACATGTGTCCTTTTGGCAACGGTCATAAGGATTCAAAGGAGGGAGCTAATGTAAAGGGTGTTGCCCTGACCTACATATATTTACTACACCTGAAGGGAGGGAAACTGAGTGGAGAGCTCAACCAGGACAACATGTAGAAAAGACTAAGACTGCCCCAGGCAACATGTGAAAAGACTAAGACTTACCAGGCAACATGTGAAAAGACTAAGACTGCCCCAGGCTTTGTCTTTTTGCATGTGTCCTTTTCCGGAGGGAAACACTGCATCACAGTGGCAGCCCTGAGGCCATTTCTACCTAGGACAGCAGCACTATGGGACTGATCTGAAGAGTCTCCAAGTTCCCAACTGCAATCCAGGTCAATCACAAGATCCCTGGATGGCTGGGTATGCCCCCTGTGATGCACCCACCAACACAAGAGAAGTTGGCATAAATCTCTGAAGAGGAACCTTCCTGCCCTTGGTGCATAAGGGCTTGGCCAGTGCATGACAAGGAGGCACAGAAAGGGCACATGTAAATCCCCTCTAAATGAACTACAGACAATGTATGCACAGAAAGGACACGTAAATCCCCTCTAAATGAACTACAGACAATGTATGTAGATGCGTCACTCTATCTCCCAAGAGAGGCTACTGCCATACTGATATTCATGTGTATATGTGCAAGTACAGTATGTACATACATATATATCGATATACACACATATATGCACATATATATATATATACAGGAACAGTGGCGGCTGGTGACTTCAAATCAAAGGGGGATGCAGGAGACAGTTGAATAGGTGGGATCAATGGGAATGGGTGTGGCCAACTAGAAAGGAGAGGAACTATGCTCAAAACCAGAAAAACTGTAACTTTAATTAAATACTCTGTCCTGGGTGCCAAACCATCATTATGAGAGTCCAAACAAGACAAAATGAAGTGTAGAAGAAAAAACATATTTCAATCCATTGGCTGCATGACAGCTTACTTAATATCTAGATGGAAACAAAACGGTTGTGAGGCATGAAAAAATAAATTACTTTTTAAATGCATTACTAGAATGCTAGTCAAAATCAAGTATAAGAAAAACAAGCAGCACTCAGCTCAAACCACTTCTCCTTGTACTCCAGTTCTAATTATAATTTATATTCAGCTTTATTAAAGTACCAAGTAACATGCTGAAAGTAGCAATCTCTGTGATACCCCCACTTGTAAAAATGTTTCTTATCCAAAAAAGACCTGCTGCCTGACAACAACTATTTACTTGTTTCATGGGGAAAACATGATCAAAGTAAAAAATATAAAGCAAACAGGAAACAAGTTCAACATACATTGCTTAAAGGATTACTGCACAGGATATGGACCACACATGATAGATTGGCATTCTGTTTAGTTTGCAGATAAAGCCTGTAATGAGCTCTTAAAATAATGTAATCCTATCCTTTATTACAAATACTGTCATATGCATTTCAATACCCAAGGCTTATATGTTATCTAGTTATGTAAGTATTCTCTACATGGCAACAACAGAAAGGCTTTCAATGTTGGCAATTCTTTAACAGTATGCTTTTTAAAACTTACTTGCATCTTACAATCTCAGACAAGCTTATCAGATGGTCATTAAAGCACTGCTACTTAAACACAGAGCAACAGACACTTTCTGAATAATAATAAGCATAAATCAACTGTATAAAAATATGACAGAAACTAGAACATTCTGCAAAATCAAGGACAGATGAAAAGCCATTGTAGTACTTGTGTCTACCTAGGATGGGGGGATATTCTGCACATTTACACTGTATAACTGCTCCTTGCCTTGCTTGGACACATCCAGAGTCACTACATGGGGAGTGGGGTGCAACAAGTATGTCACAATTTGAAATGTTTCTGTCTGGCTGCGATGGCCCTGACACATTTGTCATACCTCTCAACCTCAGAGCAAGAAATCTGGACAAAGCCACACAGGAGTGGTACAAAGGCCCAAAAATAAGGATAATTTTTAAATATTGCTCTTATAAACTTAGAAAGATAATAGAATAATAGGTCTTGCATTAGTATGAATTTTCTGAAGGGTATGAAATCTGAAACTGAAATGTCTGTCATTATTTTCTAACTTCAGTCTTTAATGATTTGCCACTAATTTGCCAAAAAACCCCACAATTTTATGAAAAATGGACCAAAAATGGGATTCAAAAATCTAAAATAACCACACAATACAGCTGGAAACCTGTCAAAGAAGGGACACTTTTTAATATTACTAACTTGAGCAGCTGACAAAATAAAATAATCTACATGCATTTTTGAAATAAAAGTAATCTATAACTGATTATCACAGTTATTTATTAATTGTAAACCCTCCATGTTTTCTTATAAAATTGTCATTTTGCGGAGGTATTATTAGGGGAAGAGCAACATTTTGATCCAAAAGTGGGGACAGTTGAGAGGTTTGGATATGCCTAATTCTATAAAGCAATTTATTTGCCTGTACCTCTCAACCTGTTAATGCAGGAAATCGGGACAAGGCCAAATATATGGGGGGAACATATAAACAGTACTAAAAATTGCTCTTGTATAAACTGAGACAGTTGATCGAATAACAGGTCTTGCTTTAGCATGCATTTTTCTGAAGGTTATGAAGTCTGAAACTCAGTGTCTGTCATTATTTAGTGACTTCATTCCTAAATGATTTGACAGAAAACCACAAATTTTATGAGGAACAAATGAAAAATAAGAAGCAAAAATCTATTAATTCTGCAAAAATCTGGACAGTTGAGAGGTATAGTTCAGCCGGGGCTGTCTTTGAGTTTGCTGCCCTTCCCCCCTCACAAAATCATGGTCGAATGGAGCTTCCCCCCCTACAGCCATTCCAATGAACCATTACTTGGCTATTTCACCCCATTTACCTTAAACACTAATGTATTAGTGTTTATGGTAACTGGAAGCACTGCACTGTATCCTGCCTTCACCACATATAAATTTGTTTACGGCTGTAGTACAGCTCATACTTGTATCAAAAATATAGTTTTTGGTACAAGAGAAAATAGTTACTTTCTCACGGCATGAATTCAATTCAAACAAAAGTAACTACAAGTATTTTTTTCTTAATTCATTACTGCACAGTTATTACAATCTTTTCTTATATTACAGATTAAAGAATCTTAAGTCACTGAAAAATAATGATATAAGCTGGAAGCCTGTACACCTGCCTTTGAATTCTACATACAGAATGTGTAAACAGCATATTGGCTCAGTATTGCTGGTGTGGTCCACATGTCCCCTTTATGTCGGTGTGGAGTTTCTTCAGGTACTCTGGTTTCCTTCCCTCCTCTGAAAAAAAAATGTACAGCTTGGCTGGCAACCCCAAACTGTCTATGTACATTGCATTTTCCCTTGTAGCCATTCAGTGGCCAAGAAAGATTAGTTTACTTACCTGGTTAACAAAGCCCAAAGGTATGGATGTGGTTAGAAAACTAATTAAATAAAAGATGATCCTGAGCAACTCTCATTTATTCAATAAAATTCTGGCTTCTCTGAAGAAATAAACCTTAGGAATGTGACATATTATTCAGGTCAATAAAACAAAATAAAATCAAAAATGCAGCTAAATTAATGAATACTCTTTACAGAATGCATGATTTGAATTACTTGTCATACCTCTTAGCAAAAAAAAAAAAATCTATACAAAGCCAAAAATAATGGGGGGGGGGTGCAAAGCCCCAGAAATAGGGACACATTTTAAATATTGCTTCTCATAAGCTTAGAATGTGACTAGAGTAAAATGTGTTAGCCTGCATTTTCTGAAGGATATGAAGATCGAAGCTCAAATGCCTGTCATTATTTAGTGACTTCAGTTCTCACTGATTTGCCACAAAAATCCAGAAAACCACACATTTTATGAGGAACAGACTAAAACTAAGACACAAAAATCAGGACATTCTGTGATAGTCTGGACAGTTGAGAGGTATGATTGATTTGCTGCAAGGTCTCTATTGTTAACAAGCTTCCTGAACTATGCCTTCAGACCATGAAACTTTCAACATGACTTTTGACAGGGAAGGAATTAATATTGTTCTTAAATGTTATTTTATTTTGGAGTGTTACAAGGGAGTAGCCCAAAACAGGCACACACATACATGCCCAGGCTAACACAGTCTCTCTCTCTCTCTCTCTCTGCCTTTTTTTCTGAATTCCCCACCCCCACTGCTTCCAACGCTGTATTCTTCTCACTGCTATTTTTCTGCTATGTTAATCCATATATTGGACTAGTTGCCTCCTCTTTCCCACAAATGCTGCAACCCCCGGTCATGCCAATTAATACCTCCAACAGAGTGTATATTACCAAAAAAAAAAAGACAATGAACCTATCTACACCATACTGCTAGCAAAACTACACTTTTACTGTGAAGTACACAGAATAAACTTTTTAAGCTTCAGTAATAAATCGCACACTGAAAACACCAAGCAAAATGAAAAATTACTTAAATTTCTACAAAATCTTTTGAACACAGTCTTATGGAGCAAAACTCAAAGCCTGATTTTGGACACATTATGTAGGGCAGTGGGGCACCTAGAACATGTTTGTGCAGTACTGATACATTTTAGTCTAAATATGTATTACGACTTCACCTCAGCTCAAAATACAAGATGCAACTTAAGCAAGATCTAGAGATATGCTGAAGTAATGATGAGACAGAGTCCATTATTTGCCACTGTGATAAGATGCTTAAACTGCGTTATAACAGCGTTATGGAAACCCTTGCATATTAGCCAAGTAAATATCACTGGGGAGATATGGCAGCTAAGCTAAAATCGTAAATCCTACTTTTCTATAAAATGATTGCAGTCTAAATTGACAGTACACAATAGAGCTTCCACCCCCCCAAAAAAAAAAAATACATCTGCCTTAAAATTCAAAGCCAAAGCCATTACTTTAAAACAACAACGAGCGTCCAACAATAAAGGACTACTGTCAGCTCAGAAAAAAATATCTAAAGTGCTCCTAGTACACAGAATGTAACCCCTCATTTCCGTCTCCCTCCCCCACCCAGGCCAACAGAGCAATAGCACAACAAGTAATACTTTACCGTTTCAGTGTACTCGGCCTTATTGTAAAGCATCTCACATAACTCCATACTGAAATATTTCCCTTTATAAGATATAAGAAGCTACAGCGGATGCCTGTCAAACGTCACACTTGCAGAAAACCATACCAACACTTCCGTGAATAAAGATAATGTCCACCTAGCTGACAGACACAGTTAGTTCACCCCAGTTGTATCGAGCTTTGAAACTCCACAAAGAAAAATAAAGAACTTCCAAAGCTGAAACAAGGACATTTGTTTTTGCTTGTCTTTCTTGGTGTCCTTGCAGTATAAGCCTCCATGTAGCAGAAAGTGTTACAATTTCTGCGCAAGGTGTGTCACTTGGTTCAGCTACATTTTTTTCTAATGAACTCCAATTAGAAGCAGTTTGAATGCTGCCATGCAAGCATCCCTCTTTTACAGAAGTCCGTAACACAGCTTATTCCCTGCAAAGAAGAAAAAGGCACAGAAAAATAAAAAATAAAATAAAAAATAAAAAAAAGAATAAAAAGGCACAGGAAAATAAAAGTCACAATAGCTTTCCAATAAACTTTCGACCTTGAGCACAGACCTTGGATCGTTGATCATGGCTTCCAGTTTCCTTTGCCGATTTTCTTTAAAAAATCCTATGTAAGCTATACCTAACTCCACTGTGAAAATAAAGTTGAGAAGGTAGTTAACAAAGTTCAGGTACCTTTTCAATATAATTTTCATCAGTGGAGTTAAGCTGTGCTTGTAAACATAGTCGCGCTGACAGACGGCACTCGGGTGTAATGCACAAGAATAGCTCTCGCCTCAGTGAGCACTCGGATGTAACAAGAGATGTGTCCTGTGACGGTACTTGGGGTTAATGAGTTAAGCTTGTTTGCATGGCAGTAAGCAATGCCTACACTGGTTAAGCAATGTAGAAGCTAACTCAGTGTAAGACACCATAACCGGAGGTTAGCATTGCTTACCCTCATTCAAACCAGTGTAAACCCATTTATAAGTGCTCAAATGTGCCTTAGTCACTCTGTAGCCAAAAGATCTCATCCTGCCCAGCAATAAAATAATCTGCACTCCAAAGTTGCAACCCCCAGACACTGTACACTATAGTCAAAGTGAGTTACCACTCAGCCACGGCAGATATACATACAGCTGCTATCACAAACATATCATCTAGCACAGTCATTCAACAGTATAGGAAATGTATCTGATTATGTAGATTAATATGAGCAATCATGTGTACATTGCTCAAGTACAGTATTTTGAGCAGTCTATGTGTATCATAAAAACAGTGCCTGTCCAATCATACTGTGAGAACAGTAGTCTGGCATAATATGTAAGAGAATACTAGAAAACAGTGCAGGTCAAGGGGGCATGTGGCCGTGCTTCATGCACAGAATGTCAAACCTGGGACGTCGGTTCCATGGAACCGGGAGATGAGGCAGGCCAGGTGTGTGAGCAAACCACTGCTTCTCAAACACCTGGCAGGATGCTACCAGTGGGACAAATAGTGTAGACCAGCTAAGTCTAATCTTGACACAAAAACAGGCCCGTCCCTGGTGGGACGAAAGAAAAATTATGAGTCACATCGATGTTTACACCTTTATCAGAAGACGATCAAGGCAAGGCTCTTATGTACATGGAATAAACAGATGAATAGCCTGAAAAAGCTTAGGTCGGGACAGTATACTGGATGAGTACCGAGACGTGCAGAGAGGGCAATGTGTGTAAGTGTGGTATGGCTGGGCTAGCAGCTGGAGAATGGATGGTTGCTGTATACGTGGAGCTCGGGGAGTGGGGGAAAAAACCATGGGTATGACATTATGGAAGAAATAGACAAATGAAGCAGCACAGCAATAGTGTAGTGGCAGAGCATCTGCCTAATGAGCAGGCATTCCCGGTTTTAGTCCCTCTGTATCACAGTCTGTGTTACATGGCAAGTCACATTATAACCAATAGTTTTGTTGTAAAACACACTAAATACATATATATATATATATATATATATATATATATATATATTTATAAACTGGAGTACTGCAAGAAATGCACATGTGAAGTATCAGTGTTAGACTGAATAAGGCACCACTAAGCAGGTTTATGCACAAATAAGCAATAGTAAGCGGGCTTCAGGGTAAACAATGACTACACTGGTTAAGGAAATCTGAAGCTAACACCCTGTAAGCAGATGTAATGGCAGGTTAGCAGTGCTTACCTCTGCGCAAACCTGCTAAAAGCTGACTAAACGTGCCTTAACCACTCTGTGTCCAACAGTCCTTGTTCTGCTCAGCAACAACATAAACAGCCCCTGCTAGGCTCAAACACAGAACACCACCCACCATAGGTAAAGTGATTTACCACTAAGCCACGTCAGATATACATAACCCTAATGTATTCAAAACATATCAACCAGCCCGGTCATTCAACAGTACAGAGAATGTATTCCAACATGTAAATGTATTTGTGTGAGGAAATATAGTAATATATATATATATATATATATATATATATATATATATATATATATATATATATATATATATATATATATATATAGATCTATCCATAGAAATATATACACACATATATATATTTATATATATATATATATATATATATATATATATATATCAATGGTAGATTGACAAATACAAATATGTTCACATGCACCATTAATGGGGTTGAGACACCCCAAACAACAATATACATCATGTATGAATAGGCATACCCCCCATCACAGCCAAACACGTCCGCCCTGCAATACACTAAAGTGTTACAGATCACATAAGCAGGACCTGGCATGACATGTGCACAACATGTAAACAGTACTACAACCCACTTGTATGATGTCAGGCTGGTATTGGTAACATATCATGCAGTACAGTGTGGCACCCATTAGAAATGTATAATATGGAAGCTATCAACATCCCCAGGATACATATACACAGACACATGTATGCAGATACAGATATACATATAGATATATCTATATATATATATATATATATATATATATATATATATATATATATATATATATATATATATATATAGATAGATAGATATACATGTGAGTACACAGACACATGCAGAAATATGTACAGCAAGATACATATGTAGAAGATGCACACAATAAGGAAACATCCACCATGCCTACAGTTAACACCTTAACAACTGGACACTGTATTGTCCAACCATACAAATGACAATCGTTGCCTGCAACATATGCCCACAGAGAGGTCATAGGACTGAACACCACACACAGGTTTGCAGAAATGGATAACTTTTATTTGTGTACTATTACAATTTTATATGTCATGTATTATAGCTGTTCAGACACTGACATCCATATAAACACAGTAATGCAACTGCGAAACAGTTATACTAATACAGTAGTCTGGAAAGGTTCACAACTGTTGCTGTCCAGGCCAAGCCTTTTATATTGTACAATAGTAAAGACAGACTGGGCCACATGATACCAGACTATCAACAGTAAGTTATGCAGGTGTATAGTTCAGCAGCCTCTATCTACACTCTGTACAAATTCAGTAGGTGGTAAAGACTTCAGATGACCAAATGGGATGTAACTGTTACATAACAAGGCATAACCAACACCATCACAAGCACACACTGACAAACAGAACAGTCTGTATGGCAGGAGGCAGTAGGTCTGCATTAACCCAAGTTATGTAAGTAATGTAAATATAGGTGAAGTGTATGGTACTGTGCATCCAGATACTGTAAGGCAGCACACCCCTGATACCCCCACATTTTGTAACAGCCAAGGTCATTTATGGTGCATCCCCACAGACTCAATAATACAGGGCCATATACCACTGTTACATACACTGACCTCTGGAGTGTATAAGGGCACACATGTATTGTGTAGGTGAAGCCCACACATATACGGCCTCAGTCCCACCGTATGGGTGGGGGATACAACAGCAGTGGACTGATGGCAGCAATGGCAGTGTGATATACTCACAGCCCACTACAGAACAACCCCTGACAGCATGTCATATGTGCAAAGTTTGGTATGTAGGTGGAGGACAGAGACTGGAACACAGGCCCATATGTGGAAAACTGTTGCCATACACTAAGCAAGTCACTGGTGTCACAGGATAGTCTGCAACATACCCTTAGTCAGGGAATTGAGGGTAGAAACATAAATGGATGTAGCCATGTACTGATAGCACTCAACACACAAACTGCCAGTGAAATATCCAACACAGCACCTGTGTGGAGGACAGACAAAACATGACAGGCACACCTCTGGCCAACAAGAGGATAGGCCCACAGTTGAGAACATTGCAGACTGCATTCCAAGGTAAACTAGTATGTACACACACCCTGTAACACCAGTACTGTACAAAGCATAACACAACTCTACTCACACTCTGTCTGTAGTTCCTGAACCTCCTACAAATATATGGCTGCGCTGAGTGTGCCGGTTCTCCTGTAAGAAGTATTGCTACCTGCTGTCTGTAACACTGATGCCCACACACAGGAAGGATGTCTATCACACAGAAAAGATAAAGGGACCATGTCCACATGATGTGGGGATTTATAGTAGGTGGTTGCCATGACAGTGGTAATTGGAGGTACTACACAGCAAGCTGCATGCCGTTAACAAGTGGAGGACACTGATTGGTGCAGAGGCCATCACCTGCTCATGTGCATCACCTACTAAAGCCAGGCTGAAATCTATTCAAAGCAGCTTAATTAGAGAGAGAGAGAGAGAGAGAGAGAGAGAGAGAGAGTAAAAGAAAGAAAGGACAAAGCTCTTCAAGCAAAAGGCTGATGTAACGGGCATTTAGTCTGCTGTCATTCAACACTACATCATTCCCACAAGTATGTGAGGTATATATACATGTAATAGAATGTAACACCTGGTCCATCATAATGGTTTAGATGGTGTGGAATGAGTTATATGTGCCATCAGGTGTTGTTGTGGTGATGTTCAACTGAACAACTCCTATGGACAATAGTGTCTGTCCCTGTGTGTAGTGAGCCATAGCCATTAACTATACAGGTCAGTACTGACAGACAAGATGTAAACCATCATAGTGTGTGCAGTGTAATGGGAAGTATGTATATTACATGGCCACTAGCTGGTGGTGGAAGTAATGCCATTATGATGGACATGTGGGAGCCACTGGCCACCACTGGCAGGGTACCCAGGTGAATCTGTAATGTAGCATGCCAGAATGCCATAGGTGTGTAATAGGGTTACCTGCAATTGACTCCTACATATAACCCCCTAATGTCAGGCCATGTCTATATGTGGCACCTGTCTGTGTTGTAGCAAGGCATAATAGTGCAGCTGTGCAGGAAGGTGTTGTGAGATTGTACAGCTGATGTCTGAATGTACCCCACATACCGGTATGCATATGTGTACATATCGACTGGTAACACGAAAAAATAAACCAACTGAAGAGGAAAAAGATGCAGAATCTTCGGAAAACACCGCTCGTACACAGGATGTAATTGAAAATTTATTATAAAACACACGAGTAGATCACTGGTTTAGCGCTTTCAACTGGAAAGTCCAGTCTTCCTCAGAACAATATGAGGATGCATATCCAGTGTTTAAATAGCATTACACCTTAATTCAATTTAAAAAACCGCCAAAATCTTTAAAGCTATACATGCCTAGATTCTTCGACCATATATCAGAATATAGTGAACTGGCCACAAAATATAAAATCTTATATAAAATATGTTATTTACAAATATATATATAACAATATAATTTCCTTAATGCTAGTGAGGCACATTAATATGTACAAAACTATAAAATAAAAAATTAACTGTACATTAGTAAACAAACTGTTAATGACAATGTATCTCCAATAGGATAATTTCCAAAATAGATCATATGGAAAAACTGCATGAATTTCTAAAAAGATTCTAAGTAAATACGTCACTATCCACTAAATGATAATTACATATGAAAATATATGAATAATCTTGAATTAGAAAAATAGCTAATGAGAGAAATAATACATTAAAAAATACATATAGTGTGTGAATGACTACTAAATATGCAATAAAAAATTCTGCAATAATAAATTCTGGATACCACCAATATTACTGTGTGAGGGCTAAAATGGGTTTAATACTAATAAAATCGTTGAGCCCTGGATATCTGGTGGCATCCGTGTACATCTGCCATCTACTTTCATATGATGCCAAGATCATTTTCCAATTTCCTCCATATGGCATACACGTCACCTGGTCAATAATGGCAAAATGGAAGCCATGCTCACTCCCTCTTTCCTTAATGTGCCTATACAGTGCGTTTTTAGTATCACATTTCTGAATTTTATATAGGTGTTCATAAATTCTTTTCTTAAGTTGTCATTCTGTTTTACCAATGTAGTAGGCCGTGCAACAAGTGCACGTAGCTAGATATACCACCTGTTTGGTACAACATCTACCTGTCCTACACTTAATGTAAGTGTGGTTGATGTCATGTAGTTGAATGTGTTTAGCTTCGTTGATGTACCTACACTGGTTGCATCTGCCACATTTGGTGGTTCCTTTATATATGTCAACACCTACTGTATGATAACTAGCTCTCTCCAATATTTTCTTTAAGTTAGGAGCAGTCTTGTATACCCATTTGGGGGATGTACCTATCTGTCCCCCTAAATTTTGTGTGGTAATGATATCCCAATGTCGTTGTAAAATCTCCTTGATAGCGTTCGTATAGGGTGTGTAGGTCAAAACGCATACTCTTCCAAAATTGTCATCACTGAAATTTTTGTCAGGTCTAGCATCATTGTCGGTAGGAAGAATTGTAGAAGCATGGAAGTCATAATTGCCTAATAATGGCATATATTTCTTCCCCCATTCCTTCTGTACATATTGGATAGTATCGTTTAACAAATTATCAGGATACCCACGGTTGAGAAAAAGGGAGTACAAAAATTGGAGCTCAGTCTTCATAATAGCTTCTGTGGATGACATCCTAGCTGCTCTAATACATTGACCCTTCACTACATTTTTGAAGACGTGTGGGGGGTGATTACTGGTGTAGTGAATGTAGTCATTGGAGAATGTTGGTTTCCTGTAAACTTCGGATGTAAAGTCTGTATTATTATGGCCCACTAATATGTCCAAGTATGGAATTTTTTCATGACTGAAATTATGAGTAAATTTCAAAAATTCAGTAGATCCATTGAGAAAATCCATAAATTGCAACAGTCTATCCGAGGATGCCTTCCATAGAATAAAAATATCGTCCAAGTATCTGGCATAGAAAGCAATATCAGAATAGTATTTACTTTTAAATAGGAACTCCGTCTCCCATTCGAGCATCACTAAATTGGCGAAAATGGGAGCACATGATGCTCCCATAGCAACACCCTTGGTTTGTCTGAAGTACTCTCCTTGGAAGGAAATATAATTGTGATCCAACACCAAAGCCATCATGTCACATATTAGACAAATCTTGTCCCAACTATATCCTGAGTATTTACTGAGGCTGTTGGCAAAAAATTCTAGGCCTGTTTCTTTAGGAATACTGGAGAACAAATCCACAACATCTATTGTGAGGAAAATTGTATTTGAACTCCATTTATCCTTGGTAAGTTTACCCAGAAAGTTCCAGGAGTCCTTCATAATATGTGGAATAACTTTATAGATGTGTTTAAGCCATCTATCTATTAATCTGCCTATGTTGAATGTTTTGGACTGGGACCCGGACACAATGGGTCTAAATGGTGGATTATCGATGGACTTATGCACTTTAGGAATACCGACTATCTTAGCTAAAACCGGATAATCCGTTTTAAGAAACATATAAGTGTCGTTTGAAATCCTATTGTCAATGAGGTATTCTGGTGTTTGCTGCACTTCCGGTAAGCGTTTACCTTCGGGTATGTTAGACGCATAGCTGGGAGACACAAGAGAATTGACTTAACGATAGAGGAATACCTCATTGACAATAGGATTTCAAACGACACTTATATGTTTCTTAAAACGGATTATCCGGTTTTAGCTAAGATAGTCGGTATTCCTAAAGTGCATAAGTCCATCGATAATCCACCATTTAGACCCATTGTGTCCGGGTCCCAGTCCAAAACATTCAACATAGGCAGATTAATAGATAGATGGCTTAAACACATCTATAAAGTTATTCCACATATTATGAAGGACTCCTGGAACTTTCTGGGTAAACTTACCAAGGATAAATGGAGTTCAAATACAATTTTCCTCACAATAGATGTTGTGGATTTGTTCTCCAGTATTCCTAAAGAAACAGGCCTAGAATTTTTTGCCAACAGCCTCAGGAAATACTCAGGATATAGTTGGGACAAGATTTGTCTAATATGTGACATGATGGCTTTGGTGTTGGATCACAATTATATTTCCTTCCAAGGAGAGTACTTCAGACAAACCAAGGGTGTTGCTATGGGAGCATCATGTGCTCCCATTTTCGCCAATTTAGTGATGCTCGAATGGGAGACGGAGTTCCTATTTAAAAGTGAATACTATTCTGATATTGCTTTCTATGCCAGATACTTGGACGATATTTTTATTCTATGGAAGGCATCCTAGGATAGACTGTTGCAATTTATGGATTTTCTCAATGGATCTACTGAATTTTTGAAATTTACTCATAATTTCAGTCATGAAAAAATACCATACTTGGACATATTAGTGAGCCATAATAATACAGACTTTACATCCGAAGTTTACAGGAAACCAACATTCTCCAATGACTACATTCACTACACCAGTAATCACCCCCCACACGTCTTCAAAAATGTAGTGAAGGGTCAATGTATTAGAGCAGCTAGGATGTCATCCACAGAAGCTATTATGAAGACTGAGCTCCAATTCTTGTACTCCCTTTTTCTCAACCGTGGGTATCCTGATAATTTGTTAAACGATACTATCCAATATGTACAGAAGGAATGGGGGAAGAAATATATGCCATTACTAGGCAATTATGATTTCCATGCTTCTACAATTCTTCCTACCGACAATGATGCTAGACCTGACAAAAATTTCAGTGATGACAATTTTGGAAGAGTATGCGTTTTGACCTACACACCCTATACGAACGCTATCAAGGAGATTTTACAACGACATTGGGATATCATCACCACACAAAATTTAGGGGGACAGATAGGTACATCCCCCAAATGGGTATACAAGACTGCTCCTAACTTAAAGAAAATATTGGAGAGAGCTAGTTATCGTACAGTAGGTGTTGACATATATAAAGGAACCACCAAATGTGGCAGATGCAACCAGTGTAGGCATATCAGCGAAGCTAAATACATTCAACTACATGACATCAACCACACTTACATTAAGTGTAGGACAGGTAGTTGTTATACCAAACAGGTGGTATATATAGCTACGTGCACTTGTTGCACGGCCTACTACATTGGTAAAACAGAACGACAACTTAAGAAAAGAATTTATGAACACCTATATAAAATTCAGAAATGTGATACCAACAACGCACTGTATAGGCACATTAAGGAAAGAGGGAGTGAGCATGGCTTCAATTTTGCCATTATTGACCAGGTGACGTGTATGCCTTATGGAGGAAATTGGAAAATGATCTTGGCATCATATGAAAGTAGATGGCAGATGTACACGGATGCCACCAGATATCCAGGGCTCAATGATTTTATTAGTATTAAACCCATTTTAGCCCTCACACAGTAATATTGGTGGTATTCAGAATTTTTTATTGCAGGATTTTTTATTGCTTATTTAGTAGTCATTCACACACTATATGTATTTTTTAATGTATTATTTCTCTCATTAGCTATTTCTCTAATTCAAGATTATTCATATATTTTTATATGTAATTATTATTTAGTGGATAGTGATGTATTTACTTAGAATCTTCTTAGTAATTCATGCAGTTTTTCCATATGATCTATTTTGGAAATTATCCTATTGGAGACACATTGTCAGTAACAGTTTGTTTACTAATGTACAGTTAATTTCTCACTTTATAGTTTTGTACATATTAATGTGCCTCACTAGCATTAAGGAAATTATATTGTTATATATATATTTTTAAATAACATATTTTATATAAGATTTTACATTTTGTGGCCAGTTCACAATATTCTGATATATGGTCGAAGAATCTAGGCATGTATAGCTTTAAAGATTTTGGCAGTTTTTTTAAATTGAATTAAGGTGTAATGCTATTTAAACACTGGATATGCATCCTCATATTGTTCTGAGGAAGACTGGACTTTCCAGTTGAAAGCGCTAAACCAGTGATCTACTCGTGTGTTTTATAATAAATTTTCAATTACATCCTGTGTACGAGCGGTGTTTTCCGAAGATTCTGCATCTTTTTCCTCTTCATATGTGTACATATGTCACATATATAATATTTAAAGATATATATGTATATCAGCATGTATGCCCAGAAATATACCTATACCCATGTGTAGACATATATATGTGCACATATATATGAAGTCACATATATCTACACACATATAGATATATACAAATATGCAAATGTCTACATCGGTACAAACACACACACAAACAGGTATGCATGGCAAGACATGTCCCCTAAGTCCCTACCCCGATATGCAAGTGTCTACATCGGTACAAACACACACACAAACAGATATGTATGGTACGACATGTCCCCTATATCACTACCCTGATATGCAAATGTCTAGATCAGTACAAACACACACACAAACAGATATGTATTGTAAGACATGTCCCCTATATCACTACCACAATGATGTGTGCTATGTGTGAGGCAGCAGGACACATAGCAATACAGACAGATATCAACAGCTGGCAGTGTGTGCACCATGGACAGATATGCCTCCCCTCCTAGCACCACAATGCCCCCGCCTGTGAAGTATGCTATGGGAATATGGGAAAGTATGTCAGATACACATGTGGAGGTGGTCAGGATTGGTAGATATAAAGGACAGTTTGCAGTGGTGGTAAGTGACATGTGGTGGGTAAACACCGTGGATAGTGTGTGTGGTCTGTGATGTGGACACATCATGGTCCCCAATATGGGCACAATGGGAACAAGGCTCCCACCAACTCCCACTCACGACAGCTATCCATGTTCTGAAGGAGCAGGTCTGGTGGCTGAGTAGGAGGAGCATGTTGGCCATGTGAATGTGTACTGGGTGCCTCAGATGGATGTAGCACATCCCTCATGTGTCTGTGGAGCCTGGTATGGAACAGACCCTACTCCTGAGCTCAGGGGACAGGGACATATTGTTGTGTGCCTGGGGGGGTGTGGGCCAACAATCCCCTGGGTGATTCCACCTGATGGTATCACTGTAACAGTACATGAGGAGGCCCAAGGTTGGTACACGCATGTGATGTGGCCAGGTATCCTGGTCAGAAGGGTGTGGAGAGGTGGATTAGCTGGCCAATGGAACATATACATGTTATTGTGTCACTGTCATAGTACATATGTTGGTAGTAATAGCCTACACAATCCTGGTACATGTCCAACAGCATGCATAGAACCCCCCATAACACACACTGTCAGATGTGCAGCAATCTCAGAGCAACCATACCACTGTATATATGTAACCATAGTGGCCCTGACAATGGCATGCAAGTCTGTAACAGGCCAGCAATGTTAGTGCCCACACAGGGGACATGGCTACAATCACATAGCAGACGGTGTGGTACACTACACAATCTGTCCAAATGGTAGTTAAGCTGTAGCCATACCTAATGAGTTGTGTGTATAGTCTGTAGTGGGGGGGGGGTGACAGAGATGTGGCTGGAAGCACACAGACAGGGCCAGTATTGACATGTTGCTGTGATAACCTCATACATGTACTGTTGTAATAGAATTATTTGCAGCATGTCTCCTATGAGAAATATGATGTCAGTAACTGTCAGGGCTTTCACCATCTACAGACTGCAATCCTCACACCACCTTCTCCAGTTCACAGATACATGATCAGTGGGTAACACATGACATCAAGGGCACAACACACTGCCCAGTCTGCAGACGACCCTGCAGATGCAGAATCCTCATAGACATAGTACTGACATGGCAGGTATTACAGCATGTAGGACAGCCATATCCACACACACACACACACACACACACACACACACACACACACACTCTGTTAAACCAACATTACTCCACATGCAGTATAGTAGCACTTACAGTCTGTAGTCAGGTCAGGCACATCCCCTCCTGTGTGTTGCCCTGTTTCCACAGTGTAAGTTTTTAGAGGTAAATCCCCACTCCATCTGAGATGAATTTCACCAAACGACAGATCTAGTTCCTGCACACAGTGGATGTAAAGGGTCAACACCAAAATGATGTTCCTAGATATTGGAGTGTGTTACCATGCAGTTAGCTATGCAAATGTTACCACAGCTGTTCCACATGCACTCAGCTAGAGGAGGACTGCAACTGGTGCAGAGGCCATCACCTGATCATGACCATCACTTACAAAACACAAGCTGCTGCCTAGCAAAGCAGGTGTACATCCCACAACCACCAGAGAGGGTGTGGGTGGGACAGACAGAGACAAAGTATGTCAAAAAAGGTGTGGGTGAGTAAAACCTAAGCATGTTTGTGTCTCACACCTACCAGTACGGGGTTTCAAGCACCTGACTGACTATGCATAGCTATCACATGTGTATGCAGTTATTGCATGCACCACATAGCTTACATGTTGGTGAGCTGTCCAGTCATATATGTGCTGGTGAATGACATCTGCAACACTGTTGTGATACAGCCAGTGTAGCACATGAGCCTGTCCATATGAACAGGTGTCAGCATCAACACAGCCACACACTGTAAGGGACACATACACATTGCCACACTTGGCAGGGTAATGACTACACTTCCTAACCAGTTACCTTGCCACAATACAGTAATGCATAGGTATCAATTGGCCCACAGGGGTTATCCTGGAGTTCTATGGTCAAAAGGTATGTGACGGTGTCTGACATTAGACAACGTGCTTCAATATGCCAATGGGGGTGGTACTGGGTGTGAATGTGGTCGGAAGCATCATACACCATACACACAGACACAGGGTGCTAGTACCGGTGTGCATGTGTGCAGTGGTTCATGCGTGTGTAGAGGTTGACAGTGACAGATGGCTGTACAAGGCTAGGTGAGGGGTATACCTTGGCATCAGGCCACATGGGAATGGTCTGCAGTATGGCTAAGGGGTGTAGTGTCCAGAATGGACCACACAGGTGGGTATAGTATGCACTATCCAGTCTCCTGGGTTGCTATTGTGTGTGGCCAGTGCTGTGCAATGCTTGGCATGTATTTGTTCTATACGCCATGACATGGATGGTGTTTGGGATGTGCACACATCCCACATTCAAGTACAGTGGCATGTGAAAGTGTACCTGGTTTGTCTGGCCCCATGTTGTGTACACAGAATGTTATCATCAGATGTGACAGTCCCACCCCCATGTGGCAGGGTCAGGTAATGGACAACAGGTTGACCCTGCACCTACATTGATAGCATGCTACAGGTATTCCCTGGTGTCAGTTCAGTGGCATCTGTCCATACAGGGCATGTGTGTAAGGCAAGGTATGTCCTTTGTGGATCACATTTGATGGAACCACAGTTGTTGCAGGCATCCAGTGGGAAACATAATGAAGGCACACTGTCTGCAATTATGTGCCTATTGTACTGATGGACAGGGTGATATGGCCTCTGTAGGCCACTGCATTCACACCATAGTTACTATCAGTCACCAATATGCAGTGTACTACACACATCATGGCTGTCGCATCGCCATGTGTGTGTGTATGATACATGGGTTGAGAGTGTGCTCTGGTTAATACTGGGGTTGCTAACTGTCATTGCCTGGCCTTGATGTCACATGTATGGGTATAGATATGCACCCCAGCCTCTTGGCTATTTCACAGCTGTTTTCCCTGTCCAGTGGACATTCTGATATGTACTAGAGCCACCATATAAGAAAATTGCAAAACCCACTACACATTGGGCCCAGGTGTCTCTCACACACACACACACACACACACACACACACACACACACACACACACACACACACACATACACCCTCCTCCACACAGGATAGAAGGTACAAACACCCACACCCACACACACACACACACACACACACACACACACACACACACACACACACACACACACACACACACACACACACACACACACCTGTCATGTCCATGAAAAGAACCCCCACCTAACTAGTTTATTACACTACAGAACTACACAGTTATAGTACACACCATGGTGATTACTGCAGTACTCCTTCCCCAAAGGTGTATATGACATTGGCTAACATCAGCAGGAATGCCAAATTAGGGCATTTGACATGTACTGAGTCTGTCTACCTTAAAATGCATTACTCCCTACCCAGACAGTGGAACACACACAAAACATCCTGAACTGCTATGGGTGGGTATAGAACTCTACTCGCGCTCTGAATCACACTACAGCAGTACGCAGTTATGGCACCTGCTATTATTGGGCTATACCCTTTCCAGAGGTGTATTTTGGGGTGGATGACATCTGTAGCCTTACCAAGGTAGAGCATTTAAATTATAGGGGGTGTGCCTACCCTGCAAAACATTGCTTTCTACACAGGCATACACAGAGTTGCCAAGGCTGGGGTTAGAACTCCTACTTAACTAGTTTATCACCCTACAGCAGTACATAGTTATGGGACGCGCCACAGAGATTACTAGTTTCCCCAAAGGTGTATTTCACAGTTGATGACATCGGCACACTTGTCAAAGTGGACCGTTGGAGGTTGTAGTGTCTGTGAATGGACTCAAAAGCATTGCTCCCTACACTGATAAAGTAACAGGCACATAAACATCCACACTTGCCATGTCTGGGAACAGAACACCTACCTATGTAGTGTATCACACTACAGTGGTACACAGTTACAGGACACGCTACAGAGTTTACTAGGCTACAGCTTCCCAGAGGTGTATTACTAGGTGGATGACATCAGCTGCCTTGCAAAGGTTGAGCATTTGGATTATGGGGAGTGTGGCTAGCCTAAAAAGCATTGCTCTCTACAGTCAGACAGACACGCACACAGATGCCATGTCTGAGATTAGAACACCTACCTAACTACTTTATAACACAACAGCAGTACACAGTTACAGGATGTGCTATAGCAATTACTGAGCTACAATCTTTACAGAGCTGTATTTGTAGGTGGATGATATCAGAAGCCTTGCCTATGTCATGTATTAACATTGGTGGGAGTGTGACTACTTTAAAAAGCCTTGTTCTTTACACAGTCAGACACATACACAAACACACACTTGCCATGTCTGGGATTAGAGCACCTACCTAACTACTTTATCACATGACAGCAGTACACAGTTACAAGACATGCTATAGTGATTAGTGGGATGCAATCTTCACAGAGGTGTATTTGTAAGTGGATGACATCAGCAGCCTTGCCTAAGTTGTGCATTAAAATTGTTGGGAGTGTGACTATCCTAAAAAGCATTACTCTCTACACAGTCAGACAGACATGCACAAAGTTGCCATGTCTGGGATTAGAACACCTACTTAACTACTTTATCACATGTCAGCAGTACACAGTTACAGGACATGCTATAGAGATTACTGGGCTACAATTTTCACAGAGGTGCATTTGTAGGTGGATGACATCAGCAGCCTTGCCTAAGTTATGCATTAAAATTGTTGGGAGTGTGACCTCCTAAAAAACATTGCTCTCTTCACAGTCAAACAGACATGCACACAAACACACACACAGTTGCCATGTCTGTGATTAGAATACCTACCTAACTACTTTATCACACAACAAGAGTACGCAGCTACAGGATGCGTTATAGCAATTACTGGGCTACAATCTTCACATAGGTGTATTTCTAGGTGGATGACATCAGCAGCCTTGCCTAAGTTGTGCAATAAATTGTTGGGAGTGTGGCTATCCTAAAAGGCATTGCTCTCTACACAGTCAGACACACACACAAACACAGACACACACAGTTGGCAAGTCTGGGATTCGAACTCCTACCTAACTTATCACACTACAGCAGTACGCAGTTACGTGACAAGCCATGGAATTCCTAGGCCACAGTTCTCCCAAAGGTGCATTTCACATTGGATGACCTCAGCAGGCTTGTCATAGTGGGGCTATGGGGAGGGCAGTGTGTGTGCATGGGCCATTTCCCATTCTTCTAGGGGTTGACATGCCACATGTGGGCACACACAGGGTCATATTTCACAGGTAAGTGTATGAAGTTGCTAGATGACTACTTCCTTGTACAGTCATGTTGCACAGCTGACACGTGCACCACATAGTCTGTACTGCTGACAGATACTGGTGGCTAGTATCTGCAGTGAGTGACATCTGCACCTCATGTGTTTGGGGCCCTTTGGCTGTGTGCTGAGTGGGACATGCCTGGGTGGCTCCTTGTCACAGTCACCCTCATCCACACATCTATGTCCGTATACCTTTGGCTTATTATAGTGTGCTGTCCTTACATATATGTCTGCATTCCTATCCACTGTGTGTGAAAGGCATATGGATGAGTGTATGCACTAACAACTGCGACTACCAGATATGTCTGGTCCACTGGTGTTTGCAGACATGGCCGACATGAGTGTTGCATACTGACGAGTATATGCACTAACAACTGTGACTGTCAGATATGTCTGGTCCATTGGTGTTTGCAGACATGGCATTTATGTGTTGAAGTGTGTGAAAATGCCCAGTGTGACCTTTCAGTATGTTGTTGACTTACATTGCCTTAATTTGTGTAAGTGTCTGAGCATGCCCAGTATGGCCGTCAGTATTGCATGTGTGGGTCAAGTCAAGGTAATTTCTACTGCAGTGCTGCTGTTTGTGTTGTACACTAACAGGTAGCATGCTGTCTCAGCAGGGTATCCATTGATCATTTGCCATTGACTGTTACTACATTTCTGCATAACAGGGGGTGCACCTGACTATTTCCATATTTCTACACAGGATTGGGGGGGGCACAATAGACTGTTTCTATATGTCCATGCAGGATGGGGGGCACATCTGACACTTGTACACATTTGCTAGGACTGTTCTGGTATGTCTGGTACTCCATTTCATTTTGTGGTCTTACCTATCATACTGGCTAGAGGCATATGAGTGCACTACAGATCTTAGCTTATAATTACCTACATATTAGTGCCTGACTTCCTAGTCTTCACAACTGACATCCCACTGCCTGGCCTGCTGTAGTCAGTCTGTGTAGGCCTGGGGGGGGGTTGCCCATAGGCCTCATTTATAGGCCATAGCTCAGCATTTGTTGATGTTTTTCTACACCTGCCTGCCGGCTGTGACTGTTGTTGGGTATGTGACCCCCCCCCCAACTGGCATGTGTGAGTCACTTACCTTGTGGGTGTCCCAGTATTGAGGGTGGTGCTGCAGGGCTGCCTATGTCAGATGCACATAGTACACTCTCTACACATGGTTAGGCACAGGTAGTGCAATGTTTGGCATCCCTTTTACTGTATGTGAGAGTCAGAGAGAGGTGTTATTCCCTGGGTTCCTCCCATGTCAGTGTATGTACTATGCATTGCTGCTTTGCCAAGCACAGGGCATACTGGGTACACCTTCTTCTGCCAATTGGGTCAAGCTCAGGTTGTTCCTCCTCCGAGTCACTCTGTGCCTGTGCAGGCCTTGGCAATGGTGGGGGGCTGTGTGGCCCTACCCCATGATGTTTCTGCTGCAGCTGTTTCCGCAGGATCATATTGTGCAGCATGGCACATACAAGGACAATTTGGGT
>NC_056741.1:182057741-182230241 GCF_019279795.1 Protopterus annectens | reverse complement strand
AACATCCAGATAGTTATTTTTTTCAACATTAACAGTATGCGTGAATTTGAGAAAGGTAGTACTCTTATTACTGTACTCAATACATTTTTCAGTTTCACTTTGGGGCCCCTGCCATGCAATAAACACATCATCTAAAAATCTGCAATAAGTAGCCCAATGCTGCACAAATTCAGTCCCCCAAAGAAATCTCCTCTCCCATTCAATCATAACAATATTGGAAAAAATGGGGGCATGTGAGAGGATATTAACTGGGAATAATTGTATGCAGTTGCCAACAAATACAGTCCAGGCTGAATGGCACAAACACACGTTCTTTTGGGGGTAGCATAGCTGAGTTACTGTTATGGCAGGAGCAAGGGTACATTCCTCTTTTTTTGCGGGGGGTAAAGCTCAGTTACTGTTATGACACAAACAAGTCTGAAGTCTGAAACTGCAATGTGTATCATCAGTACAAAGGTATGTTGCTAAACTAAGGCCATGCAGGGAACATCAGAAGTTTTCAGAGGTATGAATGTGTGAATCTTTTATGCTTGAGACTTACTAATTACTAATGGACAAATATAAGTAATATATTTGCCTGGTGTCACATGTTAAGGTACTTTCTGCACAAATCCACCACTATTTACTTACTTACTGTACCAAGTTAGGAAATACAAGGATATGCCATAATATTATTAAATAATACACTATAGACTCAGGAGTTATCTTGCAAATGCAGCAGTTGACACAACTTTAGTTCAGGGCTGACTCTATCTGATGCTAGCCATACACAGCCAATACACTGGGAGATAAAGGTTGTGTGAGTTGCCTGGCATCAATTTTACTGTGCATGTTAGTAGGAGAAAGGAATTAGGTTACCAGGTGGTCAGTGAATGTGCTATACGTTGTCTCAGTCAAAACAAGGGCATACTGACCATGCCTACGTCTGTCTACAGGGACAGCTGCTGCGGGTTCCTACTCTGAGCCCTCCTCTGACTGTGGCTGTGGTGACGTAGGTGCTGGTGGTGTGTGGCCCTTCCCCTTGCTGATCCTGCTGCAGCTGTTTCTGCAGGATCATACTGTGCAGCATAGCACATCCTATCAATATTTGTTTACATGTACGTGGATTATATGGGTTCCTATCATGTAGTCAAACTTTTACAAGTTTGAACCTCATATGGTCGAGACCATAAGTTTGAACTTGTAAAAGTTTGAGCGTTTCAATGAAAATCTCCATAAGGGTAGGTTTCTGTTTTGTTCAATGTGGTGTGATCTCAGAGTTGATATGTGTAAGTAGCAGGGGGTGTGGGGGGTGCAAGGGGGTGCAGGGGGGCTTGCCCCTCTGCTTAAAACAGTTTATTTTGTATTCCCTTCTTTTTTTATGCATAATCAACGTTTTGTAACTTCAAACATAATGGTTCGAACATTTTGTGTTCGAAGTTATAAAAATTTGACTATGTGATATAGACCCATTGTACTAAATAATTGTTCTTATTAGGGTTACACACAGAGGATGATAACTTCTCCTGACCTGCATGATATGCCTTTTGCTATTAGCTCTGCTAAAAAGAAGGATTTTCTAACTACTGTTGGGGCATGATGATCGAAGGAGATAGAACTACCAAACCAGGTTCCAACATTCCTGACTACATTGTTATTTTGGAGAAGGGTATTTGCTATATATGTTAAGGGGAAAGATTTGTTTAACAAATGTCAACAATGCTGTACATTTTCATATTTAATTTGAAGCCTTTCACTATACACAAGTTACTTATGAATGTCAGTACCTGCTGGTATGAATGGGTGTCAAAAAGAGATATGACAGTAGTACCTAGTTTGTAATCCCTCATAAATGAAGTTTGGCAACAAACAAAGTTGTCCCGGGACATCTTCTTGGGGGGGGGGGGTTAGGTTAATATTAAGGGAAGTTACATGGATTGGGGAGATGAAAGGGTTAAGTGGAGGCAGGGATGGTGGGGAGTAAATGAGATAATGATAGGGAGGGGCTTAAGAGGTTTAGTCTAGTAGTTGGGTTAAGGATTCACATTTTGGCATGAAGTTGCTGTACTGTGGGTTCATGTCCTGATGACCAGTGTGTGCGTTGGTCAGTTAGGCCTTGGGGTGGTGGGCATGAGAAGGTGAGTGCCTAGGGTATAGTCATAGGTATGATGGTTAAAGGTGATGTATTTTTTTTTTTTTCCTCCACTTTAAAGCTATATTTTTCCTTGAAGAGTGTTTTTGGTTGGCTTTTGCTGTGGCAGGCTGTGTCCTGAATGTGCGGATCTTGAGTCACTTTGTTTGGCTTTGTTGTTGGTCACTGTTTCATTATTGTGGAACGGTTCATGAGGTTTTGCGAGGAGTGAGCTGCATTTTGCTTTGTCTGGGTTTGTTTTGCTGCCCCAGGTGACCTTTAATTTGTTGCTCGCTTGTTGGTTGGTGGTGTTGGGTTTGTCTGGTTGGACTCGTGGCGCTTAGCGCACTTGGTGGGTTTTGCTGTGGTAGGTCGTGTCCTGGATGTGCGGATCTGCATGTGCAAAGTGCTGTGGATGTGGTTCTGGTTTAGGGCTGAGTTGGTTTACTGCTGTCTTGTTTTGATTGCTCGTTTGTTAGTCAAAAGCAGTGTGTTAAACTGGTATACTCTTGAATAGGGAAGTGGTGTGGTGACACTTCACTAGGAAAGATAACTGGAGATGTACCTTATCATTAGTTAGTTGCCTTGATTAACGGAATCACCATTATTTATTGGAAGATGTCGTAAATGTGTTAAATGTTCTTTGCTTTGGGATAGTAACATGGAATCTGCTGAGCGATGTTAGTAAATGTTGCAGTATAGTTTATAAATGTCTTCAACTGTAGTTTCTGATAATAATTTATTCATTGAACTCAGAGGAAAGTAAAAAGCTTATCAAAAAGGCTGCTGGCTAAGTTGAGGCATCGGAGGCAAAGGGGGCGGTACTTGGGGGCTTGTTAATGCCCTTGTTGGGTGAATTCCTGACAGGGTGTTTCGACCTAAGCTACAAGGAGTTTTTCGCGGGCTTGGATTTATGGTGTCAGCAAGGGTGCAGTGCACATGTGTGGCAGACTGTCTCCCATTACAAGGCTAAGCTTTCCAGAGGTGTTTCTGGTAAAGATGGCCATAATATTATATATTACTTAAATATTATTCTTATATACATACAAATAGTTAAGGTTCCGGAGATTCATTTTAGCAGTAGAGGTTTGGCGCAGTTGCAAATTAGCCTGACAATTCCCGTTACTTAAAAATGTCAGTGAACCCCTTTTTGGTCAAGGCGGTGGAGCAGTTTTGTTTTCAAGTCTGGGTACTTTTACTGGCCTCAAGTCGTCTTGCTGCTACTTTCAGCAGTTGTGTCATTTAGTTGTACGAGCCGGTTAAGTCCAGTTCCATATATTTTAAGTTAGTGTTGACAGCTATAGGACTTTTTGAACGAGACCAAGGATTTCATTTAGAGGGACAACATTTTAAAACCTTTGGGAACATACTCCATACTTATACAGTAAATACAAAAAAAAAAAAAAAAAAAAATGAAATAGTGATGCTTAAAGGTAAGGTGGGTGCAACCAAGGGGATTACACATTTGAAAGGAAGAGTGTATACCTTACAACTAAGAGTTAGTCAATCAGTAAAGGGTGCTATAGCTGCTGCTTAAGGTACCATTGGATCATATGACATATGAGAAGTTAAGAATGTTACAATGAATTTACGCTGTCAAGCAAAGAGTGCACATAAACAAGTACAATCATTTAGTCATCACGAATAGGCTGAGTTGCCAGGTTGGCCAGTTTTGGACTCCTGCCACATGGAGTTCACTCTAATGCAAGATCTGTTCTGGCAGTTTTCTGGGGGCAGCATCCAAGGTTTGCGCCCCTTTTCTATTGGCAGCTTGTTTACTTTTCTGGCAGTGAGCAGAGGTATATATAAAAAAAAACTATACTAAAGCCATTTGTTCTGCAGGGAAGGGCAGTTTTGCAGAGTTTGCAGGTGACCAGTTTTTCAAATTCTCTAGTGGCAGTGCAAACACAGTTAACCATTTGGTAAACAAAGACTTGCACATTTAAAGCAGACTTAGCAAAAGTGGCAGTAAACTTCTATTCCCTAGAAGGTCACATTTCTTTTGAAACTCAGATTTCCTTGAAAATAGGTAGGTGGTATAGACGGTCCGGGCTCCTGTCTCCGTTAACTAAGGAATGGGGTTTGAGCCTGGTTAAATTATCTTACCTGCCAGCGAACCAGGGAATTTCACTCATATGCACACACATACATCGACAGTTGGGATGGAGATGACTATTTGTTTCTTTCCCTGACAGTAGAAACCTCCTCTCTTGGTGGTTATTACATTAAGTAAAATTTCTACTTTACTTGCACGTTTTCTTAACTGAAATGTGGGTGGTCAGAAAGACTATCTGCTCACACTGCTGTGCGGGTGTATTAAAATTGTATATGTAACAAAGTAATGGGCATGTCTTATTTACTAGTAGCTGTGTTGTCTCCAAGTTTCAGGATGTTGTTCTGGGAAAGACAGATTACCTACAAATGTTCAAAGGAAAGTGTGGGAGACTGGCATATTGTACCAGGCTAGTTGATTCAGAAGTATTGGGTACCTCTGCAGGAAGTGCTTATAATTCAGCTTTGTTTTCATTGGCCACATTTGTGGATGGGATGGCTTTGTGAGTAATTGGGCTATCAATTTAGTAGCTAGGTATATAGTGCACAGATTGGAGTTAGGTAAGTCACTATAATGATTAGGCTTCATTTGGCGGTACTGAATGCAGTGGAGATATGTCATGGCAGAAGGTTACTAAGAACTGGTTATAGGAAAAATGTTGAAGGATTCAGACGTTAGAGGTTTCTCATGTAACGGCAGCTTGTCTATTAGTTGTAGGTTGTTTAACGCTGTGCTAAGGGGCATATACATGATGGCAATTTCTATGCAAGATGTTACTATTTGATTGCTTTGAAGGTGGTGGTGGTAGTATGGGGGGTATGCAAGTTGCAGGTGTGATAGGTAGGAGCAATGGTACAAATGAGAAACCGTTGGGATTGGTGCGGCTTTTATTAATTCATTAAGAGATCCTTGTTAGAAGTAAAACCAGCAAATTTTAACTATCCTATGATATTCCTAGCTGGAGTTTAAAAAGCCGTTAATACGGGTTATTTAATTTTCCTATTGGTTCCACAATTCAAATGCTAGTTTCTCATGTTGGAAATGGAAGGCTGCGAGTTAGGTACTGGGCAGTTAACTACATTTGATTTTCGGACTTTGAAAGAGGGGGTATGCTAAAGCATATCCTGTTGTGTTAGCAATTTATAAGCCATAAGAGTAGTGCTTGGTACATTTGGTGGAAAGGGAGGTTCCATTGTGGATGTGGTTTTAGATGGAGCCGTTGTCATTTGGGTGAAGCACTTTTCCTTTCACAGTATTAGCTTGCTGGGACCACTGTCTAGCAGAGCAGATGACGTGATTCCTGGGGTGACTGTTCCATCTCCCATTCAATCAAGGTTCCTTTGAACAGGACCAAGGAAAGAAGAAGAAAAAAAAAAAAGCTTTGGTTATGGCTGTTTTGTCATAGATGGGAGTGGTGGTCATATATTTATTCTGGGTTGGCAGGATAGGTTGTCCTTGAAGATGCCTTGGAATGTGTTATGTATTTTGGATGTTTTACATGTCTTTTCTTTCTTGCAGATGGGGTCTTGGAACGCTGTGGCTGTAATTTGGAATAGGTTGGTAGAACATGGAGCCTGCTGGTTGCTATTAGAGTTTAATGTTGTCCTTTTCTTTGTAGATGGTGGTGTGGTGAGTACCAGTTGTGGCGATACAATAAATTCACAGATGATGGAAGCAGTGGCGAGTGAGAAGGTTACACAAGGGGAATGCAACTGGGCAACAGTTACTGATGGAAGTAAGTGGATTGCAAAGTTGTTGAGTTTGGTAGAGGATTTTACACTGCTAGTCAGAGAAGGACAGGCATTTTGAGTTTGATATCAGGGTTAATGAGTTGTACAATTTGTTCTATTAACCGTTAGTATGTTAGATTAATATGGGAAGTTGTCCCTGCTTTTGGGCCTTTGCATTCAATAGTAAAGGGAGCATGGCCATTCGCCATAGGTAAAGGTCTGATGGGGTGACAGGGGTACCGGTTAGTGCCTCCATGTTAAGTAATCCTGGTATGTGTGCACATAGAATTTATCATTGTTTCTTTCTTTCAGATTACTGGAGTGCAGAAGGCATCATGCGGTGGCTTGAAAAGGGGATTTGGAAAGTGTTGTCACTTGAATGGGGTACAAGGAGAGTCTGAGTAATCATCGTAGTAAGGCATGCTTGAGCTCTGTGTTTAATTAATGGGAGCTGATTATTGCATTGGTATAAGAGGCAGGTAAGGAAGAAGTAGGTAAAGGGTGTAAAAGGGGAAAACTGTCTAGGTTGGTTTATGGGGAGTGTGGGGATTACACGGGATGCATAGTCACAATATTCATAGGAGCACAGGAACTTATTGGGCTACAGCCATAGGGCTCCTGCAAGCCAGTGAAGTTCAGTCCTTGCTTTCTTGGAACTTTGATATAGAACTGGGTAGTGGGTGGGCTAAGGTGATATACTACGGTTAACAGGGTCTTGGGTGTGAGGCTTGCTTCTAGTTTGTCTGGGTGCTGTCTTGAGTTCAAGAGGTTATAGTTTGTGGTTTGTTGTGGTTATAGGCTGTCAATACATTCAGGTTGAGCCATGATTTCAGCTTTGAAGGCAGTGGGATAAAAGGGTATGTGTTCTCTTGGTGTGGATGCTCCAGTGTTACAATGGGGTCATGGTAATCCTACTTTATTTATTTGCATTAGGGTGTGTTTCAGTGAGGGCATGGCAAAGGGGTTTATGACAGAATTCTAAGGTGCTTTACAGATGATGGGTGCACCAAATAATGTTTTGACTTGACCCTTCCCTTTATGGAATTGGATTGAACATTTTGGATAGAAGGGAGGGGGAACAGCCTGGTCAGGCTGGTTGGCGGAGAGGAGGGATAGGCTTGCCCTCTTCTGTTCCCCCTCTGATGTCTTGAAGTTCATTTCAAGGATCTGGGGAAATGAAATGTTGTAGGAAGCTTGCTGAATAGATAAGCAAGCTGAGGTAAGGATGGTGCTTATTGGTGGAAGGTAATTCAATGGATGGTGTATGAAGTGAGATGGGACGCTGCTTCATAAGTAAAGTAAGTGAGTAGAGGTATGGACGCTGCTTACTGAGACAGGGTGAGTAGGTACACTGCCCTGATTAACATTGCAAGGATGTTGTGCTGTATTTAGAATCAATTATAGCATGAATAGTTGTAATTAATAAAGTTGATTATCAAAGCTATGTTGTAGAAAACTAATAAAGGTCATCAAATGTCATTTGGTGTGATGTGTGTTATTGAAGGGGACTGGGACAAATGATGTTTGGCAACAAACAAAGTTGTCTCGGGACATCTTCTTGGGGGGGGGCTAGGTTAATATCATGGGAAGTTATGTGGGTTGGGGTGATGAAAGGGTTAAGTGGAGGCAGAGAATGTGGGGAGGAAATGAGATAATGATAAGGAGGGGCTTACGAGATTTAGTCTAGTAGTTGAGTTAAGGAATCACATTTTGGAGTGAACTTGCTACCCACCCACCCTTCCTCCTTTTGTTGGTGGGGTGTAGGGTTATTTTATCAGTGGGGGGAGGCAGAGAAGAGGGATAGGCTTGCCCTCTTCTGTTCCTCCTCTGATGTCTGGATGTTCATTTCAAGGATCTGGGGAAAGGAAATGTTGTAGGAAGCTTGCTGAATAGATAAGCAAGCTGAGGTAAGGATGGTGCTTATGGGTGGAAGGTAATACAATGGATGGTGTATGAAGTGAGTTGGGACATTGCTTCATAAGTAAAGTAAGTGAGCAGAGGTATGGACCCTGCTTGTTGGGCAGGGTGAGTAGGTATGCTGCCCTGATTAACATTACAATGAATGGTGTATGAAGTGAGATGGGACGCTGCTTCATAAGTAAAGTAAGTGAGTAGAGGTATGGATGCTGCTTACTGGGGCAGGGTGAGTAGGTATGCTGCCCTGATTAACATTACAAGGATGTTATGCTGTATTTAGAATCAATTATAGCATGAATAGTTGTAATTAATAAAGTTGGTGATCAAAGCTATGTTGTGGAAAACTAATAAAGGTCATCAAATGTCATTTGGTGTGATGTGTGTTATTGAAGGGGACCAGGACAAATGTAGTTATCCAAAGGTCTTGATTTCTGGTCTGGAGACTGAAGAAGTAGATGCTGAAGTGGAGGGGTTCTAATACTAAACCTGGACTGCACCACTAGTTACCTTCTTTTTTCTGAGGAGGCACCTGCCACCTTAACTATGTGGGTTCTCTTTCATCCAGCTGGCAATTCAACTCAACATGCATGCATGCACTTTTAAGGTACTTAGGTTATTAGTGATGCCAGCATGGGATATAATGTCATACGTTTTACACAATCTGAATAAGCTGTGCGAACAGACTAACTACACTCTAAAGACTGTGTGACATTCTTTCTTTAACAAAGCCAAGCTGTTGTAGGTCTTACTTGATGAGGTTTTTAATTTTTGACATTGCAGACTATAAGATCAGATATAATATGTTGAATGTCTTTGAAAATCAGTTTAATCATGCTAAAGGATCTGTAGTTTTTTCAGGGTCCATGGTAGTACCTCCCTTGTGTAGGGGCATCACTACTATCATTTGTTAAACTTTAAGGACAATTCCTGCAACTAACTTCAGGGGAAACAGTTTGAGGGGTACTGCACAATGGAATGCTTTGCAATATTTGTTAGGCTACAAGGTAAATTATCAGACCCCAAGAAAGTAATGTTTTTGATTTTATATAATACCTTTAATATGGGTTCATTTATGATATTAGGAGGTATAAGATTTGGGAATTTGTTGAATTAAGGTAGCTGTTTCAGGGGAAAAGTTTGCAGCTAGTATATCTGCTATGTCTACTGGGTCTGAGTATGTGGTGCCATTTTGGGTATGCTCAGAACACTACTCAGTATAATTTCCTAGAGTGCTAATGTAACTGAAGAAAAAACTATAATTATCATTGACTTCAGAAGATAAATTAAACTTAAAACAGTTGATTTTGTTTTCCCTTTTTTTTTTTTATGCATAGTTGAAGTTTTGTAACTTCGAACATAATGGTTCAAATATTTTGTATTCGAAGTTATAAAACTTCAGCTATATGATATAGACCCGATTATACTGCAGGGCTCCAATGGATACATCTAGGCACCGGGACTGTGACTTCAGAAGCCCAAAAAAATGCTCTATGATGTTTCTAGTTTGAGTGTGTGCCTCATTATGGCATTCTTCCATGAGTCCATATGCACTTCTGGTGGGTGTCATCAGTCACGGTTCAAGGCCATAGGCAGCATACCCAGTAAATAGCCCTGTGGGTTGTCCACCCTAGCAAACATCTGCTATAGCTGTGATGTGTGCCAAAAATGGGAGCTGTGAAAATTGCCAGGGTTGCCAGCACACACACTCAAGATAATTCCCTGGGCATTACACATGACATTGCAGTTGATGGAGTGGTATCCCTTGTGGTTAATGTAGATTGTACCCTTTTTACCAGGTGTTGCCTTAATGTGTACATGAGTGCACTCTATAGCACCAGGTATTTCAGGCTAGTGTGCTACATGGTGAAACAGATGCATATTGCTGGCCCTTTCTTCAGAACTATGGGGCAAAATATGTGCTCATTGGCATGTATGAGCACAGCATTCAGAAATTGGTGTAGGATCTTGGATGCTGATTCCTGTGACATATCCATCATGTCCCCAGTTGGTCTTTGAAAAGTATCAGTAGCTAATATTCTAAGGCCTACACATACCTTAGTTTCCACTGGGATGGGTTCTCTTTGGTTGGCTCTGGCTCTGAGTTGAGGGCAGCAGAGCTCACAGAGTTCTTGTAATGTGTCCCTGTCCACCCTGTATCTCTCTAAAATCTCCAGCTCATGTAGCACCTGGAAGGTTACCCTGGGACTGAACACTCGTCTCCTTCTTGGCCTAGTCCTATAGTCAGCAGCACCAGCAGCACTGGTGTCTCCCTCTAGCACATGCAGATGTAGAATAGCTGCAGCAGCCCCTAGCATTGTGTCAGTTAAAATGTCCTTGTCTTTTTTCCTCTCTCCTTCAATACTATTGGAATAAACAGGATGTAGGGTACATAGATACTTTATACATTGTCGAATAGCTCTACCATGTTGGATTGGTTGATTAACATGCAAGTCACCTCTTTATGCTACAACTTGCATGTATTATATATACCTGTTGTTTGTTCACTAGTGCACTATGCACAGGTATGTGCACCTCTGTGCACCTTCGCATAAATAAGGTAAACGCAGGCAAAATTGATATTTCCTCTGTTCTTGGGATATAGTACAAACATGGACCATAAAAACTGATGCCGCAGTGGTGCAGCGATAGCATTGTCACCTTACAGCAAGAGGTTCTCCGGTTCGATTTTTGGCTGGGGTGCCTTTTGTGTGGAGTCTGCATGTCCTCCCTGCATTCGTGTGGGTTTCCTCTGGGTGCTCCTCTTTCCTCCTACATTCAAAGACATACATCTGGAGCATTTCTCCCTGGTCCGCTGCTGAAAATTGCCTTTGTTCCAAGTTGGACTTTCCTGGTTAACAAATATTAAATCAATAAAAAGTGAAGGACAGGTTGCACACCCTGGAGTCAAACCCAGGACCATCGATATTCCACCCCTAACACATACATGTGCTGCCACTGGAATAGTTAAATAGTAACACAGAGAAACCTGCCATCCATTTATCTATTTCTTGTGGTTGCGCTAAGCATCACATCAAGCAAACAGGGATGAAAATTAAAAAATAAGGATTTACATTAATGTGGGCAGATCATATGCATTTTAATGAACAATTAAGTGGACGACACAGAACATAAGAATTGTGTACTGCCTACATGTACTTTCACCCTTCACAGCCGTGCATGTTCACCTCTGCAACTGTAACCTGACGTCAGCATTCACTGTTGCCATGCATTCAACATGAACCTGTGGAAGTGCCTACATGACAGAAACATCCCTATATGGTTACTCTTTTTTGAGATTTAACAGTTCTAATGAGTTTTGACCTCATTTGCATATTCACCATGCTGACAGCCCAGAAACTATATAGTTAGTAACCGTGTAGGCAGGGAAACTGCTTGGGAGCCCAATCCTCTAACAGAGGAACACTATAATCCATCAGCTACATCCTGTATATGCTTACATTGTAGTATAATACCCTGTTTCATGAAAGTTTACACATTTTAGTAGCCTGCATTACTTACAAGTATGTTCTTCATTTGGGGGTGGAGGAGCAAAGCTGCATTTATGTCATGGCACTTATAAAGGAATTATCATGATTGTTACACTAATTTTCTAGAATCCACCTTGTGTAATTAGGTCAAAATATGTGTGGTGCTACATGTTAAGAGCAGTTCTATATAAATGTAAGAGATTATACTCAGTCTTGTTTCCATGTAGACTCCTTTTCGTGGCTGTATTTGGAAAGTTTTGGAATACACGGCCAACATGGATACGGAGTCTACACAGTTGCTTTAGAGGTTGTTGAACCACTCCACTGTGTTGATTTGCTTCATTAGCATGAAATTCAGCTAATTATGCTGTAATTTGCATGCCAGTAAAGTTTCAGTGTTTGCACATGAGTGTGCACCACTGTGCGCTGTTACACGGAGTTTACTGAATATAGAAGTTGTTTTCACATGCGTGTACATAGTGCAGTAATGAGCACAGGGAAAAACATTGTGTAGCATTATTGAATCCAACTAACAGACTATTATGGAGCTGCTTACAGTGGTTGAAAGCTTAATTCTTTCAGACTTGTTTTGCAAACCTTTAGTGATATACTAATCAATGACCCTTCTCTGAGACTTTTGATTTTCAAACCATTTGCAAAGGCTACTCAATACTCCTCCTTCTCTGTGGTTTTCAATTTGCAAAGCATTTATGAAAAACTAATCAATTGTCATTTAGGGTTTTCAAATTTTATAATGCTTGTTTGCAACAATAAGGACAAAAAAAGTAAGCCATTGAACAAAAACACAATCTAAATTTGTAAAGAAAAAATCAAACAGAAGCAAAATAAGGCCTTTAAAATTCATTGGTCATGTTCTAAAACAAGTGTTAAGTAAGAGACCTTGTTTAGAGCTGGATATCAAAGTCAAAGAAAAGTTTATTGTCATTTAGAACTACACATGTGTACCCTAAACAAAATTTTGTGCAACACGTCAGTTCTTCAGATTACAAAGAAAAGTGAAACAACACATATAAGTAGAGGAATAAATCATAACTAACAAATACAATACTACTCCCAATACATGCAGAGACATTTACCAACACATATACAGAAAGAATACCCTCCCCTGAGTTAAATTAACTACCCTAGTTAAACTAATGCAAAACACACTACAGGTTAAACAATGCCTAAATTATTTGTCTAATATTGCAATTAAGTGAGATATAGCCTCCTTATTACAAATAATACCAAGGTACACAATTTTTAAAGCAAAAAGTTTGCTGTCTTTGCATGCTATTTTGTTGACAAGGATTGCACAGAGAATATAATTCACAGAATCAAAAATCCCTACCATAACATCATGAAAGACTGAACGCACAATGCTTCATTACCTAAATTAATGTATAAAGTGATGCATCTCTGGGCCAGATTCCAAAAGTTAGTCGTGGACAGCTCAGAACGCTGAAGGAAGACTTCAGCACATCAGCTGTGGACTCAGTTTCAGAAGGTTTGCTGCAAGCACTCTCTGTTTTCAGGACTCTTTGTTGAATGCCATGCTGCAAAGCAAGGATATGAATCTTTTCCCATGAAATCTTATGGAATCAGTAGCAATGCCAAAAAAAAAATGCTACTCACAGTGAATGAACTACAACAGGCTGTGGTCTTGAAAACTATGGAGGAGGACCTGGCTGTGTATCCTAGAAGGCAGCAAGCTAGACAGAGAGCCAGGCTACAACTAAACCAACTTCTAAGAAACCATTGACTGGCGTGGGCTAAACAGACATCTAATGCAGACTGAGTGCAACATGTGTGCCCCGCACATGTCTAGGTGGAGATTGCAAGGCAACCCCATATCATATGAAACAAAAGTCTGTCTGAGCCTAAGTGTACTTGCAGCCTGGACATTCCAACAACATATAGGAGATGCTGTTGGAGTATCCTTGCAAAATTCCTGGCAGCAATGTGCACTAAGGTAGATGAACACATACACCTTTCATCTACAGCCATGGAGAGGTGAACTATCATGCACCATTTCTACTAGAAAATTTCCACATGTTCATGGTGCAATAGATTGCACCCACAAATATATTAAGACCTCATGTACCCAGAAGAAGAAAGATACATGAATAGAAAGGGGTGTCTGTGACATCCCCACTCTGGGCCAGTAATCAAGGAGCCTGAATCCTCTCCGCTGACACTGGAGAGGGACGTTCACTTGGAATACAAATGGATACACTCATTATTTCCAGATGCAGATCTCTCTGCATAAAGAAGAATTTCTCTTTCAGTGCACACAGGGCACACACTCAACCAAGGGTTTGGGTGTCTATGTCTCTCTCCATTTCCCCAATAATGCTCCCCACTGGCACTGTGAAACCAGTGCTTCGCACCCCTGCTCCAACTAGCTGATACGTAGACTCTTTGAGATTTAATTTTCACACAACACACATGCCTGGGAAAGGCTGGCATAGATGACCCACTCTACCAAGTTTGCCAAGACTATAAGGTAGTTTCATTGTCACCAGTTACTATAAGACTCTTAAAAGGGTATCTAATTATACTGAGAAAACTTAATATTAATACAAATGGTAATGTTGATCAAACAGCCAGGCTTTCAGGAGTGGCCAGGGTTATCACCAAATAAATATGTGCAAATACTCTCAAAGCTTAAATATTTTCTAAAAAGGACCAGTCACAATGAAAAGTTTAATATATATTTAATAATAAATAATAAAAGAACAATAAAATACTAAATATCTATTTACGGTAAACACCAGAATTTCAGACACAGGAGATATTTAAAAATAAAGCCGATGGAAAGTTTCACACAGTTATAGAAAACCAGTACTTCTACTCTCACTATATTTTCCTGACTAATCTAAAGAGAATTACTGCTCACTTGTTAAATTACTTACTGAATAGAGCAAGGTAAGATAATTTGGGTGAGTGGTCCTTGTTGTCAGATCCAAACAGAATACAGAATGATGCTGAGACTTAAGTGCCCTCTAATATTAAAACATTATTTCTGTACAGAATGACATCACACACATCTGGTTTTCTGACTCTATTTCCCACACCTATCTCCCATCATTAGAAGCTAGCATGGTTTAGCACCTATGTGCTACAATACATATAGATAGAGCTTTGCTCAAATGTGGTGCAGCTGCTGGAAGTCATAAAACCATAAAACCATTTCAGTCTTCCAACAGGAGCTACCAACTATTCTATAGCACAGACATTATGTCACTTGCTCTGTTCAAAACTGTGGGACACCATCTTTTTGGCTTAATCCATGAAGTAACTTAATTTCAAGAATATTTTGCAAAGTCAGGTGGATTAAGATTAACATCTTCACTTACAGTATATGCTGCAACAATGTATACATTTAAACAGTTACAATAATGAATGTACATCTCTTTTCCTTCCAGCAAGGCACACTGTTGATATATTTTTAACACAAGCAAATCTCACAAATACATTTGCAGCACAAGCATCTGTACTAATCAGTTTGATATACAAATGACATATAATTATTTGCAAAATTCCAGGTATCTGTGCTGGCATATGTTTGATGTGCGCAGCAGATAGCAGCATAACAAGCATCATAGTGAGACACCCTAGAAGTGTCCATGATGCTGCCATATGGAAGGAAAGGGGTCTGAGGGCTGCATTCCAGCAAGGTGAAATATCCAAGGTACTACTACTACTGGGTAAGTATAGGAACATATTTAGGATGTAAGCTAAATACATCCTTGTCAACCTTATTCATGATTATGTTTCCCTTACCTATAGCAGGTGACTGTGGTTGTCCACTCAAGTTGTGGGTAATGACTCCATACAGAGAACTTTCCAACCCTGTAGAGGAGGACTACAATAGTGTGCACACAACAACATGAAATACCATAGAAGGTGTCTTTAATGTACTAAAAGTCAGGTTTAGATGCCTGGACATGTGTACTGGTGCACTGCAATACACACCTGAAAAGGCAGCACAGATGATTACTGTATGTGCCATGCTACAAAATATGCTAACAACACATGACAGTCTTCTTGCAGCAGATGTGGATGAACTACCCAAAGAACCCCAGATGCCTGAAGATGACACTCTGCAGCTATCAGAAAGAGAGACAGAGAATACAATGGGCAGAAGAAACTGGTGTGAGTTATGGTTGTTGCAACCACATGTCCAAGCACAGGTGACATGGCATCATCTGACATACACCTTTCAGTCAGGACAAGCCACACACAGACAAGTACACACATTAAACATTGATGTTCAGGTGTTGCCCCAACACAGCAGCACAGCTTGCATCTAATAGAAATTAGCCAGTATATGCACACACTGAACATTAGACATAACAACATAATTTTAACATACAACAGTATGAATATATGCAAATGTATCATGATACAGACCATCAACTTAGTACACAAGTGACAAAGGTATACACATAGACTCATATGAGGGTGTATGTGTATATGATAACAACAATGGGCATGCCTCTGTGAAATCCATTCCTATCTGTCCACTATTAAATGATGCAAACAGGAAACTAAGTTAGGACATATTGCAGAACTGCTGTCAATATCACAATCAACATATATTAATTTATGGATGAAGTATATGCTAAATGAATTAACCTATAGTAAATAAAAATGTCAGACTCCTGTGGCATCACACTTCACAACAACCAAAGACAGATGACTTTGTCAGTGGTCTGCACAGCAATCATCATCATAACAGAGAAAGACTGATATCACAGGACATAGTGGATCAACTGTCTGTGTTACTTTAATACAGTCTGGGGTGCCACACTGGTGGCTCACACAGCAGTAGTATTTGCCCCTACCATATCTGGAAACAAGGCCTAGCTTGCTCCACTGAGGAGACTGATGGGGTGATGTCAGCATAGGAAGACATACTGTGGAAATGGTCATGGGTGCAAGTTGATTGTCTGGTCATGAGTCCTGCACCCAAAGTGGATTGGGAAGCAGCAGATGTGTGTACACATTGAAGCATAGTCACTGATATCTGCTGGGAAAATGTTTGTCTTTTAAGAAGGAGCCTGCATCTCCTATGTGCCACTAAGGTAAGCACAGTCATGACACACAAAACTCTACTCATACTATGGCACTGCTGCAATACTGTCATAACCAGGGATTCATCAGACCATGCCATAGATAACATGCTTATTTCTCTACAGCCAATGCTGCCATGACATCACCATGCGTATGTTCCTGTCCTTCATGCAGCTCACCCAGCTGGTGTGCAGCATGATCCAAGGCACAGGTAAGTGCACAAATGTCAGATTCATGTTAGTGGGAATATTCATTTGCCTGTAGGAGTAGGCAGATAGCCTTCTGACATGTGTCCATGCACACCAGCTGCACACTTACATCTGCTGCACCAGGCAGTATTGCTGTGTTATGGGGAAGGGTAAAAATCACCAGTAAACTCAACATGGGATTGTGGTCCACAACTCTCATCCTGTCCATCATCTGGTGTCTCCACATTGTCAGAATGGCTGGACACGTTTTCCTCAACATATGAGGCTCCAGCCTCATCCACATGTCTGTCACTGTCTTGTCCAGACTGTATCACCAAATCTGTGCCCTGCATGCCAGGTGTCATGCTACCATAATGAGGCACATCAGATCACACGTCAGAATCTGTGAACAGACTAATGGAGGATGAAGGCAGTGGAGATGCTAAAAGAAGAGACAAATGACATAGTTCATGTAAACATGCTTATATCACATGCTGGATATCACTTCTGACATTTGCCACTTATATATCACTACAATGTATAAGGACATATCTGGAGGTCTTGTCTGGGTATGGCCCATGGAACCTATATAACAGGGGGTTTACAATTATGTTACATATGCAAAATACATGACATATGGAGTGCTGTACACTCTCTCTCAACCCCCATCCCACCAACCAGACCTCTGCAGGAAGTGATATTACCTAGTGGACTCAAGAGTCTGTTTTCAAACAGTTTTCTTCCTTGCTGCTGACTCATTCACTGTGTTCCCTCAGCTTGCTCTGTAAGATTTGTTTTTACTTCTTTGTCATATTTTTTGTGATTGTAGCTACTTAGACTTGTTGACTAGAAGCCTGCTCTGTGTTTTAAAACTCAATAATGTAAATGCTGCACTGTATTCTTTATGCCTGGTTCAATCAGTTTTCTGATTATAGCTATTTAGCCTTGTTCTGTGTTTTAAAACTCACTAATGTAAATGATGTACTGTATACTTTATGCATGGTTCAAATAATTTTGTGATTACAGCTATTTAGAATTATTGACTAGAGGCCTGCTCTGTGTTTTTAAAACTCAGTAATGTAAATGTTGTACTGTATACATTGTCTGATTCAACTATAGTAGTGTTATGATTACAGCTAATTAGACTGTCTAATTGTAACTGCTGCAGTATATACCTTATGCCTGATTCCAACCCAATAGTGTTAGCTGTCTTACAGCGGATCAAGCTATCTTGCTGTATGTTTTATCCATTGGTTAATGCAATTATTTCTAACTGTTTTACGTCCTCTTAGTGACTTCATAATTTTTTTTCTTGTCAGAGATTTCAATTATGCTTTAGTATATAATGCTCACTGTAACAGGTATAATAGCCTGCTGTCTAGCTGTGGCCATGTGTTATATATTCAGAGGAATGTCACAGATTTCTTCACCCTGATTGCACATCTGTATTAACTGCTTTTTTTTCTAAGTATATTTACTGTTAACTTTAGCAAGATGTTAAAGCTAAATTTTATGTGGCACTGCATTTGAACTGCTGTGCTGGAGTGTGGATGATAATGTGGTAGTCTCAACAGTTTGTGTTTATACTTTTTGAGTTTCTCTTTCTGTCCTCTCTAAAATACCTCCATCCATCTTTTGTGTGCTAAACACCATAATTGGTAACAGTTTTTATATTTTTCTCTCCTCAGCTAACAGCCAAGCTTTGTCTTTTTCATCGCCATACTGCCAGTGTACTGTTAAAATTCCTGCATACTGAATAAATGGTTGCAACAAAAATTGCTCATCATTCAGCTCTGTTATCTCTCATCTTGCAGCATAATTTTTTTTCATCTGCAAAGTATGTTGGCTTAGTTTTTAAAGTCTTAAAATATACTTATTTAACGCATTATATACTTACTAGCGAGTTGGTACATTGGGAAGCAGCTTGGCAGCAAGAAACCCCCCCTCATTCTTAAAAGAATCTGTTAGTTTTAAACAAACTTATGTCTGTTAAATGCTGGACTAATCAGCCTGCTTTAAGACATTTCTTAACCTGAGAGTACTACACAATAAAACCTCTTTTTTTTCTTACTATTAACAGTACATTGCCTTTTTCTGTTAGACATATTACTGATTGTTTCTGAAGTGTGCTTGCCTCTGGGCTTGGCTTAACCCACTCCATTCGCCCTCACTTCAGTCGGACTCACTCTGGTCCCCTACCCCCATTCCCACCCACCCCCCACTTTTATTTAATGTATTCATTCTGACCACACCCAACTCTCCATCCACACAAATCAGCAATCTCCAGCACACACACACCCAATAAATACTCCCACATACCTCCTCAACCACTCATTGCCCAACACTTATAAACTTCTTCTTCTAAGGACAACTCCATTATAATACTACTTATTGACAACAAGAACTTACACTCTTCCTTTTTACTACTAATACACTATGCTTACACTTATCCTTCCTAATAACATCACTACACAACCCACCAACATATCCTTCACTTAGCACACACATTCCCACACAAGTCTAATTCAACTATGTATTTACTTAATCTGCTAACTTCAATAACCCTCATCTTTCTGGCACAACAAACATCCTACTACCTCACTAATCCCAAAACATCTCCTCACCATGCCACCACTACCTCTATCATTACCCCTAGTATTCAAGCTAACATCTACATTCATCCGTCCATATTTCATATTCCTCCATTTCACCCAAGATCAACCCACCCACTTCCAACAATCCATACCAGCACTCCCACATTAAAATATCACATTCATATTACTAACCTATTCCAAACCATACAACTTGTATCCAAAATACCCCTTTGTGGTGATGTACACCCTAGTACTGGCTCCAACACTACACTTTAGCACCCAACAATTAAAATTTTAACCCACCCCACTGCACATCTTCTCAGAAAACCCTCTGACCTATTCATACACAGTATTAACATCAGAAGCTTAATGAACAAAATCTCCAACCTACATGCACATCTCTCCCACTACTCGCCTAATATTGTAGTTATTAATGAAACATGGCTAAAACCAGAACTAACTAACAATTAATTAATTCTTCCTGGCTACAATATTCTGTGTAAAGATAGAACTGAAAGAAAAGATGGAGGCATTGCTATCTTATTTAAGAAACAGTTAAAAATAGAAATAAGCAGCCCTCCATTACCCACTTTAAAAACAGCCAAAATATTATTCACTAAACTATACCTGAACAAGAAAAAAACTATTAACCTAATTGGCTGCTACCTTCCACCCGGTAATAATTTTGACATAGTAGAAAATCTGCTCAGCTGGGCATCCATGTCAATACCACAAGAGACCATATTACTTGGAGATTTTAATAGTGATTGGCAAACTTGCAATTCCTGTAAACCAACTAACTTCTTAAACCTCTGCGGGTTCTCTCATCTTATCCACCACCCAACTGGAATTGATAAAACCATAAAAAGAGAATCTATACTCAATTGGATCTTGTCAAACAGGCCAAACAACATTAGTAAAACTGGATGTCTCCCTGACAACCTTGGTGACCACCTCCCAACCTATCTAATCAGAAGTCAAACCTATACAGTAAAATCTACCATCTGCCAACAAATAAGAAGTAAAAAGTACTTCAACCCAATAGCTTTACTACTGCTCTATCAAGTTGTAACTGGCACCCCTTAAGAACACTTAACTTGGATGATGCTCTATCATACTTTAACTCAACTTTCCTCTCAATACTAGACCACCATGCACCCCCCAGAACCATTCAATTCAAATCTAACTATGCCTCCTGGTTATCCAAACAGACTAGAGCACTACTATATAACAGGGACAAAGCTTGGGAGAAATGGAAAAAGACAGGTACCAATACTGTCAAACAAAAATATCTCGAGCTCAGGAATAAAGTTAAGAACCTCATCAAGACTGATAAAACAAACTATTACCACAGCACTCAAAACAGATATCAGAACAATCCTAATAAATTTTGGACAGCCTTAAACAATCTACTCCATCCAGGTAAAGCTAGCACACCTGCTCCTGTTAACTCAGACAACTCAAACATAGCAACCCAGTTCAACAAATTCTTCACAGACTCCATTCTAACCCTAGCTAAATTATATATGCCCCCATCTACCATCAAACCACCCAACCTCAATACCATTGACCTGGGCTTCTCACTGCAACCTGTTCCAGTCTCCACTATTAAAAAGGTGCTTGCAAAACTTACACCTACAGCCCTCTCTGTAGACAGTCTACCAGCTGAATTTCTAAATATTGCTGCTAATACTATTGCATATCCCATAACAATCCTCATTACTCGTTCTATAACTGAAAGCTTAGTTCCTCACCTCTGGAAAATTGTATATCTCACCCCACTTCACAAAGGAGGTAGCTCCAAGGAACTAAGCAACTATCGACCAATTGCCATAGTCTCTCCATTATCCAAAATCCTTGAAAGATGTGTGCACACACAAATCTTAACTTTCCTAAACTCTCATAATCTACAAACTAAAACACAACGTGGCTTCAGGTTTTCACACAGCACCACCACAGCTCTTATGTCCTTTACACACATAGTCAACCAACACAGAAACAATGGTAGTTACATCTCAGCCATATTCTTAGATGTCTTCAAGGCCTTTGATATGGTAAACCATGACAAACGCATTGACACACTTGCAGATTTACATCTGAGCACATCTACCACTTCGTGGTTCAAAAGTTACCTAACAGGCAGACACCAGGCAGTAAGATGGCAACAGGAACTCTCCTTACTACTACCAGTCTCACTAGGGGTCCCACAAGGTTCAATCCTTGGGCCACTAATGTTTTCTGTCTTTACCAACAAACTATACACAGCCACACTCCATGCCTCCATCATACAGTATGCAGATGATTCCACTCTTATCTGCACCTCTCCCTCCCCTGAGACCTTCCACCAAAAAACACAATCCTCTTTTCTTGCTGTTGAACATTGGCTCTCAGATTGGCATCTAATACTAAACCCCAATAAGACTCAGCTTATTATTTTCCCTCCAGTAACAATGCAATCATATCACCAGTCACTCACACAAAACTATTTGGGGATATCATAGACAACCAATTGAAGTTTGACATACATATATCCACCACCACAAAAAAGTGCATAAAAAACTTGACATGCTATACAGGAACAAACATTTCCTAACCGACTCCACCTGAGCCACCATTGCACGTACCCACCTTATTTCCACACTCTTATATGCATCACCAATATTCACCAATTTCAAAAAATTAGACCTTGTCATTCTTCAAACCTGCTATAATATAACTGGCAAATTTGCAACAAATATGCCCCATCGAACACATCACTGCACTCCTCTAAAAGCTCTTGATGGGTTGGAACTTCCCAACCTCATTTTTATAACCAACTTATAACAACCTACAAACTTCTTCACTGCCCTGACAAAATCCCTGCTCTACAAAACCTACTTCACCCAAGCACTAAAGCTAGAATTCTACGATCAAATCAGAAACTCCTACTAGAGGTAACAAAAAACAGTAACTCCGCCGGCACTTTCCTTTCCAGTAACTATGTTGCTAAGCAGTGGAACAGCCTCCCTCCTAATATCACAACTATAACTACCCTCACCCCCTTTAAAAAAGCCATAAAATCCCATCATCAGCATCTTTGGTTATGTAACTGCAACACCCCAGACTAATCTCCTACTACTACTTTTAGCCTGCCAGTGCATCTCTCTCTATTCCCACCCCACTACTTCTCCTTCCTTGCTCTACGTCCCAATTATCCTCTTCCTTTCCTGTATACAACTGATTTTATGTACAGCACACCTACAATATTATCGTTATTTACACCCTTTGAATTATTCCTCTTCCTCTATATGTCTGCAACCTTCCTGCTCACCCTACCTTTAGACATTACCACCTACTACTGTCTCTATCACCCTCTTCACTTTCATCTCATTATTTCCATATCTGTACCTATCCTCTCTCCCCTCTACTCAGGAACCTTCCTATCAAATCTATCTTTTATGCATAAAAGAAGGATGTACTCTGTTAAAGGCTGATATTGCCGAGGTGCTAGAGAAATCAAGATTTTTGTATGTGTCTTTTATTAAAGAAATTTTGGCTGCATCTTACTGGTATGGTGCATGTGGTTACAAATATCTTTTATACATATTTCATCCTACCAGCTTTTTTATAATGTATATATATATATATATATATATATATATATATATATATGTGTGTGTATAATATATATATATATATATATATATATATATATATATATATATATATATATATATATATATATGTATATCCCAAATACTCTGAAGTATTTGATGTCTATATATGATTGCATGTAATTTAACTGTATATCAACTATCTAATGTAATATTTTACTGTGTACATGGAGCTTTCCTCACCGGGCCTCCAGTGAAAAAGGACATGTGCCCAGTCAGACTTTCCCGGGTAACAAATGTAAAATAAGTAAATAACACACACCTGACATATCCTTGTGGGAAACTGGCACTAAAGGTGAGAGCTGAAATATAACTGCTGTAAGGAAACAAAGGCATAAACACTGCATTATTAATCACATGCTTGTCAGTAATCTATACACATACTAGTTGATCGTGACTGAGATGCCAATAGTGGTTGTCCTATACAGTGGTTGAAGGATGCAATATTAATATAGGACAACAGGAGTAAGCAATGACATGTATAAAACAGAAGTAATAGCATACCAGTTAAACCCTATCAATGTGGTGAGTTTGTATGTTGTAATGCGGATCCTGCAGTGAAAAATACAGACAAAGCAAACATAGTCCTCCTGTATGCAGGCACAGGCATTGGTGCTTGATGACATATACAACACAGTAACAGGTCACAGTGATATTTATGTGATGTACAGTGTACATGTTGGACAGATGTCCCTGTGTAGAAAAACAGCAACATTAATTACATACTACACAGTGCTGCAGGCTATGAACATGGTGGGGAACCATACCTGCTCAGTACACTTGCACAGATCATGTCTCCCAGATGATATACCTGTAGTTTACAATGTCAGGGAAATATCAGTAGGAAAGTATACACCACTGGCATGACATAAGGCAGAGGCAATAACAGGTAATGATCTCAGTAACTGTATGTGGAAACACTCATCTGTCATGTCCTGCTGTTGTGTAATAGTGGATGGACTTGTGCAAAGGAGAAACATTACACATGTTGGTTGTCCTGTTATGTATGTACTGATATTCATAGGTTCATAGGTAGGTACTAGGCCATTGGCCCTAGGGCCTATACAAGCCTACCAAAAAAGGTACCTTGGCTTTTGTATAACAACATGTATTTACACTTACGTTCATCATCATCACCCTGTGTGGACCCATGTGCACAATGCAGTTCTGCAGCTGCAACTCAAAAATAGCAATACATGAATATGCATGCAACAGCAATGTGCACTGAGGTATTCTAAAGACGTCAGTGTTATGCAAACTAAATCATGCATGTGTGGCCTGGATCACCTGCTTCTTTCCCACTCTGGGTATTAAGCCCTCTTCACTTGCCACACTCAGTGATGTGTAAAACTGTGTGATCTTATCTGTGGGAGTTAATGGTGGGCCACCACAGATGGCATCCTTCAACCTCTCATATTGAAATACCTCCTTAGTATGATCATGTCAGAACACCACCAGTGATAGGCCTCCCGGGACCTATAGTAAACTCCCACAGTATTAATCATGTTGGTGAGGATGGCCTATGCTTTATTCCTACATTTTATATTTTCTGCCTGCCCAAAGAGTCTTTGTTCATGTTGATGCAGAGCATCTATTATAATTTTGTTTTCCTATGGCAAGAAATTGTCACCCCAGGTCTGTTTGCCATCTGAAAGACACTTTTATGCACATGGTTAGATTTATCTGTCCCTAAGCACAGGATATGCATGTGCTGTAACCAAATATCAAAGGTGTTGTAGGCAAAACAGATATCCATGTTGAACTGAAGTTTATGCCAGACACAGTTCACCATCAACATTGTGAACACTGAAACCACAGACACCCATTTGATATACAAGCTATGCTCAACAGAGTGGTTACTGAGCACCACATCCAGACATACAACTGTATCAACTCCTACAGTACAAACAGTAGACAAAATATTACTTTTGTATGGAATCATTGTACTCAAAAACACTCTAGCACTTATATAACAGACTGTCATCTAAGTTGCAACGTGCAATTCAAAATATTACCTACAGCAAACATGGCTTATTGTTAACTCATATGTAAGCATATTTTTATGAGCTCCATACTGGTAATCACAGGGATTGTATGGCCATTGCAATTACCTCACAGATGCATGATGGGTGTTGTTGAATTTGAAGGAGTATGTATCATAATGCAAAAAAAAAAAAAAAAAACACAATAAAAATCTTCTTACTGTTATGAGATATATTCTAAGTAAAAAATGTTAAAATGTAGTTAACATACCTCTCTTCCTGCACTGCTCCTCCAGTCTGTGCACCCACTTGATGCAGAAGAATTTCTAGTGGTCTCCTCAGCACCCACAAAAAAGTAAAATCATGTATGAATTACACTGTTTAGATATAAAATAACATTGAAATACATTGATCAGCTCATGTTTTCTAACTTTTAAATTGAATAACATTATAGAATCTGCATACACATTTTACATGCTTCACATACAGACTCAGATTGGAGGACCTGATATTAAAACCTGCAACTCTTAGCTATGTTCACACTCTAGCCCTGACACCTACCTGCCTAGTTAATCCATCTTGCCTGAGATAGCAAGGAGGAAATGCAGTTAAACAAATCAGAGGTATGAATGTCAGAGATTGGTAGCAATATGGATCATGGATTATGCTTAACAAGATGGCTAAAATAAAGTACAATATGCTGTGCATTAATAAAAAAAATGCAAGCATGAATGCATGTCAGCACAGTGGTTAAAAACAAAAACGCAACTGTAAAATTTCATACCTCAGACAGTGGAATACTGTCATGTAACACATAACTGCTGTTAAAAGACAACTGCAAATTCCTGCTCACCACTTGCACACAAATGTAGATTAGGTGGGAGGACAGAAAATATATTAATACATTTTGCTATCAAATTACAACGTATCCATCCAAAATCTCCCTGATATCTGGAGATGTCCCTGTTCTACAGTCAAAATGTATATCTGATCATCTCACTTCCTCCAAATGTAAGTATCAGAAGGGTGGTGAATTGGAGTTAATAAACAATGACACAATGGAATTTGGCAATGTTATCATATTCCTTATTCATTTTGCATAACTGTCCGTCTATGTTCAAAGTTTTACACTTAAAACTGTAATAAAAAGAGCTGCTAGTGGCAGGATATTATGAGTATTGGAGATATGCATATAAATCTGAACAATAAATTCTATAGTTGGAGGCATATTCAAAATATCAGTTAATATCAATGATTAAATATCTATACAAACATTTTCAAAACTTTTACACAGATGAAGTAATCAAATATTAATGAGAGGTATCTCCTACATGGATTTAAACCCACAGTTAGCCATGAGTTAAGTGGCCTTAACTTTCTTCTTAAAAACTACTATTGTAAATGTGCATCCGTATTCCTTAAGATAATGGAGGAATAGGCAAACTTCCAACACCTAAACACTGTAGGCCCTTGCGAGCCACAAAACTGCCAGACAGCATCAAGTTTTACAACAGATAACATATGGGTAGACACTCAGACCTGAATTAGTTTTGTGTTAAACAAACAGAATTGTAATAATACTGTGCATTTTGTAAAGCAGAATGGACAAAGGGATGTTTGTATGAGTTACTGTTCACACATACAAAAGCAAACTGTGTGATATACTCAGAGTAGTACAGATAACACAGAAATATGAAGTCATCAATGGCCTAGGTGCTATAGGCATCAGTGATACATGATCATACTGGATATCTGAAATGATGTACTTATATGTTGGAAAACAGAACCATTTATTGTGTTTAATACTATGTACATGATAAGCAATATTAAACAAATAACCACCATGGGAATTGAACACACAATTACAGGGAGAATAGTCACCTTGTCTTCCTGATTACCCAGATAAGGTAATTGTCAGAATAAGTCTATAATGGGTTTAAAAGGCATACATCTGACATATGGGTCACAGCTATATCTTAGATTCCCTTAGGAATGTACAGCTATACTTAGGATTGTAACACTTACTATAGACATTCTGTGACTGTCTCCACACCTCATTGACCCTCTAATGAAGATACTCGGTGTCCCTCTGATGCAGATCATCATAGTGGTGGTGAACCTTCATTCAAGTCCTGTATATTGCTGCAAAACCACAGTGCTCCGTCATAATCCAGTTCCAGATATCGGCCATCAGAAAATTCCATGGTTTGACTCACATACAACGTTCCACTCTAGTGTACATAGTTAGCATCTGAGTGGTCTCCTCCCTCATCCAATTGAATGCCCGGACATGTCAAAGTCTCCTAGAAGTAGCCATCTCCATGATAAAGTTGATAAGGCCATTAGATAACAATTCAATAAATTGCTCACCAAGGTCCCACTCTGTTTGCAAGTAGTAATGATCTGATCTGTAACTGTATCAAAATCACAATTTAAAAGTGGAGCTTATGGGATGATATCAAATCATTCGTAGGTACATATGGACCGGTTTAATGATATCCCATTACACTGAGCTATTAGTTAATGCACCAAATTTATAGAACTTAAGTGAATATGCACAAATGGAATTACAAAACCTTGTATTTTTAATGAACATCATTAATTATGTATGGCAAAAAAGGGACTTAAAAGCTGTGTGCACATAGCTGGTCTTAATTTCTTGTACACCTGAGTCACAAGCAGCTGCAAAGGTAATTTTGTACTTACTAACATTGCTGTGGTGGGATATCATTCTCTCCTTCTACACCTATGGTATCATTATTCCTTAGAAATGTATGCATATATGCTTAGTGTGATGCATTTAAGGAAAACTTTGTGCCGTATAAAAATGCATGTGACTTACTGGAGGTATGTCGTTTTGACCTGTGTGCATACAGGTGGGTACATCTGCATAACTAACAAGCACTGCTTTCCCATATGCAGTTGTACAGAAAAATGTAAACAACACCAGTGAACAGCACATAAGGGTGCACTAACTAATTTTCTGTATATACTACAGGTGACTTGGTACAGTCTGCAGTAAATGTATGGAAACCTACTGATTCCAACATTATCCATATGTTGCTATGTAGTATACAGTTGTAGTAATGCTATGGATAGTTATTCATTGATGATTATTAAAATTAACTAGAAATACTGCCTCAGTAAAACTAAAACCATGTTTATGTTTGTTTACCATGTACAGGTTTTTGTGATATAAAAAAGACCACAATAAATCGTTTCAAAACTTTTCCCACCTTTAATGTGACCTATAACCTGTACAATTCAATTGAAAAACAAACAAATCTGTTAGGGGAAAAATATAAAAAATAAAAAATGTACAATAAGCTGGTTTGCATGAACATGCACACTGTTATACTAATAATTTGTTGAAGCACCTTTTCATTTAATTACAACATTCAGCCTTCTTGGGTAGGAGTATATCAGCATGGCACATCTTGTCTTGGCAATATTTGCCTACTCTTCCTTGCAAAAGCACTACAAATCTGTTAGATTGCAAGGGCATCTCTTGTGCACAGCCCTCTTTAGGTCACCCCACAGATTTTTCTATTGGAGTTAGGTCTGAGCACTGGCTGAGCCATTCCAATACTTGCATTTTCTTCTGATAAAGCCATTCTTTTGTTGAATTGGATGTATGCATGGGGTCGTTATTCTGTTCAAAGGTGAAATTCCTCTTCATCTTCAGCTTTCTAGCAGATGCCTGAAGCTTTCGGGCCAAAAGTGACTGGTATTTGGAATTGTTCATAATTCCCTCCACTTTGACTAAAGCCCCAGTTCTAGCTGAAGAAAAGCAACCCTGAAGCATGATACTGCCACCACCATGCATCACCGTGGGGATGGTGCTCTTTTGGTGATGTGAAGTGTTGTTTTTGCGCCAAATGTACCTTTTGGCATTATGGCCAAAAAGTTCAATCTTGGTCTCATCAGACCATAACACATTTTCCCACATGCTTTTTGGAGTCTTGATGTATTGTTTTGCAAATTTTATCTGGGCCTGGATGTTTCTCAGTGTAAGAAAAGGCTTCTGTCTTGCAACCCTACCCCATAGTCCAGACATGGAGAATATGGGAGATTGTTGTCACATGTAGTACACAACCAGTACTTGCCAGAAATTGCTGAAGCCCCATTAGTGTTGCTGTAGGTCTCTTGACAGCCTCCCTGACCAGTTTTCATTTTGTCTTTTCATCAATTTTGGAGGGACATCCAGTTCTTTGCAATGTCACTGTTGTCCCATATGTTCTCCACTTTTTGATGACTGTCTTCACTGCGTTCCATGGTATATCCAATGCTGTGGAAATTTTTATGTACCCTTTTCCTGACTGATACATTTCAATAATGAGATCCCTTTGATGCTTTGTAAGCTCTCTCTGAACCATAGCTTTTTCTGTAGCAGGCAACTGAGTAAATGTCAGGAAAATCCTATTAGGACAGCTGAACTTTATTTGGGGTTAATCAGTCTCTTTAATTGATGGCAGATGTGTACCCAAGAAGACCGAATGCTGTAATTAAATCAAAAGGTGCTTCAACAAAGCATTAGTTTAAGGCTGTGCACACTTATGCAACCAGCTTATTCTATGTTTTTTTATTTTTATATTTTTTCCCTTAACAGATTTGTTTGTTTTTTCAATTGAACTGTACAGATTATAGGTCACATTAAAGGTGGGAAAAGTTTTGAAATGATTTATTGTGGTCTCATTTTATTGAACTGTACAGGTTATAGGTCACATTAAAGGTGGGAAACATTTTGAAATGATTTATTGTGGTCTCATTTTTCTTTTTTTCACAAAAACCTGGCATTTTAACAGGGGTCTGTATACTTTTTATATCCACTGTACTTACAGATATGGAGATTTTCTGATGTTTTCTGTAAATTGTTCAGTTGATAACATACAGATACTATTTGCTAACAGGGACAACATTCCCTGTTCAGTATTGATTGTGTTGATATAAGCTAATCATGTATAACAATTCAGGTTAATATGACTGCTTTTTCACATAGATTATCTGTTTAGGCTCTAATTGCATTATAGCTATTGACAATGCAGAATGTGTGTGACAACCATCAAACATTTTTGTTTTACACGTATGCTATGATTAGCATATTATTGTGAACTGCATGCAGAATGTGTGGATTGTGTGGCACAATGGTGCTGTTGTCGGATCTCCACTGTTGTGATATCGACGGTAATGGGTTAAAATCCCCCAGACAACATCTACATATGTCACAAGTTAAGTTTTTGTTCCAAATATTATGTATTCAGACATTTTTATATCAGATATGCTGTTTTATCTCACAGAACTATAAGGGACAGGGAGCGTTTCCTAGATTTTGTCATTGCACAAGAATGCAGATAGGGTAAATTGGCAACATAATCTTCAACATCTGCCCATGTAACAGACATTGGCCATTTGCTTCAATGTAGTTTGGGTTGACTTCAGTACCACCCTTTATGATGTAATCATGCATTTGTAATGTGTCCCCTTACATAGTTTTGTCTTGCTTTATCGTTTGACTATGTAGCTTTGCTGGCATGTTCTCTGTGATGTGAGCCTATGTAGTCTACCTCCCTTCCACCTTTGCCGGTATGTCATATATCTTACCATATGCATGGTATATGTTCACCTTCCTTGGAACTGCTTACCCATTTTCATGTAGTTGTTTTGTTAGAAGGTCAACTTGTGCCAACTCTATAGGCATTATACAGATGCAGAACATATGCACACAAGTTCTTGGCCATTGTTTGCAATACATCCTTGTTCTTGTTATACTTGTATGTTACATTTTATCCAGTGTAATTTGTCAAACTGCATATGCAAAAACAGATAGTTGTTATATAGCATTAATCATAGATTTTTTGAACATATATTTTTACATGTCATTGTTTTGTGTATGTGTATTGACATTGTTTTCCAATAGTTTTCTGTTAGGCCAATGAAGGTCAGACATATACATCTAAACCTGTATATTGCCTTTGATATGACATATGTCTGTGATAGATACATTCTGTTACACATAAGTTTTGGTTGTGTACACCTACTTGTGTAATTAAAAAACAGTTTGCTACTTTACTGCAGTACTGCTCTTTGGCACTGTGCTTGCTTGTTTGCCTTGAAATGCATGGGTGGAGGTACTAGTCTATCCTTTACTAATATTCTCTAACATTTCATGGTCTGCATTTGCTCATATGTGGTATTGCTTGGCTTACACTGGTATTGCTGACAGACTATGTATGTATAGGATTATTTATACAATGTGCACTGTGATCCCTGTTTATTACCCTACAACACACAACTGTCATTAGTCATACACATCCAGGTAATAGTGCATAGGTAAAATATGTATTTCTGCATTTCAACATGGCTTGTATGCATCCCCAACCTGTTTATCAATTTTCCGTGGTCCATGTTGTAGAGTTGTCAGTCATATCTTCTGATATTTATTATATGTGTATACCTGCTGATTTCACCTTCTACTCCTCTTTCTATGTCTTTACTGTTCCTTCCAGTCTCCAAAAACCAAACAAACAAACAAAATGGGGCCTATTCCCACCAAAAAACATTGCCCATGCTCCTTTATCTGTCTCTCAGATTTTATTTATTTCAACATACCTCTTGTGTGTTCATCTTCTTCACTCATATCCACCTCTGCTTTTGAATTTTCCTATTTCCTTGTGACTGCAGTTAGCTGTGTACCCCACACATGTCCCACACCTATTGTTAGTTTCTGTTAGCTGTGTTGATGTGGAATTGCCCTTTGACTTTATTAATTTTTTTTAGAAGATTTACAGATTCCATGCAAGCAAGTATATTTTATTAGTACAGAACTTATGGAGATATCCGTGCTGTTTCTGAGCTTACTGGAGAGATTGCTGAAGATATGTATTACTTGCAAATGTCACGCAGATTGCATTGGGATAGTATAATTTCCATAACTTTCTTAATATACATCAAGCTGTATGAGGCACTTTTCATGAACTATGGAGTGGCTGCAATTGCAAGGCAGTGCACCGATGCTGCTGCTCAACTCTGTTATGTCCACAGAACTTTTAAGTTCACTGAGGCATGTTTGCATATTACAGGTTCATCCACAAATTTTGCACTCATATCAGTGAAATGCGATGGGTTCCGGAAACTTTACAGAATCTGTCATTGTTTGTTAAATGCATCAAAAATAGGTTTTCTTCTTAGAAAGGTAATTGGTCAACTAGTTCCTGCAGATGAAACAGCTTCGTTTGAAAATGAATATATGATAATGCAGTATTGAAACCACAAAATGAATAAGACACAACTCCTCTAAACAGTTAAGTTATTTTAACTACCCATAATGCTTTCCAGCTGCATGTAAATCAGTGCCTGCCATGCTATCAATGGGTGGATGAGGTTATATAAAAAAAAGGAAACAGCAACACTAAAAATACAGCACAGTATAACCTATATTTTTGTCCAAAATTACTTGTAACTTTATCATAAGAAATAAAACAAATTGAGAAAGAAAAATACTTCCACACATAAGCAAAACACTTCAATATGGTTGCATGTGATTAATTAACAACCATACAACAGTTTTTTAACACTACTACAACATAAATACATTAATATAGGAATAACCCACGCCTGGGTGTGGGTAATCCAGGATTTACCCACGGTTGGCGTGGTTTGGTCCAGAGGGCGAAGCCCGAGGGACCAAACAAAGACAACCATGGGTAAATCCCACATTACCCACACCCAGAAGTGGGTTATTGCTATTATACTATGACATTATTTAAGAAAATAAATAATTACTTTTCTTAAATAATGGCATTGTATAATGCCTCTTTGCTGCCCTTCCGCAGCTGGCTGGTATCTGCAGCAGTTCTGATGTACTGCGCATGCCTACACAATACATCAGAGCTGTGGCCAAAAGCAATGGAGAAAGCAAGATCTCTGTTGCTTTTTATTGTTTCACTATGTTAAATGGGTTTAACATAGCGAGACAGCTTTAAAATAAGCAACGGAAATGTCCGTTGCTTATTTTAAAGCTGTCTCGCTATGTTAAACCCATTTAACATAGCGAGACAGGTTTTAAAAAAAAGCAATGGAGAAAGCAAGATCTCCGTTGCTTTTTACAAACTGTGTCATTATGTTCAAGGAGTTTAACATGGCGAGACAGCTTTAAAAAAAGCAACGGAGATCTCCGTTGCTTTTTTTTTAAACCTGTGTCGCTATGTTAAACTCTTTTAACATAGTGAGACAGTGTTTTAAAAGAGACTTATACTAATGGAAAAAGTCCGGGCGACCGGACCTTTTTCCATTAGTATAAGTCAATTTACAACGTGCACACTGGCCAATCAGCATGCACATTTTGGAATATTAATGGGGGGGTCATGGTATAATTAATTATATATCTTGGTAGAAAGAATAGGGACACCCCAGTGCCACAGTTTACTCATTCTCAAAGACAATGGTAATTATTTCTTCTTGATTAAACTATATCTTTAGGGAAGGATTCCATAAATGCTAAGTGGCTATACAAATATGTAGAGTTAACATACCATTTTTATTCAAAAGTAAAAGAAGTCTGCGATTTAATAGTTATCAGTATTTATTGGCTGTAATTGGCATTTTAGAGGAGATGTTCACTGAAGTTTGATTGTTGTATTTAATTAATTAGTTTAATGTCCTTTTAATTGAGTGATGTAATTTGATGATGATGTCAGAAGTGGGTATTTAAAGTGTGATTGTATACTGAAGTTTTATTTCTGAAGAAGTTCTTGAAGTAAAAAGAATGAAAGTGCTAAAATTGACTCCTGGTCGTTCTTTTGGATGTGTATAGCAGTGACAGTGGTGTCTTCTCCTTTAGGTTTTTGAGTTTCTAAGTAATTTATCGTGGTATGCTTTATACATAGCCTGACTTGACAACTGATTCATGCAGTACATTCCAGTTAGGCTGCTGATCTCTGTGATGCTCTTTAATGAAAAGAATCATCATTCGTTGTCTCAGATTAGGCTAGGTCATATCACAGAAATCAGGGTAGTGAACTGGTTGTCAAGGAATGAAGATACTAACAACTTATGTCAAGCCTTAGTTGGAGCATGCATAGGAATATGATGCTATGACATCCATCTAGGACAAGGTTATTATCTAAGCAGTGTAATCATCTAAGAGCTCCAAATTTTTCACTTTTCTTATCTTACTATCAATGGTTTACAGCTTTATGTTGGACTTTGGTAGTTTGGTGAATGATTCTGGAAAAGAGCACAGTTACAATGAGGGAAAATGACTGCATATGGTGGCTGCATCATCACAGACTCCTACAAATGAGAGCAGTTTGCAGTCAGTAGGGTTGCCACCTTTTCAAATTCCCAAAGTGGGACATTTTTTGTAGAAACATCAGATTTTGCAGGGCAAAAACATATCCACAGCAAGTACAAATGAAAGAACTTCACTTTTTTGCCAAAATAAAAACTTATTCTTGTAGCATTTGAGTTGCTTATTCTGTTTCTTATAACAATTAGGTGTTGCAGATACAAAATAACTGTTTTATGCAACAATTAAAGAAAATACAGGAAATATTTTTGTCCTAAAATCTCAGGACATTTGCAATTTTTTCAATTTTTTTGCAGGACACAACTGCCCAAAGAGGGACTGTCCCTCGCAAAGTGGGACAGGTGGTAACCCTAACAGTAAGTGATCTCCATGCTAATCTCTGTGGTGCAGGCATGTGTTAAGAGATACAGATGATTTGACATTCATAAACACTAAGCAAAAGTTACAATGACAAACCCTGTTAAAGACATTAGAGTGGCAATAGTCAGAACCTGCTTGCCAGAAAGAAAGAATTGTGTTTCATTCAAATCAGATTAGTGATCTGCAGTTTAAACTCACCACATGGAACTAAAATTCAGTGATCTGGAAAACAGAAGCAGCAACAACTTGGATTTTATTTGCCTGCCAGAGAGAAATTAGGGTAATGATCCCCTTATGTTTATGAAGACAGAACTCGCATCTTTACTGAATTTTAAAAAATGTCATACCTATCAAGACGGTGCACAAGACTATGGCATAGACTGTACTATATACTATGCCTAATGTGCCAAGAAATTTTATTGTAAGTTTTGTAGATTACACAGAGAAGTGGTGCTGTGTAAATGTTAGGAGTTGGGAAAAAATCTGCTATTGTAGTAACACTACATATACCTCAGGAGATACTGAACTGCTTCTTTTTGAAAATGAAAGTCATGCCTTACATCAGAAGTCTGAGAGATATTGGAGCATCATGTCAAAACAAATTACATCTGTATGCACATTTTATAAGCAGGTCTATTAGCAGAACTTAAAATGCCAGAAGACATTGAAACCTTTATAAACACTCATCATCTTCTTTCGGCTGTTCCCGTTAGGGGTCGCCACAGTGGATCACCTGTTTCCATTTCTTCCTGTCCTCTGCATCTTGCTCTGTCACACCAACCACCTGCATGTCCTCTCTCACCACATCCATAAACCTTATCTTAGGCCTTCCTCTTTTCCTGTTACCTGGTAGCTTCATCCTTAGCATATTTTTCCCAATATACTCAGCATCCCTCCTCAGCACATTTCCAAACCAACGTAATCTTGCCTCTTTGGCTTTTTCTCCAAACCTTCCAACCTGGGCTGACCCTCTAATATACTTATTCCTAATCCTGTCCACCCTCATCACACCCAGTGCAAATCTTAACATCTTTAACTCTGCCACATCCAGCTCAAACTCCTGCCTTTTTGTCAATGCCACTGTCTCCAACCCATATAACATAGCTGGTCTTACTACCCTCTTGTAGACCTTCGCTTTCACTCTTACAGGTACTCACAAATCATTCCTGACACTCTTCTCCACCCACTCCATCCTGCCTGTACTCTCTTTTTTACCTCTCTTCCCCACTCACCATTACTCTGAACTATTGACCCCAAGTATTTAAACTCATCCACGTTCGTCACCTCTACTCCTTGCATCCTCACCATTCTTCTATCCTCCCTCTCATTCACGCACATATATTCTTAGTCCTGCTGACCTTCATTCTTCTTCTCTCTAGAGCATATCTCCATCTCTCCAGCGTCTCCTCCACCTGTTCCCTACTCTCACTACAGATCACAATATCATCTGAAAACAATATAGTCCATGGGGACTCCTGTCTGATCTCATCTGTCAACCTGTCCATCACCATTGCAAATAAGAAAGGGCTCAGAGCTGATCCTTGATGCAACCCCACCTCCACCTTAAACACATCCGTCACTCCCACCGCAGACCTCACCGCTGTCACACTACCCTCGTACATATCCTGTACCACTCTTAAATACTTGTCTGACACTCCTGACTTCCTCATACAATACCACATCTCTCTAGGCACCCTGCCATATGATTTCTCTAAGTCTACAAAAACACAATGCAACTCCTTCTGACATTCTCTGTACTTCTCCATCAACACTCTCAGAGCAAACATTGCATCTGTAGAGCTCTTTCCCAGTATGAAACCATGCTGCTGTTCACTAATCATCATGTCCCTTCTTAACCTAGCTTCCACTACTCTTTCCCATAACTTCATGCTGTGACTGATCAATTTAATCCCTCTGTAGTTACTCTCACATCACCCTTATTCTTAAACATCGGTACAAAAACACTTTTTCTCCACTCCTCAGGTATCCTCTCACTTTCTAAGATTTCATTAAACAATCTGGTTAAAAACTCCACTGCCATTTCACCTAAACACCTCCATGCTTCCACAGGTATGTTATCTGGACCAACAGCCTTTCCATTCTTCATTCTCTTCATAGCTATCCTTACTTCCTCCTTGCTAATCCATTGCACTTCATGATTTACTATCCCTACATCATCCAACCTTCTCTCCCTATCATTCTCTTCATTCATCAACCCCTCAAAGTACTCTTTCCATCTACACAACACACTCTCCTCGCTTGTGCGTATGTTTGCCTCATTATCCTTTATCACCTTTACCTGCTGCACATCTTTCCTAGCTCGGTCCCTCTGTCTAGCCAATTGGTACAGGTCCGTTTCTCCCTCCTTAGTGTCCAACCTTTCATAAAGCTCTTCACATGCCTTATCCTTAGCCTTTGCCACCTCTCTCTTTGCCATGCACCTCATCTCCTTAACTCCTGTCTACTTTCTTCATCTGTCTGACAATCCCACTTCTGCTTTGCCAACCTCTTTGCCTGTATACTTTTCTGTACTTCCTCATTCCACCACCATGTCTCCTTGTCGTCCTTCCTCTGTCCCGATGTGATACCAAGCACCTTTCTAGCTGTCTCCCTTACTAGCTCTGTTGTAGTTACCCAGCTATTTGGTAACTCTTCACTGACACCCAATGCCTGTCTTAACTCATCCCTGAACTCCACCTCACAATTACCGTTTTTCAATTTCCACCATTTGATCCTTGGTGCTGCCCTCACACTCCTCCTCCTCTTCTTGATCACCAATATCATCCTACAAACCACCATCCTATGCTGTCTAGCTACACTTTCTCCGGTCACTACTTTACAGTCTCCAATCTCCTTCAAACTGGCCCTCCCACATAAGATATAATCCCCCTGTGTGCATCTTCCTCCACTCTTGTATGTCACCCTATGCTCCTCCCTCTTGTTAAAATATAGTCCAATTAATTATATGGCAATCAGCATGTTGGCAGCATGATGCAATTGAAGATAGCAGTTACAGACCTGCGGAATCAGGCTAATGGGCATGAGCCTTACAAATGATCTCCTGGGCTATCTCCCTGAATGAGTTGAGGGGTCTATATTATAAACACAAAAGCTGTAAACAACGAATACATGTACATTGATACATAAATGTCAATGTACAAAAAGAGCGAAATACGTAATTGATGAAAATGAAAATACCGAACGTATTTTGTCTATCAACAGCGCCATGCAGGTAAGCTCTACCTAACTAACTAAAATTAAATTAACACACTTTAGCAGGGGGGGGGCCCCCCTGCACCTCCCATGTGAAGGGCTGCGGCCCCCACACCCCCTCCTACTTAAATATGCCAACTCTGAGACAACACTAGAGTGGGGAAAAGGATATATTTCCTCAGCCCCATGATTGCCCTGCTGGTCAAGCAAATACGTTCAGTGTTTTCATTTCACCTATTACGTATTTTGCTCTTTTTGTACATCGACCTTTATGTGTTGATGTACATGTTTTTGCTGTTTACAGCTTTCATGTTTATAATAAAGAGCCTGAGCTGAGCATATCCCATGCCATCTCCTGGAAGAAGTTCCCATCATGTGTTCAAAAGATGTCGGTCACAACCTCCTGGATCTCCTCCCAATAATCATCTCTGTTTTGGTCCTGGCATCATCTCCTCTGGGGACAGCAGGCATAATGGTTTAGGCAGGTGTTGGTTCAGCTTCCTCCTCCTCCTCATCATCATCATTATCTGAGGACTCCAGCAGTGGCCTGGCATATGCTTGTCATCTGCATCTAATTAGCGATTGCCCATGGTCCCATTCTGTGTCAAGATGAATCACAAAACATGACAGAAATGAAAAGCACGTTTCTGTCATGCCACACATTCCCATGAAGATCATACCTGACCTAAAATGAAACTGATGTGCACATCTGAAATCTAAAATACATTAACATCCCATCCACTTGTGAGTTCTACAAATACAAATATGAGGCTGAAGATGTAGTAGCATACATCGAAGTTCTTATTTAAAACAGTTCAAACATTAGCAAGTACACAATTAAAATCAACACAATTACTGCTAGTGAATGGTTTCTAAAGCACACAACACCTTCCCTATGCCAAGTTATCTATAGTTATGGACATGTCCAATAACAGTATGTCAGGAAGAATGCATCCATCAACAATGTAAACAGTTCAATCAAGGATGTGCAATGGAATGCATGACACAGCTTAACAGTGTAAATCATGACATCACCTGAACATTTTTTTATTGACCATCATGAAGTCTGGCAAGCATATGCAAAGCAGGCACTTGTAACATATCCCAACATTTGAATGTAATCATGCCCGCCACTGCCTCATGCTACATTAATATAACTGCAATTAAACTGTAAATGTCAAGATAACTTTATTATTGTGACTTCCACTGTTTAATAATGTTGTTTGTCTCGTGAACTGTGCATCTGAGTGTCTGACAGCATGTCATTATTTCCTTTCTTTTTACCTTGCATGTGTTCCCTGAGCAGTTATGACTATGTGTTAATGTAAATTGTAGTCTCTGCATGCAGTGGATTAAGCACTTGGGCTTCAGACCAGTTGTTCTACATTAGGAAGGTTTGTGGCCTGCACTGTGGTGGCAGGACAGGTAGCTTACATCATTCTAAGTTGAGAACTGCTGATTGAGGGCGCAGTGTCTGTTATTCTAAAAGTGTATTAGTTCTGGTTTAAGCACTTGGGCTTCAGGCCAGTCATTTTACATTAAGAAGGTTCGTGGTCTGCACTCTTGTGGGAGGAGAGGCTGGACTCTGCCCTTCTGAGCTGGGAATTTCTGGTTAAAGGCTTATAGTGCCTGCATATTTGAACTGTTTCTTATTGAAATTGGTACACCTTGTTTGCTGTAGCATAGACTAGATCCAGGCCTGCTGAATCTAGCTTTGTTTGTATGCTTGTTGTTTGCTTGCATGTTATTTCCCTGAAATGCTAATTCCACCTAAAACGTGGCTTTTCAGCGCATCTGTGGATCCCTAGTGATATCTGCATTGCTTACTGTACTTATTTCCTTGTTTCACTTGAAAGAAAGTTACTGTTTGTTGTTTTTGCATTTAAGTTACCTGTAACACATTGCATTTAAGTTACCTGGCACTTGCTCACTAAAGTAATTCTATAAGTCAGCACTAAAAAATTAAAAGAACTACACCCTCACAAACTCCCCTTGAGTACCTTGTTCCCCATTGGCCCTTTTTTTCAATTATAAAGGAATTCCCAATACTATTCTAGCATGTCTAAAGGTCAGTTGTCAATCTCCTCTCCGGTCCAGCTGGTGAATCTGGGAATCTTGAGGCAATGTTACAACTGCCTCATGTACACAGACAACCCTCTCCTCCTCTCAGCAAATTCCAACACATGTGAGAGATGCAACAATATAGCCAAACTGGAGGCTAAGCTCTCTCAACTCAGTACTGGCATAACCAGTCAGGAGGAGAAGGAAACCACACTCACTACAATTCCAGTCTCACATAGACCTACCACGACAGCAAACCAAACACATAAACACACAAAAACATACTCGGAGGCTCTAAATAAAAATCTGCCTAAGCAGCAGAGACCTCCAAAGCAGACACCCAAGCAACTGCTACCCCAAAACAAAACACGTGCAACACATAGCTCACAAAGCCAGTGTGCCAAACAGTCAAAGCCCTTAAGGCTAAACAACACACCTGATACACTTGTAATAGGTGACTCTATCGTCAGGCACACTGACGTCCTGCTCACCTGGCTGAACAAGGAGAAGGTCACGGTGAGATGCCTGTCGGGTGCTAGGATCCGCCACATAGCACAAGCACTCAGGTCACTCCAAGGCAAGTACAAATATGACTCAGTCCTTGTCCATGCTGGTGTGAATGACCTGAGACATACCTCCCTGGACTACGTGAAAAGAGACATAGATGAGCTCTCTGAGCATGTAGCCCAGGCCAGTATGACCCTGACCTTGAGTAGCATCTTACCCTCACCAAGAATGATGCCACAATATGAAGACAAGATGATCGATTTCAACAATTGGCTTAAGTATTGGTGTCATTCAAAGGGGATCCAATGCCTGTCAGCCTGGGATGACATGCTCGACAAGCCACGATGCTTCACTAGGGACGGCTTGCACCTGTCACCCCTGGGCTTTCGGATATTGGCAAAGGCTCTTGCTACCCCCATAGTGCCTTTTTTAGGCAAGGCTCAAAAGACAAACCCATCTCCATAGGTATCACAAGGGATAAGAAACTAAGAGTAATGCTGCTCAACGCCAGAAGTCTAAACCTCAAGATGCATGCACTTGAAACTCTCCTTAGCATGGAGAACATCGATATCTGTGCAGTAACAGAAACCTGGTTCAAGGCTCCCGAGAGCACCCCAGCACTACCAGGTTATACCTCATACCATGCTTTTCGACCCCAAAACTTGGACCGAACCACAAAAGGAGGGGGAGTATGAATATTCATCAAAGATACCCACACCTCCATGTTGGTAGCACAGCACGAGGCATCAGAGACTATCCATGTGCAAATAACAGTGGGTAAAACTGCCTTCCAGTTTATAGCCTGCTACAGGCCACCCTTCCAAACCCAGGAACCCCACTCGGCCTTCCTGAGAACACTGGAAAATATGAAGGTCTCTCCAAACACCATTATATTGGCGGACTTCAACTACCCAAACATAGACTGGGAGCATTACTCTAGCTCCAACACCCTAGCCCAAAGGTTCCTAGAATTTATAAACTCAAATGCTATGGAACAACTTGTTACCACTGCCACAAGAGGGGAAAACATACTGGACCTGATCATCACCAACATGGGGACTCTATGCTCACTGGTAAGATCAGACCATAAACTAATCTCACTGGATATTCACATCCCGACCCCACCCCCTGCCCAGAAAACCACAGTGAAAAACTTCTCTAAATCAAATTTCACACTCCTCAAAACCGAGGTGTAATCCTTCAAAGCCCCCGGGCCTGTGGAAAATACGGCCCAGACTGCAGAATCCTTTATAAACGCATTCTATGAACACCTTCAGGAGTGCATGGATCATGCAATCCCAAATAAAACCAAGACCCAATCCTCCAAAGGCAGACGTCCTGTCTGGTGGACCCCAGCCATAAACAAACTATACAATAGAAGGAGGAAGCTACTACATGATAGAGCAAATTCCCAAAAAGGGAAGGCATCTCTGATCAGTATTAGCAAAAAACTACGGGCACTCATAAAATCATCTAAGGCCAGCTTCGAGAGGAAAAATTGCACAGGACTCTAAGGATAATCACAATGCTTTCTTTAGTTATGTTAGGAACCTGGGTGGGAATTCCCAGATATGCTCAGAATTAGTCCAAAATGACAAAAAATACACCGAACCCACAGACATTGCCAACATCCAAGCTGACAGGTTCAGTGCAAACTCCCCCCCCCCATCCCCTCCAAAAGGGCAAATATCTATCCCAGCAGAGTGCTGCTCCCCTGACATCTCAGATGCTCAGGTAAGAGCCGCCCTCTCCAAAGCAAAAAACATAGCATCAATGGGACCAAACAGTGTCCCGGGCTGCGTCCTACATGAAATCCAAGAAGAGCTAAACCCAAACATAAAACTACTGTTCAATCTCAGCCTTACTACAGGATGTGTACCCAAAGAGTGGCATACAGCAACAGTGGTCCCTCTCCACTAAGGTGGTATCTCAATGGATCCTGGAAACTATCGCCCCATAAGCCTGACTAGCTTGGTCTGCAAAGCTATGGAAAGGATCATCATGGACCTCATAAATAAAGATATTGGGGACCTACAGACACTGGATCCTACCCAGTTTGGCTTTGTTAAGGGCAGATCCTGCCACTTAAACCTGGTTGATTTCTTTGAAACAGTCACCAAGGCCATTGACGAGGGGAAGGTGGTCCACACAGCCTACCTGGACCTCACAAAAGCCTTCGATACAATACCCCACTCGGGCATTATAGATAAGCTCACCAGCTTAAATATAAACCCATATGTCACTAGATTGGTTGCAAACTGGCTCAAGGACAGAACCCACATGGTTAGAATTACTGGAGCCATGTCAGACTCCATACCAGTTACAAGTGGCGTCCCACAAGGCTCAGTCCTGGGACCTCTCTTGTTCAGTATATATTTCTCAGAGGTACAAGCCAACACGGAAGGACTGTAGCTGACCAAGTTCGCAGATGACTGCAAACTGGGCGCCATAATCGACTCTCCAGCCAACACAAGCATCCTCCAAAAGGGCCTCTTAGAAACAGACAACTGGTGCCAGAGCCATGGCCTCAAGCTAAACGCCAAAAAGTGTATAGTCATCCCCTTTTGCAAAAACAAAATGCCCACAAATTACCACATAGGTGGTAATCCATTAAGTACAGAAGAAGTAATTAGGGAGCTGGGGGCACAAGTTGATAGCAATCTCTCATTTGACAACCACGTGGCCAAAGTGGTTAGAAAAACATTTTATATAGCCCACCTAATCATGAAAGGATTCACATCTAGATCAGGGGAGGTCATCGTGCCTCTTTACTCATCCATCATCAGGCCCATAATTGAGTACAATGCCCCTTTTGGGATGTACCTTACCAGACACCTGCAGCAACTGGAAAGACCCCGAAAGTACCTCACCAAGAGGATCAAAGGGCTCAAAAAGATGCCATATGCTGCCCGGTTAAAGAAACTCTAGCTCTACTCAGTGGCATACTGCCTGCTCAGAGGCGATCTGTGCCTGACGTATAAAGCCATGTCCAACCCAGAATTAATGGACATGCTGCACCTCAGAAAATCCAAATCCCATCAAGTTACGCGCTCGAGAGACTTGAACCTCAGCACTGAAATAAATAGGACATGCTGGAAGGACAGATTCATAACCCAGAGGCTCCCTTCACTCTGGAATAAAATCCCAGTCCAGGTTAGGCAGAGTCCCTCATTGACTCCCTTCAAGAGGAATCTTGATGAGTGGATGGGAGATTGTAGGTTTACCCCGGGTATCACTTCTGTGTCACTGTTAGACAGAGGCACAGTATACTAACCTCGAAAAAGGGCATAGCAAAATTAATTTAAAATGGGTGGCGAAAGCCAAACACACTCTGGCTAGGCTTATAAATGCCCTAGGGCAGATAGCCTAGTATGAACCTATGAACTTATGAACCTATATGAACAGCCACCAAGTGACATTGTTCAAATGAAGACAAAATGAGATGACAATATTATGGAAACTAGGCAAGCCATATGAGAAACATCTGAGCCAGACAGCATGGTAATTGGCTGTACCTACATCAATATAATGAATGCAACAGTAACAAGTAGTTATAATGTTCAATCATCACAGCCTGTGACACATGAGAACCTCGTTTATGTAGTATAAACAGTATTGTATGTGTACAAATGTATGCAGGACCTACCTACAGTTAGTAGCCTGCAAAGTACCAACACCCTGATTATGCCTGCTGATTATGAAATGTTGCAAATTCATGCCTATTTGCACAAGTATCCAGAAACACAGGATACAAGTATGTTGTAAGAAAAACACACAAGGTATTGAAGGCAGATGCAATACCAATGTTGAACTGAAGGACATGCTACACTGTTTGCAAACAACAGTGTGAACACTGACATAGCCAACTTCCATTCTGTGAATAAGCAGGTTGTGTACAACAGATCAGTCACTGGAAAACACATACACGTATAACAACACATGTGTTACAAGGAACAATCAAAGCTCCACAGAGCTATATGTAAAACATCCACCTCTACTTATGTGTGACAGATACACAAACCCAAGTGTCAATTAGATTGTAGTCTACCCTTTAAAAACTCCCTTCCAAAAACACATCTTCTTACTAATTGACATTTCGACATATGTGTATTTCAATCAGTCTTTTAAGCACTGGTATAGTGATGTTATTGCACTTCATAGGTTCATAGGTTCATAGGTTCATACTAGGCTATCTGCCATAGGGCATTTATAAGACTAGCCAGAGTGTGTTTGGCTTTCGCCACCCTTTTTAAATTAATTTTGCTATGCCTTTTTTTGAGGTTAGTATACTGTGCCTCTGTCTAACAGTGACACAGAAGTGATAGCCGGGGTAAACCTACAATCTCCCATCCACTCATCAAGATTCCTCTTGAAGAGAGTCAATGTGGGACTCTGCCTAACCTGGACTGGGATTTTATTCCAAAGTGAAGGGAGCCTCTGGGTTATGAATCTGTCCCTCCAGCATGTCCTATTTATTTCAGTGCTGAGGTTCAAGGCTCTTGAGCGCGTAGCTCGATGGGATTTGGATTTTCTGAGGTGCAGCATGTCCATTAATTCCGGGTTGGACATGGCTTTATACGTCAGGCACAGATCGCCTCTGAGCAGGCGGTATGCCACTGAGTAGAGCTGGAGTTTCTTTAACCGGGCAGCATATGGCATCTGTTTGAGCCCTTTGATCCTCTTGGTGAGGTACTTTTGGGGTCTTTCCAGTTGCTGCAGGTGTCTGGTAAGGTACATCCCAAAAGGAGCATTGTACTCAATTATGGGCCTGATGAGGGATGAGTAAAGAGGTACGATGACCTCCCCTGATCTAGATGTGAATCCCTTCATGATTAGGTGGGCTATATAAAATGTTTTTCTAACCACTTTGGTTGTCAAATGAGAGATTGCTATCAACTTGGGTCCCCAGGTCCCTAATGACTTCTTCTGTACTTAATGGATTACCACCTATGTGGTAATTTGTGGGCACTTTGTTTTTGCCAAAGGGATGACTATACACTTTTGGCGTTTAGCTTGAGGCCATGGCTCTGGCACCAGTTGTCTGTTTCTATGAGGCCCTTTTGGAGGATGCTTGTGTCGGCTGGAGAGTTGATTATGGCACCCAGTTTGCAGTCATCTGCTAACTTGGTCAGCCACAGTCCTTCCGTGTTGGCCTGTACCGCCGAGAAATATATACCGAACAAGAGAGGTCCCAGGACTGAGCCTTGTGGGACGCCACTTGTAACTGGTTTGGAGTCTGACATGGCTCCAGCAATTCTAACCATGTGGGTTCTGTCCTTGAGCCAGTTTGCAACCCACCTAGTGACATAGAGGTCTATATTTAAGCTGGTGAGCTTATCTATAATGCCCGAGTGGGGTATTGTATCGAAGGCTTTTGCAAGGTCCAGGTAGGCTGTGTGGACCACCTTCCCCTCGTCAATGGCCTTGGTGACTGTTTCAAAGAAATCGACCAGGTTTAAGAGGCAGGATCTGCTATTAACAAAGCCAAACTGGGTAGGATCCAGTGTCTGTAGGTCCCCAATATCTTTATTTATGAGGTCCATGATGATCCTTTCCATAGCTTTGCAGACCAAGCTAGTCAGGCTTATGGGGCGATAGTTTCCAGGATCCGTTGAGGCACCACCTTTGTGGAGAGGGACCACTGTTGCTGTATGCCACTCTTTGGGTACATATCCTGTAGTAAGGCTAAGATTGAACAGTAGTTTTATGTTTGGGATTAGCTCTTCTTGGAGTTCATGTAGGATGCAGCCCGAGACACCATCTGGTCCCATTGATGCTGTGTTTTTTGCTTGGGAGAGGGCGGCTCTTACCTGAGCATCTGAGATGTCAGGGGGGCAGCACTCTGTTGGGATAGATATTTGCCCTTTTGGTGGGGAGAGGGGGGAGAAGTTTGCACTGAACCTGTCAGCTAGGATGTTGGTAATGTCTGTGGGCTCGGTGTATTTTTTGTCATTTTGGACTAATTCTGAGCATATCTGGGAATTCCCACCCAGGTTCCTAACATAACTAAAGAAAGCCTTGTGATTATCCTTAGTGTCCTGTGCAATTTTTCTCTCGAAGCTGGCCTTAGATGATTTTATGAGTGCCCGTAGTTTTTGCTAATACTGATCAGAGATGCCTTCCCTTTTGGGATTTTGCTCTATCATGTAGTAGCTTCCTCCTTCTATTGTATAGTTTGTTTATGGCTGGGGTCCACCAGACAGGATGTCTGCCTTTGGAGGATTGGGTCTTGGTTTTATTTGGGATTGCATGATCCATGCATTCCTGAAGGTGTTCATAGAATGCGTTTATAAAGGATTCTGCAGTCTGGGCCATATTTTCCACAGGCCCGGGGGCTTTGAAGGATTTCGCCGGTTTTGAGGCATGTGAAATTTGCTTTAGAGAAGTTTTTCACTGTGGTTTTCTGGGCAGGGGGTGGGGTCGGGATGTGAATATCCAGTGAGATTAGTTTATGGTCTGATCTTACCAGTGAGGGATACACTTCTGGTCTAGAGCATAGTGTCCCCATGTTGGTGATGATCAGGTCCAGTATGTTTTCCCCTCTTGTGGGAGTGGTAACAAGTTGTTCCATAGCATTTGAGTTTATAAATTCTAGGAACCTTTGGGCTAGGGTGTTGTAGCTAGAGTAATGCTCCCAGTCTATGTTTGGGTAGTTGAAGTCGCCCAATATAATGGTGTTTGGAGAGACTTTCATATTTTCCAGTATTATCATTAAGGCCAAGTGGGGTTCCTGTGTTTGGGAGGGTGGTCTGTAGCAGGCTATAAATTGGAAGAAAGTTTTACCCACAGTTAGTTGCACATGGATAGTCTCTGATGCTTCGTGCTGTGCCACCAACCTGGAGCTGTGGGTATCTTTGACGAATATTGATACTCCCCCTCCTTTTGTGGTTCGGTCCAAGTTTTGGGGCCGAAAAGCATGGTATGAGGTATAACCTGGTAGCGCTGGGGTGCTCTCGGGAGCCTTGAACCAGGTTTCTGTTACTGCACAGATATCAATGTTCTCCATGCTAAGGAGAGTTTCGAAAAGTGCATCTTGAGGTTTAGACTTCTGGCGTTGAGTAGCATTACTCTTAGTTTCTTATCCCTTGTGATACCTATGGAGGTGGGTTTGTCTTTTGAGCCTTGCCTAAAAAGGCACTATGGGGGTAGCAAGAGCCTTTGCCAATATCCAAAAGCCCAGGGGTGACAGGTGCAAGCCGTCCCTAGCGAAGCATCGTGGCTTGTTGAGCATGTCATCCCAGGCTGACAGGCATTGGATCCCCTTTGAATGACACCAACACTTAAGCTAATTGTTGAAATTGATCATCTTGTCTTCATATTGTGGCATCATTCTTGGTGAGGGTAAGATGCTACTCAAGGTCAGGGTCATACCGGCCTGGGCTACATCCTCAGAGAGCTCCTCTATGTCTCTTTTCATGTAGTCTAGGGAGGTACGTCTCAGGTCATTCACACCAGCATGGACAATGACTGAGTCATATTTGTACTTGCCTTGGAGTGACCTGAGTGCTTGTGTAATGTGGCGGATCCTAGCGCCCGACAGGCAGCTCACCGTGACCTTCTCCTTGTTCAGCCTGGTGAGTGGGATGTCAGTGTGCCTGACGATAGAGTCACCTATTACAAGTGTATCAGGTGTGTTGTTTAGCCTTAAGGGCTGTGACTGTTCAGCACACTGGCTTTGTGAGCTATGTGTTGCACGTGTTTTGTTTTGGGGTAGCGGTTGCTTGGGTGTCTGCTTTGGAGGTCTCTGCTGCTTAGGCAGATTTTTATTTAGAGCCTCCAAGTATGTTTTTGTGTGTTTATGTGTTTGGTTTGTTGTCGTGGTAGGTCTATGTGAGACTGGAATTGTGGTGAGTGTGGTTTCCTTCTCCTGACTGGTTACGCCAGTACTGAGTTGAAAGAGCTTAGCCTCCAGTTTGGCTATATGGTTGCATCTCTCACATGTGTTGGAATTTTTTGGGAGGAGGAGAGGGTTGTCTGTGTACATGAGGCAGTTGTAACAGTGCCTCAAGATTCCCAGATTCACCAGCTGGACCGGAGAGGAGATTGACAACTGACCTTTGGACATGCTAGAATAGTATTGGGAATTCCTTTATAATTGAAAAAAGGGCCAATGGGGAACAAGGTACTCAAGGGGGTTTGTGAGGGTGCAGTGCTTTTAATTTTTTAGAGCTGACTTATATAATTGCTTTAGTGAGCAAGTGCCAGGTAACTTAAATGCAATGTGTTACAGGTAACTTAAATGCAAAATGAACAAACAGCAACTTTCTTTCAAGTGAAACAAGGAAATAAGTACAGTAAGCAATGCAGATATCACTAGGGATCCACAGAAGTGCTAAAAGGCTGCGTTTTAGGTGGAATTAGCATTTCAGGGAAATAAACAAACAACAAGCATACAAATAAAGCTAGATTCAGCAGGCCTGTATATAGTCTATGCTACAGCAAACAAGGTGTACCAATTTCAGTAAGAAACAGTTAGAATATGCAGACACTATAAGCCTCTAACCAGAAATTCCCTGCTCAGAAGGGCAGAGTCCAGCCTCTCCTCCCACAAGAGTGCAGACCGCAATCCTTCTGAAAGTAAAATAACTGGCCTGAAGCCCAAGTGCTTAAACCAGAACTAATACACTTTTAGAATAACAGACACTGAGCTCTCAATCAGCAGTTCCCAACTTAGAAGGATGTAAGCTATCTGTCCTGCCACCACAGTGTAGGCCACAAACCTTCCTAATGTAAAACAACTGGTCTGAAGCCCAAGTGCTTAATCCAAAAGACTTAAAAATGATAGCTACACTTTAATCAAGTTACTACCAGCAGTAATAAATCCAACTGAATACTTTATAGAATGCCTGGATTAGTGCTCAAGTTATACAAACATAGCTAGTTTCAGCAGGCCTGGATCTAGTCCATGCTACAGCAAACGAGGTGTACCAATTTCAGTAAGAAGCAGTTCAAATATGCAGGCACTATAAGCTTTAACCAGAAATGCCCAGCTCAGAAGGACAGAGTCCAGCCTCTCCTCCCACAAGAGTGCAGAACATGAACCCTCTTAATGTAAAATAAGTGCTTAAACCAGAATTAATACACTTTTAGAATAACAGACACTGAGCCCTCAATCAGCAGTTCTCAACTTAGAAGGATGTAAGCTACCTGTTCTGCCACTACAGTGCAGACCACAAACCTTCCTAATGTAAAACTGGTCTGAAGCCCAGGTGCTTAAACTAAAAGGCTTACAATGAGTTACACCAAGCAGTAATAAATACAATTGAATACTTTTAAGATGACGCAAAAGCAAAATAAAGTAGGAAAAAACACATACAGTAAAAGCAGATAATTTTTTTTTTTTTTTTTTTTTTTGGAAAGAGAGAAATGAGTAGCAGAAACTAAGCTGATTGGCCTTCTCAAATGCTCTCCCTGTACTGGGTAGAATGAGGTAATAACACTAGACTGGGAGGAGGGTCCCAGATCAAATTTACACTAGGGGTGGGCAACTGCTGTATGATGGGTATTCATGCATTCTAAGCAATGTATATTGGAATGTAAAAAACACAGGCCTGTAACAAGGATCTTGTTCTTTAGCATGTTCTTTAGCAAAACAGAAAAATTAATCTGGATTAAGCAACATACCTCTCTCTCTCCTCAGCTACTCAAGCCTCTGCATCCATTTGATGCATAGTGCATGATTTTAGGTCTTGTCCTCATCACCTGAACAAATAGAAGAATAACTATGAATAATGTAGTGGTCAAATAACAGGGATATATATATATATACATATATATATATATATATATATATATATATATATATATATATATATATATATATTGCTCAGATCAGATTCTAAAAAACACACATTAGAAAAACATCAGATGATGACCATACACAACAGAGACTTGTACCTTTGAAGACAGTCTGGAGGACCAGAGAGTCAAGCTTGCAACTTTATCATACATTGAAACTCTAACCTTGACATCTACCTGTCTACCAAATCCAGCTTGACTGAAAGTCTGGGTTATGAATACAGTGAAAATACTTGGGGTTGTGACCTCACCTGGGTGGGGTATGGGGTACTAATATGGAGTATGGCTTAGGATTTCAAACAATGAACACATGCTGGGCAAGTGGTTAAATAATTAGCAAGAATGAAGTCATGCTAGCATTGTGGTCATAACCATTAGCAGCAATGGAAAACCTTCATCCCTCAGGCAGTGGGGGACAGTAGGCTAGTGTCATGTATCACATAGCTTCTGTTAACAGAGACATAAAAGGTGCTGTACATTAGGGACACAGTTGAGTAAATGGGAGGATAACATTTCAAGATATTCCTTGGCAAAGTGCATATCACAAATCAAATGCATACCTCATTGAATCTCCCTGCATTTCATCTGTGACCCTGATCATTTGACTCCCTCAAAAGATAAGAAAGAGGTCTGTTGCAGTGAATTTAATAAAGAATGAAAAACCAACACTTGATAGTACTTTTGAAATTAATACCATATTGTAAAACAATTTGGCAGACATATAATAGTCTGTAGCAAGCTTTACAAAGTCTGCATTTAAATTCTTTAACAGACAGTTATGGATTACAAATATATTCATAGGAATTTAGTGAATAACTTAGTTATTCATAACCATGCCAAAATAAATGTTAATATCCATAAGCAGTTATGTAGAAAAGAATATTCGACTGCTGTGAAATAAACCACAAAAACAATTTAAGGATATGTATCCCCATATGGATTTGAACCCACAGCATGCCAACATTTAGTAATATTGGGTTGTTTCCTTACAAAACACAGCTAACAGGCAGCCCATATTTTTTCTTAAACAAGTAGTGCATGTATTTATACATATTCCAGCAGATAGATGAATATGGAAACTTCTGACACTTATTGATCATTATAATAAAACAAAATAACAGCTATCAACACAAAACATAACATATGTGTAATCAGTCGGACAGGTATTCCTTTGAGCTTAGATAAACCAGACTGTAGTAAGAATGTCCACTTTATTAGAAGGAATAATGTAAATACATTATTTATGAGTTACTGTTCAGACAAATGCAGCTACAGGAGGTGATACTATTGTAATATAAAGGATAACTACGAAATGCAGTCATCAATGGCCTAGGTTCTATAAGTGTCAATATACTTGACTATAGTGCATGTTTGAAATGATACTGTTATACGTTGGAAAACAGATGTAGATCTACAAATTTCAAAATAATCTATATTAAAAACATTAGTAAAGTAATTAACAGCATGGGAATAGAACTCATACTTTGCAGTCACTATATCTTCTTAATTACCCAAATTAGCTAATTGTCTGAAAAGCTACTTAATGGTTATAAAAGCCATACATCTGATATATTTGGGATACAGCTATATCTATAAAGTCCATAGGAAGGCTCAGGTATATGTAGGATTGTGACACTTACTGAAGGGATTACTGGCTGTATCCACACCTCAGCGACCCTCCCAGGAATCTACTCTGTGTCATTCTGATGCAGATCATCATAGTGGTGGTGAACCTGCACTGCAGTCCAGTAGTAAGTCATTGGTGCTACTTTGCAATCCAGTTACAAATGTCTCTCATCCGAGGAGACACTCCAGTGTAGAAGGTCAGCATCTATGTGGTCTCCTCCTCAGTCAAATTGGGTGTCTGGACATGTTTCAGCCTCCTGTGATTCCAAAACCTGGAATTTGAATGAACCTCATCAACTATCCATGGGGCAAATGGCACTTAAGATGGATGTGCATTGGTACTTAAAGATGGATACACATTAGGTGCTCTTACGTTTAGTGATAAATTTAAGTCATAGGTAGCTGATAAGGTAAATTGCCTCAGGCCTGCATTTCTGTTATGGGGAATATTACCTCTGCTAACATTACTCATTTTCAAATGTACCTGTTTAGAGTTATTTTTTTTTAAATGTGTGCTTTAAGACAAATGCATGTAACTTACTGGAATGTTGTTTGATTTATGTTTATGGATGCAAGTGTTGCCATCTGCATTGAGGACATGAATTAATTTCCAATATGCAGTTGAATAGACAGATTTACATAGCAAAAAGTGAACAATACATTAAAATGGATTTATGGATTATTCGTATGTCTTACAGGTAAGTCCATAAACTCTGTGTTGTACTTGCGTAAATCTTCAGATTCCAACATTATTTGCATGTACTATGTCATTTTGCTGTTATGAATATCTCTTCACTGATGGTTCATAACACCGGTCTTATAACTACTGGCTCAATACAAAAAGGATCTGTACTCTCTTTGGCCTGCGTATGGATCCTAGGTTCTCTGATGTTTCCATAAGCTGTTAAATTGATAACTTGTATAGTTTTTTAGTGTTTAATGCATACAAACTCCTGGGGTATGATGTTGTTGTCTTTCAACTTCCATTTAACAGACACATTGTGTAAGGGGTTCAAATCCCACAGACAGTCTCTACAGATATCACTAGTTATGTTGATTTTACAGATGTTATGTATACAGTTATCGTAACTTTTTATATGTCACATTTGTATATGTCACAGTGAGCATTACACAGACTTTTGCATTGCACAGGAATGCATACTGCTTATGGTGACATAAGCTGTCAGGATAATCATCTGCATAACTGGGCCCCTACAGGAATATGATCATGTGCATGTCGCTGGCTTTGATATGACAAACAGAAATAGGGGTGACAATTTCTCTTCACAGGAAATAACATCATTCTAGATGCTCTCCAGCAACATGGACAGGGACTCCTTGGGCATGCAGGGAATACGGTATGGAGGAATGAAGTGTGGGCCAACATGACCAGCATGATTAATGTGGTTGGAGTTCACAATAGACCCCATGGGGTCTGTTGATAATGATGCTGACATGATCCTCCATGCAGCCAATAGGTTATGAAGGTCTGAGAGATCAAGAAAAACCACCACTGGTGGACCACCATTGACCCCACAATGAGATTACAATATTTCTTGCCAACCTGCATATGATGGGTGGGGAGTGGCACATACACAGGGAATGGATAGAAACAGGAGTTCCAAGCCGAACAAATAAGTCTTACTTTGCATGACATGGATGAATATAGAGTAAATCATTGTATATTGCTGTTGCATACATATTTGTGTATTGGCATTTTGGATTTACAGCATCAGAACTGAATTGTGCACACAGATGCACAAAGTGTGATGAGTATGAATGTAAGTGTAATGACATGGATGCATCCCACTGTAGTACAGACAGAACAGTACAACCAGCATGTGTAATGCTGTCTGCATTAATATTCACAGGTCCATCTACTTCTGGACAACAGGGAATGGCAAGTGAGTGCCTCTTTACAGTGCTACTATGACCACTACCTGTTAGTGCCTCGACATCATGTCATGATACTGCTGTATACTGTCATATTGATATTTCCCTAACATTGTATGCTACAAGTACATCTAGTGGGGGCCCAAGCCATGCAGGTGCACAGGTACAGACAGACCAGGTGTGTTACCACAACAGGTTCATAGTTTTCAGCAGTGTGATACATGACATTAATGTTACTGTTACTCTACACAGGTGCATCTAGCTAACAGGTGCATCGTAGGTTCATAGGTAGGTACTAGGCTATTGGCCCTAGGGCCTATATAAGCCTAGCCAAATGGTACCCTGGCTTTTGCCACCCAAGAAAATTATTTTCCTGTGCCCCTGTCAAGCAGAGCCACAGAAGTGATCCCCGGGGTGAATTTCCTATCTCCCATCCAATCATCAGGATATTTCTTGAAGCGTGCTAATGAGGAGCTTTGTTTGATATAGATAGGTAGTTTCTTCCAGAGAATGGGAAGTCTATGGGACAGGAATCTATTCCTCCAGCATGTTCTGTTCATCCATCATGTGAGTATCTACAACCTTTATTACTTTGTCATGCATGTCATGCTGTCAGTATTCTGCTGCCTGCATACATGACTATGTTGTCTTTCTCTTTACTTTCCCACTACAGGATCCACAGTACAACACACAAACTCACAACGCTGGGAGTCCATTAGCGCTATGCTATTATTTGTTTTTCATGAATGTCCTTGCTGTTACCCCCGTTGTTGTCCTCCATTAATACTGTGTTCTTTTACCCTTTCACAGGGCAGACTGCAGTATTATCAAGTGCACAAACAAGTGGTATGTCTATGCTAACATACTGTATGTTTTAATGCTGTATGAAGAGTTCATTCTGGCAAAGATGTGGTTAATAATGCTGATTTTTTCCCCTACAATAGTTGAAGTTCATCCTTCTTCTACCATACCATTTTCCCATAATGACTTGTTGGGTGTGTGTTATGTCTGCATTCATTATATATGTCATGTATGTTCAATATGTAACCTAAGTGGCAACTCTCTGTTGTGTATATGCCATGACCCATAGACATTCAAGACCTAATGATAAGTCAGTATTATCTCAAGCATTGCAGTGAGATGTATGTGCCATATGTCTTTAATGATATCCAGCAAGTGATGTAAGCATGCTGTCCTGATCTGTGGCATTTGTCTCTTCTTTTAACACATTAACTATTTATATCCTTCATTATCCTGTCCAGTGATCATGATATTGGATCTGCATGTGGCGATACAGTCTGGCCAAGATGAAGACAGTCATGTAGATGTGGCTGCAACCTCTAATGTGGAGGGAAACTTGTCCAGCCCTTTTGAAAATTAGGGGACATTAGATGTTGGATGAGGCCTGTGAACAACAGATCTAAGTTGAGACTGCTGCTGCTGTTGTTGACAGCTCCAAACAACACATTGATACTGCCCATCAAAGTTGGTGTGCATGGGCACATTTCAAAGGGTGTCTGTATACTCCTACAGGCAAATGAATGTTCCCAGTAATGTCATGGATCTTGCATCCATGCACATTCCTGTTCCACAGATCATGTTGCACACCAGCTGGGTGTGCTGCATGAAGGACAGGTGCACAGAGACAGTGACGTAATGGTGTCCTTGGCTGCTCAGAATGAAAGCATGCTATCTGTGGCACAGTCTGTAGAATCCTTGTCCTCTATAATACTAGATCAGTGCCATAGTACAAGCACAATTCTACATGCCAATACTCTGCTTAGCCAATTGCCACATGGGAGAAGCATGACCATCTTAACAGAGCTAACCTTACTCATTTGGCATCAATGTCTATGCTCCAACATGTACACACTTCCACTGTTGGCCCATCTGCTGTGGTATTGTCAGTCACAACCAGACTGTCAAGTCACAGCCATGCTCTTTAACTTCCACATGCTGGTGTCACCCCATCAGTCCCCTCAATGGATTAACCTCAGCCAAGTGCTTTCCTACATTGTAGGAACAGACCAGACTATGGTGTGAGCCATCAGAATGGGCACTCTAGCCTGCATAAAAGTAACACAATAGTCAATCCTCTCTGACTGGTAGCATCAGTCTCAGCCTGTGACAATGATCATTGCTGTGCAGAACACTGAAAATGTCATTTGTCTGTGTCTATTGACAAGTGTAATGTCACATCAGTCCAACAGGTTTAATAAACATAGTTGACTCCATTTAGTACATTACTTTATCAATATTTTACAGTGAGATATATGGCTTGTGATAGTAACAGTTCTGCATTATGTTCCACAATGATTAACTGTTTGCAGCTTTTTATACTGGAGAGACAGGAATGTGTTGCACTGAAGTGTGTCCCTTATTGTGTGCCATGCATTGATACATCAGTCTTAGTCTGCATTCATAACTGTGCCATCTGTGCCCTGAGGTGATGATATCTGTTGTGATCGACTTGTATTTATCATGTTATGTCTCATGTGGTGGGGCAACACCTGAACATCAATGTATAATCTGTGTACTTATGTATGTGTGGTTTGTCATGACACAAAGTTGTACATCAGATGCTGCCATGTTGCCTAAGCCTGCACTTCTGGTCGCATCCACCATTGCTCACATCTGTGTCTTCTGTGTCTTCTGCTTCCTATGTACTCCTGCTTCTCCTCTGATACTTGCAGAATGTCATCTTCAGACATATGCAGAAGCAGATGTAGTTCAGCCCCACCTACAGCTGGTAGACCATCATGTGCTATAGTTAGCATGCTATGCAGCATGGCACACACTGTTATCATCTGTGTTACCTTTTCCGGTGTGCACTGCAGTGTACCCAAGATGTGTCCAGACATTTAAATCTAACTTTCAGTACACCAAATGCATGCTATATGATGTTTCTGGTTGCTCAGACACTCTATTGTATGCTTTCTCTGCATGGCTGGGTGCTTCATGATATAGGGTCATTAGCCACAGCCTAAGTGGAGAACCACAGTCATCTGTTGTGGAGATTAAACACACATGTTGTCAGCATGGATATCACTGGGAGGGATATCCTTAGTTTACATCCTAACTGTGTTCCTGTACTTACCCAGCAGTAGTCCCAGGGGTATTTTACCTTGGTAGAATGCAGCCCTCAGTTCACTTTCCCTCCAGATGGCAGCATCATGGACACTTTCAGAATGTGTCACCATGAGGTTTGTTATGCTGCTATCTGCTGCACACACAAACTAGCAGTTCAGGGATGGCTTATATATCAGTCTACTTCAGGAATACTGGCGTCTTGATAGGTATGTGTATGCCTTACTCTGACTCTAGCTAGCTGCTTTCTAGGGTGCACAGTCACATCTTCATTAATGGCTTGTATCACTATAGCTTGTTGCAATTCATAACTGCAGGTTGAATTTTGCTTTTCTTTTTTTTTTTTTTTTTGGTATTGTTATAGAATATGACAGAATCTACAGTAGTAGCTTCTTTTCCTTGTGGGCCGTATAGCATACTAAGATGATTTTGGAAACAGAGTCAGTGTTGCAGTTTGTTGTATTTAGCTTGCACTGGGTACACACAGGATGTGTTTTTTAATGAGATGGACGTGCACAGAATCTGTAGTTATCTTATGCTGAATACTTAAGTATTCCAACTAGATTTTGGAATCCAGCCCAATATGATGAGCTGTATAAAAGACATCGCTCTCTCTCTTACTCTCTCTTTTGCTATTTTATGTAACAATGTTATTTGTTTAAATACAAACACACACACACACACACACACACACACACATATATATATATATATATATATATATATATATATATATATATATATGTATGTGTGTGTGTGTGTGTGTGTGTGTGTGTGTGTGTGTGTTTATGGGTCTCCTGTTTGTTGAAAGTACACTTCATTGACAAACAGAAGGATGAGCCCACTTCTGTGAAAGTGCACTACATCGAAAATGCACTTTCGCGAAAGCCGATTCACCAAATCCCATTACAGTGGGGATAAGGGAATATATCCTTTCCCCCCACTGTAGTGCGATCTCGGAGTTAGCATATTTAAGTAGGGGGTGTGGGGGGTGGGGGGTGATTTAGTGTTTTGTTTTATTTATTTTTTTTGTGATTTTTTGTGTTTCGTGAAAGTGCATTTTCGACAAAATGCACTTTCGTGAAAGTGGGTTTGACGGTTTACGTTTCGATGAAATGTAATTTTGATGGATCAACATATATATATATATATATATATATATATATATATATATATATATAAAAGGTTATTTGAAATGTGTCATGCATTATAAAGAATATGACTAACAATATTTATATTTCTTTCTTCCTTGTGCTAGTACTTCTGACTCCAAACCTGCACAGATATCTGACATGTTCTCTACTAGGGTGCCACAGAATTTATGACATAGGAACAGCTGATATATACTGTTGTGCCTCTCAATAGAAATTCCATATTATTTCAGGCATGGAGAGGTTTTGTAACTAAGTGGCAGCTTGTAGAAGACAGCCATTGTGAGCTAATCCTAGTCTATCCTCCAACTGGAAATACCCCACAAAATAAGGCCACATTAAATATTGTCATAAAGAAATATTGAGAAATCAGAAATGGGAACCAAAAGGGAAAAAAACAATAGCTATCTGTAATTTGTTTAACAAAGTTATCCTTCCATTTTTGTTTCAGCAGACCAAAGGCTCATCTATGTTTACTATTTATCTATTTATTTTAATTTACATTTGTTTACCAGAAAAGTACAACTGGGCATAAATCCCATTTTCAGAAAAGGCTTGGGTAGAAAAGCTCCATAAACACAGTATAATTTTTGACATAATAAAGACAGTTACTAAATACAATTATTGACAAAGTAATAATGATGACAATTAACACTGTTAAAATTATTGTGAAATTTAAAGGACACTAAGATAGTACAGATTTGAAATCAACATGTTGATAAACCAATAGATTTTAAAAAAAGAGAATATAGTTTTAGTGAAGTAATTCAAACATGTACTGGGAAACAAATCTGATAGTATTAATTAGAACTGACAGGTAGGACATTGTCTAGGAAGGAATAAATATATGGGTGATTCAATAATGCCTACATGATAATCTTGACAGTGTACACGTAGTGGTGCAAAAAATGTTAAATACAGTAAATTCCACGTAGTGACGCACACACACACAAGCACAGAACATTGTACGGCATGCCAGTTACAGCATAAGTAGCTGAACTGTATGCCAATGAAGGAAATCAACATAGAGGAGCAATTCAACAAGGTGTAAAGTAACTGCGTCGACTCCATGCTTGTGTAGGCCATGTATTGGAAAGTTTTCCTAATACAGCCACACAAAGGAGTCTACACGGAAACTAGGGCAAGTAATTGACCATACATTTGTACAGAACAGACCTTAACATGTAACACATTATGACATTCTCAGACATATTGCAGTATAGAAAATTATATTAACAATAGCAACAATTCCTTATTAAGTGCCATGACATAAATGCAGCTTTGCACCCCACCCCAAATTAACAATGTAATCGTAACTAATGTAGACAGCTAAAAGTGTAAACCCCATGTAACATAGATTCGAAAACCTGCATTCCTCTGGGAAGATATATACCTGAGTAATACCCTCCCTTAACTGAAGAACATTCGGCTCCCCTTCACTTTCCCTGCCTACACAGTTACCAAACATGTAGATTCAGGGTTCTCAGCAAGATGAAGAAGCAAATGTGTTCAAAACTCATTAGAATTGATGAATCCCAAAATCTTGTAACCATTTAGGGATGTTCACTTCATGTAGGCGCTTCCCCAGTGTTTGTGTTGAATGCATGGCAACAGTGAATGATGACAGCAAAGTGGTGTGTCAAGTTACACTTACAGAGGTGTACATGTGGGTCTGTGAAGTGTAAAAGTGCATGTAAGCAGCGCACAATTCACAGGTTCTGTGTCATCCTCTTTATTGTTTTTTAAAATGTATTGTATCTCTCCACATTAAGTTAAATTTTTTTAAAATTTTCATCCTTGTTTGTGCAATGTGGCACTTAACACAGCCATGGGGAATGGAGCAAGGAATGGCAGTTTTCTCAGAGCTAGTCACATAACTATTCCTGTGGTGGCATGTGTATGTATAGGGCTAAAATATACAAGGTCCTGAATGCTACTACAGGGTCTGCAATCCTCCCTCAACTTTTTGAGCTACATGTGTGTGCAGTATCACAGGCATGGTCAAAAGTAATGAGAATCCCTGTGTTCATCTTATTTCAGTGTTGGTGCACATAGTGGCACGCAGGTGTGTACCATGCTCTAATGGGCTCTAATGGGCACTAACGGCTTTCATATATTCAGTATAGTAGGAAATGTTTTTGACAGCTACTAATTACAGCATAAGCAGGTGATTTTCAGTATAGTGGAGCTATTTACCAAGCTCTGCAGCATCCATGTAGCCTGCATTCTGTTTCTTCCTGCATACAGCAAGACCATGGGAGTAGATACAAGGAAGTTCTAGGGATGAAATAAAATTCTCAAATGTTGCATTTGCAAGGTAAGTCCTGCACCTAGTATGTATTCTGTAATAATACTATGGCATATCCTTGTAACTTGGTGCAGTAATAAAGTAAATAGTGGTGAATTTATACAGAAAATACCTTAACGTGACAGCAGACACTTATTTTACTTATATGTGTCCATTACTAAGGTTTTCTTTCTTATTCATCCAATTTTTCATTGCACGTTTTGTGTGATGCACTGCATAGCTCAAATAGCGTAAGTGGGAAATGGATGTGTTTATCAGGTTTGCATGAAGCATGGCAGACCACCTACGAAGCAGACATCCAAAAATACTAATCAGAAGCATTCAATTAATGCCTTTGGCCATTGTGAAAACCTGGCCTGGTGTACACATGGCAGTGGGTTATAGTACAGAGTGGGCAACCTTTGTTTTACTTCTGTGACAATGCAGTTTACAACAATGAAATGCAACATAGACAACTGTTTCCTCCACATTCTTGTCACAACAGGTGTAAGTGTAGGACTGCCATACACATGGGCTTGGGTTCAAATACACTATATGCCATATAGTATCATTTTAGCTTATGTTTGCAATGTGGCTTGTATTTGTTCTCTGCTTAACAGCACGTAAACAGGTGTAACTCGCATGTGTATACAGTTTGCTAACCATCACACAAATCCACTGCTCACTGTGCAATGGAACTGTGTATATAATGCTTTTTTATTTGTGTTTATTGTCTATTTCCTTTGTATGACATAAAAACTAGATTTGGAAACATTGCAAATTCAGGACACATTCTAAGTATACGTCATATATTCACAAGACATGCATGTGTTGTCCCCACCACCACCAACCCTGGGGCCTCAGTATTTTATACACACATATATCAACCACACTGCAAAATGTAATATATAATATTGTGTGCTCCCTCATAGACAGCACTTCTCTGTGCTGCTGACAACCTTGCTCTGCTAAACTCAAACATCCAACTATGCTCAGTAAGGGTGTTTGTGTTTTTACATAGGTAGGCATCTACACACCTAGGATACACTCTACAGTTAGGCTATTGGCTTCATATCAACCTATAAATCTATGTGCCTATGTAACCTTGTAACCTCTTGTCCTCCAAATGGCCTGCTGACGCCATCTGTCATAAGTTAACCTGCAGCCATATAAAAGTACTGAGTTCTGTAGTCTGTATATTTTAATAGGTAAGGGTTCTGTTCTCACTACAATCAAGTGTGTGTGTATGTGTGTGTGTGTGTGTGTGTGTGTATGTCCAGCCAGAAGAACAATTGTATATCTTGCAGTTACTGCCTCAATCCCATAAATTGACAGTATTTTAATACACGCACCTGCCTCCACATCCTTTTCAGTCAGGCCTCCCACCTTCATCTCTTCAACATGCACTGCTGATGTCATCCCCTATAAGTGGTCCTGCAGACATGTAAAAGTCAGACTTGAACCATGGCACTTGCATAAACTACTGTGTTCTATAGTCTCTGCACTTAGAGAGGTAGGGGTTCTGTTTTTACTGCAGTCAACTATGTGTGTGTGTGTGTGTGTGTGTGTGTGTGTGTGTGTGTGTGTGTGTGTGTGTGTGTATCCAGACAGAAGAGCAAGTATGTGCCATGCAGTTACCACCCCAATCCCATAAATTGATACTTGTGCCTGCCTACACATCAATGTCAGGTAGGCCTCCCACCTTCTTCTCTCTAACATTCACTGCAGATGTCATCCACTATAAGATGACTTACAGACATACAAATGTCAGACTTGTATTGCGACACTTGCATAGAATACTTTTTTCTATAGTCTGGGTACTTAGTTAAGGGTTCTGTACTTACTGCAGTCATCTGGGTGTGTGGGTGTCTCTACTCAGTAGGGTAGATGTGCTATCCTACTGTTACTTCACCAGTGGCATGGCTTGCTAGTCTTTTGATACTTGCAGAAACTTACACATCCATTTCATGCAGCCCTTCCAATCTCTTGTATCCCGCATGGCCTGCTGATGTTATCTGCTATAAGTTGACCTGCAGACATGTGAAAGTCAGACTTATGTCACGACGCTTGCATATAGTACTATATTCTGTAGCCTGTGCACTTAGATAGGTAGGAGATCTATTCTCACTGCAGTCAACTGCATGTGTATGTGAGCTCTTACTTGACATTACAGAAAGGATATTACACCAGCATGTGGGACACTGTTATCAACATATGCTCAGTAGACAATGCTGATGTACCACCATATGCTCAACAGACAATGCTGATATAATCAGCTATATCAGATTACTGCATACGCAACCATCCTTCCAGGACAGGATCAGACACTGGACTGAAGCCCATACAGATGTCACCTTAGGTTTAAAGTGGTTTACTAAGCTATTGGCCCTAGAGCCTTTATAAGATTAGCCATATTAAATAATGGTTTCCTTATTGACCAGCTTGTATGGTCTATACTTCCAGTGCAAGTGTATGATCAGCACTGACTGCCCTTATTCAAGAGGGGCATGGGTTTTATGGTCTCCCATCCAGATGTCTAAGTTATGCTTAAATGGGGTCATTGAGGAGCTCTGTTTAACATGTATTGGAAGTTTGTTCCAGAGGAGTGACAATCTCTGCAAGGCATATAATTCTCTCCAGCATGTCCTTTTAATGTTTCAGGCTAGGTTAAGATCCCTAGAGTGAGTGAATCATGTCCCATATGGCTTGTGGATGAGCAATATTTCCATTATGGCAGGTCTGAGACTGCTGAGGTCTCTTCAGCCGCAGCATTTTTCTGGCGAGGTACATACAGAAGGGCACATTGTACTGTATTAGTGGTCTGATGAGGGATGAGAACAGGGGAGCTGTAACATCCTTAGCTCTGGATGTGATGTCATTACGTATGAGATGTGCAACATAGAAGGCCTTTCTTACCACTGTGAACACATGGTGATCAGAGTTAATATTGCTATCAACTTGTGTTCCCAAATCTCTCACCACAAATTTTCAGCTAAGGGGGAGTATTGTTAAGTACTGTTAAAATTGTAATGTGCAGGGACTTCCCCTTTGTCAAAAGGAGCAATGACGCATTGTTTTGCATTTATTTTGACTCCAAGGATTTGGCACCATTCATTTGTCTAAGTAAGGCTTTTTTGTAGTATGTCATCATTGTTGGGGGACTCTATGATTGCACCCAGTTTGCAGTCATTGGTGACATGGTAAGCCACAGACCATTTCTTTTCCACTGGACTTCTAAGACATACATTCCAAACAGTAGGGGGACTAGCACAGATCCTTGTGGTACACCAGTGCTAACTGGTCTCCTGTTAGACATGGAATCCCCATCTTTGACTGCATGTGTTCTGTCAGTGATCCAGTCGGCTACCCATATAGTGATATATGGGTAAATCCTCAGTTTTTAACTTCTTCAAATCATTTGGGTTTCTAATACCATGACTTTAATGTACCCCATTCCTAAGTCAAAGTATGATTAAATTTCATGAAATTAGTATTGTTTCAGTCTTTGATGTGAGCCAGAAGTGCTCTTCGCAGCACATGTAATGTGCCCAGTAATGACTCTTTCTGCAATTCATATGGAGTTACATGTATTAGTAACATATCTAAATAGGATTGTAGATTCTTTTTTATAAGACCCATTGCTCCTACTACTACTGGAACTGTCTGGGTATCTTTCTTTCACATTGCTCTTGTTTCTGCCTGCAAATCCTAATATTTTATGACTTTGTGTCTCTCTGTATGCAAAACACTGTAGTCCCTGGGTGTAGCAATTTCAATGATCAATGCTACTTTTGTCTTCTTTTCATGGACCACTATATCTGGTTTTCTCTCATCTGTCTTTTGAACTGTTGGTAAAATGATGATCCCATGTGATGTAGACATCATCATTTTCTATGCTGCTTTGTGGCTCATGATTCCAGTGCTTTTCAGCTACTTCTGTATTATAATGTTTGTACAATCCTTAGTGCAACAGTCTTGGACATTATTATGTCTTTCAGTATACAATGCATCTGCCATTAGTATATCACAACTAGCAACAAGGTATGCAAGTGTTTCTAATTCTGTTTTACAAAGCCTACATTTGTCTGTTTCTCCCACATGTTTTATGTACTTTGTAAGCCAATATGTATGTAGCCCACTATCTTGGGCTGCCAATATTAACCTTTCACTTTTTGGTTTGAATTCACCTCTGCTTAACCATTCCTGTGTTCGATCTTGATCAACATGATGTTCTTCCAGGAGTTTTCTGTCCTTGCAATTATATTTATGCATTTTCCACATTTCTTGCCTTCTCATCTGATCCTTCACTTTACATTCTTTCTTTTGTTTTTTTGGCACATTCAGTTGCTGCTTGATTTTTATCTACTTCTAGTTTGATTTCCATTTCCACTTGATGCCAATATGCTTCTGCTAGACTAAGAATGGGATGTCATCTTAGATTTATTCTCCTGATGTTTCAAAACTTTCACTATGTTTGGGTCTTGTGAGGCCAGCAGATATTTATGCAGTCACATGATTGCAGATCTATATATGTAATCAGTTTTAAGGAGCCCCATATCTCCTTCAGAATGGGGAATATATAATATTGGTATGTACTGATTTTTATAAATCATTTGATGAGCATGAAGCATCCTACTTGTTTTCCTGTCTAATCGATCCAACACCTTTTGGGGCCAGTCAGTCACTTCAAAACTGTAAGTTAGGACAGGAAGAGCAAATTGATTTGTAGATTGAATTTTGTTCCTAGATGTCAATGCTGTTTTCAGGATTAATTTAAGTGTTATAAAATATTCCTTACTAAGTTTTATTCACATTTGTTTATGTTTTATTGTTGATCATTCATCAGTTCTCAAATATTTATACACTCCCCCTTGTTCAAGTTCATTTATATCACATTCTTGTCCCAAACTGATGTTTTCTTGGTGATGCATCTTTCCTGCTTTAAAGGTTGCTTTTGCACATTTATCAAGATGAAATGACATTCTCTGAAAATCTTTGACTACTTGCAGTTGTGCTTTCAGTCCCTCATCTGATGTGCTATATAGTTTTAAATCATCAACAAAGAGAAGATGAGAGATCTTTACATTTTGCTGCTTTCTGGGAGCCAAATTATAGCCAGGACCAGCACACTGCAAAAGAACAAAGGTGACAGAGAGTCACCCTGGAATATTCTCCTTTGGATTTTTATCCCTGGAATAATTTGTCCTTTATCATGGCTCAACTGCTAAGTGGTTTTACACTGTTTCATGATTGCTGTGATGCAGTTTATCAGTGTAGTGTGCATGAGTTTCTCAATGATGCCTGAGTAGGGGATTATGTCAAAAGCCTTAGCTAAGTCACAATAGGCTGCACACTTCTGCCACAAGGATGCAGGAGGGCCTTCTTAATGTAAGAGGGATGGTTTTAGTGCTCAAGTGATATGAAACAGTCTAGATTCAGCAAGTCTGAATCTAGCCTATGCTATAAAATGCAAAAGTACTAGAAATTCAAAGTGCAGGCAATCACAATCACAACAGAAAAAAACTGTTTAGATAAAGCAGCAATTTAGTAGAATACTCCAACAAGAGTGTAAACAATAAAACTTCCTAGTGTGAAATATGTGGTCTGGAACCCAAGTGCTTTAACCAGAACTAAGACACTTTCAGAATAACAGACACAATAAGCCTTCAAATATGAATTCCCAGCTTAGAAGAGTGTAGGCTATCCTCTCCTGCCAAAAGAGTCTACACCACAAACCTTCTTAATGTAAAATAACTGGTTTGAAGGCTAAGTGCTTAAACCATAACAAAGACACTTAGAACAACAGGCACAATAAGCATTCAAACAGCAATCCACAGCTCAAAAGGGCAGAGGCTATCGTCTCCTCCCACAAGAGTGTGGACTACAATCCTTAATGTAAGACAACTGGCCTGAAGCCCAAGTGCTTAACCCAAAAGTAAGAGGCTTACAATAACAGTTACAATTTAATGTGATACCAGACAGATGACAGTGACATCTTTTAATCTACCCACATAAAGCATGTCATGGTTAGTAGGCCCTGTATTATCTTGATGAGAAAGCCCTGTGGTCTGTCCAGCTGTTGCATGTGTCGGGTGAGGTTCATGCAAAAGACATCATTATACTGTATTTCTTTTCTGATGAGTCTGACTACAGTGATGTCATACAATCCTGAGATCTGCATGTGATGGCATGTCTTATGATGTGCACCATACGTATGTACTGGAAAACATTAAAGAAAAAAGTTATAAAGTAAGGAGATACACTGCACTTCCTGACTTTGCAGCCCTTACAAGATAATACACTAGAAAGTGCTGACATGATGATGCTATACACTGTATAATTTATCAAGGCAAATATAAGTGGCAGGTACAATTATCAGTTTAACAACACAAATGCAGATATACTAGGTACTAATTTAGCTATATGCCATGTGCATCAGACACAAAGCCTTTGTATTCCTGAATCCAAAAGAGAGAGAACAGGCATATGGTGCAGTTATCATCACTTGCACAGGGTGCTGGGGGAAGGGAGTGAAAGCCTAGGTTGACACAAAAGGTCAGTAAGTGTGTGTGAGGGTGAAAGGGAAGCAAGCAGGCTGTTTGTGTGTCTGTAGGGGTCTTTCTTGTGAAAGTGGTGTGTGAAAGTCTGCATGAACACAGCCAAGCTCAGTGCTAGGTCTACATCTTGGTATGTCGGACAGGTGTGAGCCATGCATGATAGAGGGGGCAGCTCATCATTGTTGCCCAAACAATGAGAACTGGCTCTGCTAGGAGTTGCATTGGCACCTTCATGCCCAAGGTCAAATGTAATGTTGCTACCTGAGCATGACCAATGTCTGATGGACATGTTCCCTTCACCAGAATGCCCAGGACCATGACCTATGGCCTGCCATGTCTGGGTGTGGACAGCTCACTCACTGATGGACCAGCGCCAGTACTGCTACTACTGGAGTATGATCAGGCATGGCCATGTTGGCTATCAGTAGATGTTGTGGCTAACCTATGCCCACAAGTATGCCATTCCCTCCCAGCAGATGTTCCATCATAGTTACCGCTTGTTCCATGACAGACATCCCCTGGTCCATCACAGACACCCCTTGTTCCAATGTGTCACTCATCCCATCCAGTTAATCGGCAACACTGTGGAGGCAATCACGCATGTCAGACAGTACAACATCCACAACCCTTAGCATGAGTCTGGAGCATCTTTCTGAACATGCCTGTGCCTCCATGATGACTCTAAACACATGTTGATTGACACAGGAAGAGACACCTGCACCAGGTGGAGGAGGTACGGCAGGCCCCCTCTGAGCAAACTTATCAACCCTTCTGCATGGCACCTCACCAACGCTTTGGCTATGGCCAGGCTCAACAGGCACAGAAACCACAGAAGCCACACTTCCCTGGTCAATGTCCTTGCCTTCCACCTGTCCTATGTCTGTGGGTTCAGTGGACTGGGTAGGCATAGGCCTACTGGCTATGTCCAGGGAAAAATAAGTGGGTGGCTGGATGTCAACCTCTGTGTTAGATTCAACTTCTGTAACCCTGATGGTGCCTCATTTTCACCACCACCATCATCATCAGTGTCTGATGAGAAACTGACATCATATGGCACAGGGACCGAACTCCCACTGTCATGATCACTTGTAATAAAAAGGGAGAAACACAGGCATACATTAATTCCTACATTTCTATGGTGCAATATATGCTAAACAACTAACAGTGCTGCAATTATTACAGACAGTATAGCAATACACACAACAGGCCTAAAATGACACATTATGATGTTTCTATAAACTGATCTACAGTACTATAATAACTTATTTGGCTTACCATCTGCAGGAGGCATACTTTGCTGGATTCCCGACAGTCCTGAAATAAGGTAAGCAAGAGGTAAGGGCAACATCATTACATTTAACAGTAAGACAGGGGGTACTACATGTAGTACTCTATATCTGCATGAAGTTTACATTCAACTAGAATGTGTTTCTCAACTCCAAACTGAGCTTACTGTACAATCTTCACCTCCCTCAAAAAAAAAAGATGCGTGACACAGAACAAACTTTTATTTCAATTGTTTTACCATACAGCAGCATTTAACTGGTCACATAACAAAGCCTACCTGGAATCTCTTCCTGGGACTGAGAAGGAGTGGTGCCCACATCAATGACATGTTGTGGGCCACTCTGCTGTAAGTTGTCTTGCTGTTGAAGATTTGCCAAGAATTCCTCACTGGGGGTGAGAGGTGGTTCTGTATCAGGGTCACTCATGGTTACCCTCTGGTCTCAGGCAAGAGCATCTGCACTCCACTGTGCAGAGGTAATCATGTCTGTGGCCTTGTGGCTCACGTGCTCATAAGTCTGGCTGTGGCCGCCCACAGAATTTATGCTGTTAATGATCTGCTGCAATAGTCTCAGCCTCTCTGGCATATTGGAACAACCCCTTCTCAGAAGAAAAGAGTGCATCATCAATTATATTATTCTCGGCCTCACTGAAGGGGAGTCTGTGCCTCAATGGCATTTTCTGTCCTAAAAGACAACAGAATGATAATGCACAAAAGTATCACATAACTACAAAGTAACTGTTACCAGATTGAACAGTTAAGGTAGACAGTCAGTAGTACCCACTGGAAAACATAAAACATTCTAGAGATGTGAAATAATAAAAACAGGCAGGATGCAAAAGAAGGAGATTAAGAAGAGCAACATATCCTTGTATGTGCCATAGCAGTAACTCAACTGTGCTTCACCCAAAACTAACAGTCCATTCTAGTTTGTGACGTAACAGTAACATTTCTTCTCTCCCCCACCCACAAAAGAACAGGCACAGGAACCATTTTGCTAATAAAACACATTTGAAATGCTAAACATGCATTTGGAAGGACCTATCCCTGAAACATTTGTACACTTGTATCACACAGCTTTCTATTTTCATGTATTGTCAATCATTTGTACTTCTGAAATGGCTTGGCAAACATGGCCATGCCATCAGTACACATCTAACTAATGTATACATATAACAGTGTAAAAGTCTTTGCTTCACATTATACATTAATATATTCCAGCATATGCATTATGTAGGTAATGAAATGAGAGCATACCTGCTGGACTTCAATACTCCTCTGTAAAGATAGCTTTGGAAATATTTTGCTTTTCTGAACATGTAGCAAGTATCCTCACCATCAGTTTGGCCATCAACACATTTGCTTTTTTATAATGTAGTATATTATTAATGGATTGCATCTGTCTAGGTTGTGTTTCAGAGATGCCAGTTACAGCAGCATAAGCAGCTGAATTGTATGCTAGTCAACAAATCTGGTGGAGCTATTCAACCAGTTATAAAACAACCATGTAGACTGTATTCTGGCTTTTCCTCGGGATGTCAAAAGTACTGGAGTACAGACACAGAAAGTCTACACAGACAGAATGACAGGAGCTGCTGCTGCTTAACTCTATTTGTATGTGCTACAGGCTGAAGTCAATGCTGTTGCTGCTGCCAATAAGACTAGGCCGAGACAGAGAAGAGTTTTTAGGCCCCGTTTAACTTATCACAACATACACAACATGGATATTGTAGAGTACTACAGGGTGGACAGGGACGCAATACAGGAACTCTGTGACCTCTAATATAAAAAACAAATTCCACAAACTGGATAAATTCCCGGTTTACACCTCAGAGCAAAATTCAAACAAAATTAAAACAACGAACTGACCACGGCTCGTTGAATCCAAACAGTTTTAATAAATCACGTAAGGGTAAGTGTTTTCACGATTTACAACTAATCGTTTCATCAGACTCCATTCATACAAATGAAACAACTGAATTTAAATTAATACTAACCAATCAAGTACCACATCCAGTATGACATCATTAATTAATAACAATTAAAAGTTCTGAGCTTTGAAAGCAGTATTCAAAATAATAAAGTGTCATGTAATTAAAACCAATAAAATCAATGTTTCAGAGACCTAGCTTTCAGGAAGGGTTTCAGTGAAACTACACCATTTAACCCTGGTGGTTTATCCGCCTGCCGTTGCAGTATCCATTTCTGTTCTGTTTCTTCTACTCTGTTATTTATATCGCCCTCTCTAATATTTTGTTCAATAATCTCTAGCAACATAAAATTAAATACATGTTGCGTATACTCAGTTGACACATTTTGCTAAAGCATTGGTGTCTTTCTTATTGATTATATTTCTTACATGTTCCGATATACATTCTTTAAGATGTATTGTTTTTCCCTATGTAAAAAACGAAACATTTAGTACAAAAACTAAAATAGACTAAGTGCTGTGTTTTACAATCTGCATAGAAATTAATTTCTATATCAAAATTCATAGTCGGGTGTGAAAAAGTAGGTTTACTGTACAGATAACTACATGCCATGCAATTCCTGCATGGGAACATACCAATTCTTTGGGATTTTATTAAACATCTTTTATTCCTTGTTTTATAACAGAGTTGTCTCTTAAGAGATTTCTTATTACTAAAGCAAAAATGGGGTTTATCTTCAATAACCCCATCTAGTTCACTGCTTGACCTTAGAATGTTTCGTTTTTTTTTCAAAAATTGAGCAAAATCTCCTGATGTTACTGGAATAGGTCACTGGAAACCTAATCATATTAGAATCATTCCTATATGTGTTATTTTCTGTATTAATAGTGTCAGAGAAATAGGGTTTGAAATAGGGTTTATCTTTATCTTTCCTTTTTTGCGACACATACTTGATACTATTCTGAAGATCTTTATCACTGTAGCTTAAGCTCTTAAAGTCTTCTTTTAATGTTAGTATTGCTGTATCTAAGCTTTCAACTGTATTGTGTAAATGGCTAGCTCTCATAAACTGTCCTCTAAAGGCATTTTTACTTACATGTCCTGGGTGCATGCTTGTCTTGTGGAAAATATTGTTTTTATGACTAGATTTTCTATACACAGAAGTAGTAATGTGTTTATTACTTGGTTTACATAACTTAACATCCAAAAAGTCAATGGTCTTATAGGAATACTCATATATAAATCTTAGAAAATCGGTGGTACTATGTAGATGTTCAATCAATTGTTCCAATTCTTCAGTAGTACCCACCCATAACAAAAATGCATCATCTACAAAACGTGTATACCATAGAATCTTACTTTGGTATTCATTACCTTGCAATAGATGATTCATTTCCCATGCCACCAGTACTAGGTTGGCGTAGCTATTTGCACAAGCTGTGCCCATAGCCACGCCAACCCTTTGTAAATAAAAATTCTCATTGAAAACAAAAACATTGTTTTCCAATATAATTTCAAGAAGGTCACAAATCAAATTAATTTTGGCAGTACTATATGCCTTTTTATCATTTAATAGTTCACATATTTTTTCAAAGCCCCAATTATTGGGTATCACCGTGAACAATGATGTAACGTCCATGGTGACAAACATATAATTTCTATTCAAATTCAAAATTTTGTTATATAACAGATTCAAAAATGCCTTAGTGTCCCTGAGTACAGTCTCACATGACCCTAAAGCTGGATGTAAGCATTTCTCAACATAGATCGATACAGCTTCTGTAGCCCATCCTTTGCTTGAGACTATAGGTCTCATGGGTGGACAAGTCATATTTTTATGGACTTTGGGAAGTCCATAAATCATTGGTGTAAGTGGATATTCTATTTTATAATAGTCAAACAGTTCTTCAGTAATCTGCCTTGTTACAAGTAAATCAAAAATAAACACTGAGACCCTGTCGATAATCGCCCTGACCTGTTTGCCAGTAATCAGTGAATAAGTATCACTATCATTCAGCAACATCATCATCTGTTGGATATACACAGATTTATCCATCACGACTACCCCACCGCCTTTATCTGCTGGTCTAATTTCAATGCAAGATAATGTTCTCAACTGTTTCAGTGCCTCAGTTTCCATTGCACTCATAGTATGTAACATCAATGGGCTATCTCATGCAAACTCTTCTCTAATTTCTTTTTCACATACTGTGGCAAAGGTTTCTATAATGGGGTGTGGTTTTGGCATAAAGACACTAGGTTGTTTAAAAATGTTAACATTCCCCATCCCAGTATCTTTAAACATTGTTTTCAAAGTCAGAGTGCGTGGAAACAGTTTCAATTCTTTAAGCATGTCTGTTAACATAGTTCTTTGTGCTGGTATAAAGCTTAACCCTTTATTTAGGAATTGCATGGCATGTAGTTATCTGTACAGTAAACCTACTTTTTCACACCCGACTATGAATTTTGATATAGAAATTAATTTCTATGCAGATTGTAAAACACAGCACTTAGTCTATTTTAGTTTTTGTACTAAATGTTTCATTTTTTACATAGGAAAAACCAATAGATGTCTTAAAGAGCGTATATTGGAACATGTAAGAGATATAACCAATAAGAAAGACACCAATGCTTTAGCGAAACATGTGTCAACTGAGGATATGCAACATGTATTTAATTTTATGTTGCTAGAGATTATTGAACAAAATATTAGAGGGGCGATATAAATAACAGAGTAGAAGAAACAGAACAGAAATGGATACTGCAAGTGCAGGCGGACAAACTACCAGGGTTAAATGGCATAGTTTCATTGAAACCCTTCCTGAAAGCTAGGTCTCTGAAACATTGATTTTATTGGTTTTAATTACATGACACTTTATTATTCTGAATACTGCTTTTAAAGCCCAGAACTTTTAATTGCTATGAATTAACAATGTCATATTGGATGTGGTACTTAATTGGTTAGTATTAATTTAAATTCAGTTTAATTTGTATGAATGGAGTCTGATGAAGCAATTAGTTGTAAATCATGAAAGCGCTTACTCTTATGTGATTTATTAAAACTGTTTGGATTCACCGAGCCGTGGTCAGTTCGTTGTTTTAATTTAACTCTGTGACCTCTGCCAGCCTCAACTCAGAGACACAATCTTCATCTCTCTATGTATTGGCTGTGTACTGCTTGCATCACAGTCAGCTCTGAACCAGCACTGTGGCAACTGTTGCATTTACAAGGTAATTCCTGAACATGAACATGTACTGTATTGTATAATAATATTATAACATGTCCTTGTATTTCATCACTTGGTACAGTAAGCAATTGAAAGATGGGAGATTTGTACAAAAAAAATGTAACATGTGACAGCAAAAAGTTCTTTGACCCAAGTATTAAGCCTCAGGCCTCAAACATACACAAACTGATACCTCCCCAAAGTAATGACGATCACTACATACCCTCAGTTTAGTATCATACTTTTGTAATGGGAAATTGTAACAGAGAAGGCAGAAAGTAATGAGACACATAGTAGTTTCCTGTTTCACCACCCTCACAAGATCAAACAGGCAGGATACAAAACAAGGAGAGTAACAAGATCAACATATCCTTGTTTGTGCCATAACAGTAGCTCAGCCTGGGTCTACCTCCTCAAAAGAGCATTACACCCTTGCTTCTGCCATGACAGGAAACCACCTTTGCTCCCTACCCCAAAACAGCAGTCTATGCTTGTTTTTGCAATCCAACCTTCCTTTAAGTTGATGGCATCTGCATATCATAGTGTTCCCAGTTAATATCCTGACTCATTTTAAGGTAAATGATATTGACTGGCTTACACACTGCATGTCTCTGAGTCCTGGTTAGATAACTGATGAATGACCAAGAAACACAGAAAAGTAGGACACAGTTGTATATTTGCAAGGAATAATCATAGCAGGTTGTGTGATCACTACGTGCACTACATCCAAATATTTTAAACAGAAGACATTTACAAATAACAGGTCATGCTTTGATATCAGTGTACATTCAGATGCACTTGTTTGTGTGATGAATTATGTCATGTATTTGCTGTAAAGCTGTTTGTGAGGTTAGGATGGATAAGTCCCCCCTCCTGTTTTCTGAGAGTACATTGCAGTGAGAGTTGGGATCCAGACCTATGTAGTCTTATCTCTTGTGTACTAACATTTTCTACTGTGTATGTCATCAATTGATTTTCCGCATTCCAACTAATTCTCCATTTTTTATATATATTTTTTTTATTTTTATTTTGGGGACACTGTTTGCATGATGCACCACTTAATACAAATGGCTTTGGCTATGTGCATTTCGTATACCAGCAGTGCACAAACCAGATGAATGGGCCACCGAGGTAGCAGACAGGACCCAGACAGCCACAAACATACACTGGATGCATTCAATTAATACTATTGGCCATCACACAAAAACATTTCCTGGCTGTGCGCACTCTCATGCAACATGTTTGCATGATGGTAAGCAATGTGCAACACTTTCAAATGTTGCAAAATGAGAAAATGCTCACTGTCAGTAAGTGTGATTCCTGCAGTTGATAGGAAAACATCATTCTACATTGGTCTTGATCTGTGATAGGCATGACAGGCATTTATGGAGATTTTTTGAAATTCTGTGCTCAAAGATGGGGTGTGCAGGAGTCCAAAGTGTTTGTTTGACTCATATTGAGTGAGCATGGACCCAGGCTGTTGCAGAGGGAATATTGTGGCTCAGATTACAAGGTGGAGGCATGGCATAGTCTGGTCCGGTCTCTGACCCGTGCTGCTGGTATCCCTCGCACTGGTATACAATGTAGGAATCACTACAGAGACCTTAGGATGAAGAAGAAGGATACCCTTGACCATTGGATCAATTAATGCAGGACTGGGGGCACCCCACAGATGTGTAAGTGTCACATACAGAGACTACTTGTAATAGCTAAAAGCTGGATATAGTCAGAATTAATATGCTTAATAGTATTCTGTTCTGTTTTGTTTTTTCAACAGCCATCACAGACCAAGAACTGAAAGTATGAACTCATGCCACTAGGTTGACATGGATGCGAGATGCATGTAATATATATATATATATATATATATATCTATATATATATATATATATATATATATATATATATATATGTGTGTGTGTATATATATATATTTATATATGTATATATATATATATATATATATATATATATATATATATAAATATATATATATATATATATATATATATATATATATATATATATATATATATATATATATATATATATATATATATATATATATATATATATATATATATATATATATATATATGGGTCTACCTGAAAATGCTGAAATCTCTAAACGCCAATGATGAGAACACCGACACTGGAAGATTGAGCACAGAGAAGACCGACAGTTGAGAATCTCGACGCTGAGAACATCAGCATGTAAAGGTAAGTGTGCGATAGGGATGGACATTAGGGTCAGGGTGTGGGTAAGGTAAGTGTGTGATAGTGACAGATGTTAGGGTAGGGTGCAGATCATGTAAGTGTGCGATAGTGACGACTTTAGGTTTAGGGGCAGGTTAAGTGAGTTATGGTTAGGGTGTGGGTAAGGTAAGTGTGTGATAGTGACAGAGTTAAGGGTTAGGGGCAGATTAAGTGAGTTAAGGTTAGGGTGCGGGTAAGGTAAGTGTGCGATAGTGACAGAGTTAAGGATTAGGGGAAAGGTATTTGTTTTGTTGATTGTCAGGATTGTGGTTTGTCGGGCATTTGAAGTTTCACGTTTTTGAACTTTCTTTTTTTTTCGGTTTTGTCGTGTCGGTTATTTTGTTGTCGGTGTTTTGGCATGTCGGTGTTATCAGGTAGACCCATATATATATATATATATATATATATATATATATATATATATATATATATATATATATATATATATATATATATATGTATATATAGATATATACATCCCAACAGTTGGGTTATTTTACCATTAAAAGTTAAAATACATTTATTGGTTAATTACAAAATTGTATCAAATTGAACATTCATTTCTCAACTTTAATAGGAAAGTATGATTGCATTACTCTGTAGGCCAAAATAACATATCAATCTTACAGAGGAGTCATAGGTTGTGCCTTCAAAATCCGCATTTCCCAAATATGCAATACTGTTTAGTTTTCATCGATATTGCAATGTAATTTCATCTCTAAAATAGTGTCACCACTGGCCTGCTGTAAACTGTAATCAGTATAATTGGAACACACATATAGGTTCATAGGTTCATAGGTAGGTACTAGGCTATTGGCCCTAGGGCCTATGTAAGCCTAGCCAAAAATGTACCCTGGCTTTCGCCACCCAAGAAAATTATTTTCCTGTGCCCCTGTCGAGCAGAGACACATGTGCAATGTATGCACTTATCAAAGATTGTTTGTTTCAATCTGTAGTATATTGTGCAACTGCTAGGAACTATGTAGTCTTAAAAGTAAACATGGTATTTGTTAGTAGTTGGTAACAGAATAGAGTCAAATAATTGTATCAATGCATTGTATGTCACATATGAAGTTACTAATGTTCTCCCTTTTCTATTCTCTCACCCTAACCCTATTCTCTTTTTTTTTTGTTTAATTTTTTTATTTTTTTTTCTCACTGCACAGTGGGGTAGGCCTGTCTCATGGGATGCTCTAGCCCCCACTGCACTGGCTACAGCACAGCTGCCCAGCACATCAGCTGCACAACCTGGTAGCACCTCCTTCTACTGCCCCTGAGTTACCTGGACACTCAGGTAGTTCTTCCCCACAGGATAGGCCAGTGGTTCCCTCCAGGAACTGTGGCAGAGTTTATCATCCACAATGAACTGCCAGTTGGTGCACACCTACACCAGATGGTGACACTGCTCTCCATCATTGTATTAAAAAAACACAAGGAGATGCAGACATCAGAAACTGCTGCCATTGACCCAGTGAGGTGACAGTGATGACAGCCTAGTGCATGATGACTCGATTCACAATATCTCCTAACCTGATGTTCATGGGTTTGCAATGTACCCACCCTCACCCCAGCCATGTTGTTCACCCTCTTCTTCTGTCCTTCACTGTTCTTATCTCTTGTCTTTTTTGTCTTGTCTGTCTGCAACTGCTTCTTCATGTGTCAAACATACCTCACCCAGACATTCTTACAGCCCTTCCCCAACATTCCTCTCTCTCTCTCTATCACTCCATTAAAAAATAAATAAATGGTAACCTGCCCACAAAAAAAAAGCATCCAATACATAGCTCTCCATTTTGTACACATGTCTTCATGACACACCTGATCTAGTCCTCACCCAGTGGACTGTCATCACTGTCACATCACTGCACCACTAGCTGCAGTGCCCAACATCTGCATCTCTTATGAGTGCTCTGAACAAGGATGAAGAGCTTGCACTCCATCCAGCATAGGTTTGCACTCACAGTGCAGCACACAATCCTACTCACCATCCCTGGCAATTCCTGTCAGGAGATAAACTCAACACCTCTGCCACTGCTCTTGGAGGGAGCCACAGGCCTATTCACCAGGGCAGAACTACCTGAGTAGCTGGGTAGTGCAGGGGCAGCAGAGGGACTGCTACCTGGTTGTGCACCAGATGTGCTGGGCAGTGGTGCTGTAGCCAGGGGATTGGGGGAAGGATGGATCCCATGGGACAGGCCTACTCCGCTGTGCTCTGGGAAAAACAAAAAAAAAATATTCATAAAAATACATAAATAAAAAATATATATAAAAGGTTTGGGGTAAGAGAAAAAAGGGAGAACATTGGTAAATTCATATGTGATATGCAAAGCACTGATACAATTATTTAACTCTGTTCTGTTACCTTGACTTTAAACGCTACAAACTCCTAACGAGTTTCTTCCTTACATTTAAGACTACCCACTTCATAACAGATGCATTGTAGTACGGATTGCAGCCAAAAATACTTGATGTTTGCATATATTTTATATATGCATGTTTCAAATATACTGATTATAGTTTACACAATGTAATTTCTGCCACTGGTATAGACATATGAAGTTGCATTGCAATAATGATGAAAACCTAGCAGTACTGTATATTTGGGAAGAGTGGTTTTTGAACCCACAACTGATGACTACTCTCAAATTCTGTACATGGTAAATGAGGGTGCGGTCTGGCAGACACTGTGTTTATGAGATTTTAAGCAATACACAACAGTGGCAAGCAATGCAACTTCAAGATTATTAGGTATATAGGCTCTTGTGCAAATGTGCTAGTCAAATGAACCATGTCTACAGTTCTCCTAAGGAGGTTGAGAAAACATTTCTGTATGTTGCACTTCACTGCTATAATCTGCAATCTCACAACAGTAAAACAAAATTTGCACACCCTGTACTAAATTCCTTGAACATCTGCACTCCACACCTGCACTTAACACCTGCTGTCACAGGATTAGTAACATGATATGCCATATTTTAGTACTTATTGTAAAGCCCTCACCATTAATCATTTTATTTATTTATTTATTTTATTTTATTTTATTTTACATTTATTGGCCGGGTATGTCTGACTGAGCCATAGCCCTTTATCAGCAGAGTCCCGGGGAGAAAAGCTCCATAATACAGTAAAAATAAGCTAATGTTATACAAACTAATATAAAAGACTAAAAACACTAAGTATTTTAACATTGACAAACATAGAATTGTTGTACATACATGTTTGAATAAGCAAAGAAAAAAACCTTATATATGGTAATTCTAGAGTAAGGCACATTCTGCTCGGACAATAATACATCGAGAAAGGTAGACAACAGAGAGTAGGCTAGTGTTTGAAGAACTTAATCAGTAACAATTTCAGAGAAGGAGAGGAGAGAGGAGGTGTATAGACAGTAGGAAGGATGGTGCAGGAAGAAGTAGGATAAGGGAATCTTCAGATTGAAAAGAAGGAAGGAGGGACTAGGAGAAGGAAGGAGGGAAGGTAGGTAGGTAGGTATCATAGCGCAATGCCACTTACTTTATTTGCAAGCTAGCCAATATTATTAATTGAATGCATCTGGTTTATGTCTGCAGCTGTCTGGGTCCTGTCTACAACTTGGGGGGTGGGGGAGTCCATTCCTATAGTATGTGCTCTGTTATGCTTAGCACAAACCAGATGAGCACATCTAAATATGTTTATGTCAAATGGTGCATCATGCAAACACTGGCCTAAAAAAAATACATAAACAAATTAAAAAAAAAATACATAACAAATGGGAGATTATCCAGATTTTTGCAGAATGGCCAGATGTTTGCATCATATATTTGGACTGTCCCTTGTAAAATATGTGATTTACTCAGAACTCACTGAAGATTGAAGTCAATACAAAATGACATACATTTCAATTTCGTAGTTCATATCTTTCAGAACATGCATGCTAACACAAGTTCTGTTATTCTACCTACTCTTTCTATTTTTATCAGATTAATACAGTAAATCTGGCCATATTTTTAGATATTTCTTCCCCCATTAGTTTAGTGTTTGATTAGATTTCTTGCACTGAAAGTACGATCCGCATTCTCAATATACAGGCTATGTGGCCAAGAAATACTGATGAGAGCCATGAAACCTTGCTTACACATGCCACACATCATTAATATTCATGGTGCAATGTCACGCAATGATCAGTATTGCATATAATAAAACACTCCTTATAGGCTCTGCATGGAACCTACACTGAGTTCATTGAATCCCACTGATGGTTTAGAAATGGGGGATGGGTCAAAACAACAGTGAGTTATAGTTAGGAGATAGTACAGATGGGGATAGAAGCAAAGGGATAGTAAATAGAGAGTAGGGAGGCCTGTAGAAAACAGTTATTGGAAAATATTAACCTGGAGTTAGACAAGTACAAAGCCAGGAATTGACAAAGGAATTCTCTTAAAGTTCATTTGAACATATGACTGTAAGGTATTGATCTTAAAGTAATGTGAACTGTATTCCAGAATTTTGCTACTGAATTAGAATACAGACAGTGGCCTAGACGTATTTTTGGTTTGTAGATTTCAAGGAGATGTTGTATTGAAGACTGAAGAGGGGAGTTAGGAAAGTAATGTTTGAGAATGGTGGTGGGTGTTGGGTGGGGTGAAGATTTATATATCATGATATGAGCAAAGACAAAGTGACTGATCATGCGTTAGTGAGGGAACTCCAGTCAGTTTAGTGATATTAGAGTTGAGCAGCATTTAGAGTTGCATGGCTAATTGGCAGGATATCTGGTTACCTTGTTGTAGCAGAAATCAAGTTTTACTCTTAGGGTGAACTGTATATTGGCAAAAAATGGGAGAGGCATAGATTAGAGAATGAAGGAGGAATGCATTTCCAAAGGTGACTCTGGAGGAGTTAGTAATGAATCTTTTTGAGTTGTGTAGCATACCAAATTTTTGATGTGCTATTGTTATGTAATTTTGTATGTGCAGATCAAATTTCAGTTGATTGTCTATAGTGACACCTAATAGCTTGGTATATGGTATAACTTCTATTGTAGGGTTTTTAAGAGAGGATATTGTGAAATAATTTTTAGATTAGCTTGAGATTTGGGAAAAAAATAAGAGCATTATTTTTTAATCTGGTTTAGGAGAAGCTGTTTTTTTATTATGTCAGTTCTCAATTAAGCTATAAGCATTTTGAGTGATGGATTGTAAATAGGAAGGATGGTCCATTTTCAGAAGAGGCCTGGGTAAAAATGCTCCATGACATAAACAGATATAATACAAGAAATCTTATAGAACCAAAGGAGAGAAATACAGCACATACTTTTTACACTATTATAGTAAAGCATTTGTAAAAATACTTGTCAGAGAGTTATGTAACCATTTACAATAACAATAAGTAGAGATCAAAATGCTATACAGATAAACAGTATTAGGCTAACACCTTGTTACTGTTGATATTTGAACAATATATGCACCCCTCCACCCCCACACCCGTTACACTGGAAATATCCATCTCCAAGATCTTGCTGTGTACTCATGACAGTAGTTTCCTCTTTTCCTGGGGAAAATGCTGTGAAGAGTTTGGCTGCTCTCATTTGTACCACTTTCTTTTCACTTGTGCCCTGGTAGCTATAAATTTTTGCCAATATCCTTGGCAATTTTACAATCATTGCCTGTTAACCAGATCCTCATGTCTTGAAGCAAGTGCTGGTTGCTTGCTCCGTTTTCATAAAGTGTCATAGGATTTCAAAAGTAGTAACTTGACAGCCACTCCTACACTTGTGAAAGCAAATGTTTATTATTGTGATGAAATCAATAATACTGCCGTGTGTGTGTGTGTGTGTGTGTGTGTGTGTGTGTGTGTGTGTGTGTGTGTGTGTGTGCACGTGTGTGTGCGTGTGTGTGTGTGTGTGTGTGTGTGTGTGCACTCGCATGTATTTGCTTGAGATCTAAATGTTTTTCTATTAACTTCAGGTATGACCTTAAAAGTTCCTAAAAAATATATTAGCTTTCAAGTAGTTCAAATAATTGCAGTCTGATATTTTTGATGAAAAATGCAGTGCCTTAGGTATGAGCAGAGAATTTAAAAACATCATCCATTGCCTCTGGTCTTTTTGGTGCTTATTGCACACACATTCAGTTGCCTGAATAAAAGAATCAATGGTTTCCCTGTCTTTATATTGAGGAAATAATTTAGCACTGACTTTGGCACTTAAGGATGGGTTTTCATCCCCTGAACTCATGTGCCTCTGGTGGACAGCATTCAACTCTGACATTACACCCCCCCTCTTATGCACTGTGGATTCCTTGTATCCTCACTTCTCTTGCACCTCTAGTTGTTTCATTTTCTGTGCTAGTTCTAGCTGCAAATGTTTCATCTCAAACTCCAACTGAATTTCAGCTGCATTTTGTTGTCATCTATTGATGAATGAAATAACTTTCCTTCATGATCTGCATTTGCAGACACTAACAGTTTGTCTCTATGTTCAATGGACTGATTTTTAGCTGTACCTGAAGTAGCTATCATCTCATTCTTGATGATACTGTAGGTAATCGATTCCTCTTTTTGTATTCTTTATTGAGCTATGACACTGGCATATTTTTCACACTGTAAAGAACTAATTTGACCTGTCTTACTAATTACTCTGTCCAAAAAGTAAATAATTGCTGTGTAGGGTATACTGCTTGTACATGTATATTGAGTCTGCAAGGGGGGAATACTTTCTGAAGTTGCCATTGTTTTGTAGGCTGTGCAAGTTTAAAACAGCATATCCATAACCATAAATAATAATAATAATAATAATTATTATTATAATAATATGGGATGAAATGACATTTAATTCCAAGAGTTCAACCAGCTATGTGATAGACAGGGATTATGGCCTCACAATTCACAATGTTGCCATCAAATAATGTGCAAAGGGCAGTTGGTCTTAAATGTATATAGTAAATTTGCACTACTGCTTCAGGTAATAGGCAGCACCTGCCTCAATCAAATAAACTTTACAATGATCAGCTGAAGAGAAAAGTTATAATCTGTGGCCCTCTAAAATCTCAACCATCATGCTCCATTGCTCCAAGATTATTTCTGCACAGACACACACGCACGCACACACACACACTGACACACACTCATGCATGCACACACACACACACACACACACACACACACACACACACACACACACACACACACACACACACACACACACACACACATACACGCACACACACACATTTTTTCAGAATGGCTTAATGATATCTTTCCAGCACTAACATCCCTTTTCTTTTTTATGCCAATGCTTCTAACAGATAGCCTGGTCTAGCACACCAAGAGTACAGTTACTGCTTACTCTTGAATCACCACTCTTTTAAATATTATCATGGTAACAATAGGCTGAGCATTACCTATTCAAAAGGTTGAAACCACAGTTGAGGTCATAAAAATTCAATACATAAACTCTTGAATCAACAAATAAACCATGAGCTACAAGTCTTTATAACAAATTAATAAAATGCTTTACGTGAAATAAAATTAGATATGCAGCATGTTTCTCACTTTCAAAAACAAATGTCAAAATAAATGATTTTAAGTAGACAGATGGCACAAAGACTTGTCTAACAGATCATCTGGACCTTTCACTATGAGTAGCTAATTAAATGCCTGGTTTTCTGCCTACCTCTTACTTGTAAGTTAAAACAGAAGTTGCACAATTCTCCTACAATAGATTTTCCACCATGAGCTCAGTCCGAGAATGCAGTCCACGTGTGCACACCTCAGAAGCATTTTTGTAACTGAACTAATGGTCTCTTTCACTCTTTATGAAATCCCAGACAATGGATCTTATTTTGGTTTAGTTTAAATGCAAGGTTTCTTGTTTCCATAGTCATTTAATTCTGAAGGAGCAGTCCAAATAAGGTAATGTAGTTGTTGGCATGAAGCAGTAGCACCATTCCTTACCATCACTAGTATATATTTTAGGTGGTGCAACAGAGGAGAGCACGGTAAAAAGAGTACAGACAGCATTAGCACTTTCATTTCCTCAGTCAAAAGAATATTAGCCTTGAAAAGATAATCTGATCATACAGTTTTCATTTGTTAAGGTTTTCCCAGAGTGAGTACAGTTACCCCCCCCCCCACATACACACACACACATACAAGTTGCTGAGCATGTGTAGATTGTGCCAAAATACAAAAATAATGTATCGAGGCATTTAATTTTTAATATTTTTTTACTGTAATACAATATAAGCAGTGCTAAAACTGACAAAGAAGCAAGGCCCATCACTAAAATTTGCTGGTGCTGTGCTCTACATGGCTGTTGAGTACAGCAGTGCATTGCTCATAAAGAGGAAGGTATTTGTCCCAGTTGTGGAGGACAAGTAATCATCTTCAGCTTGCTTGTGGAAGGTGAAGCCTATATAGTTGCACTGTTAGCAGGGCAAGTTCTTCTATGAATGTCAGTAATAGCTATGGCTCCCAACACCAAGAATATTAATGATCTGGCAGAGATAAAAAAATAGGTTTGCCATTACTACACCAAATAAATTATACCACAGTAAACTAGTGAAAACAATGCCAATACTCAAACCTGACACACTATCTCCATGCAGGAGATCCTAGCGATCATCTTCCCATAGACAGATGACCCAGGCAATCATACCTTTATCAAACTGAACTTACAGGAAGCATCAGAATAGAAACCTATGGTTGATTTATTTCTTACTATAATAAACTTGTCTAGAAAATACATTTGACAAGTGGAACAACTTGCACAGAAAGCAGAAATGATAAAACATTAGCCACTGTAATAAAAAAAGAAGGTTATTTAAAGTATTTGTTTGAGAAGTGCGTGTTTCAGATGCTACTGCAAGCATGCAATGTGTGGGCAGGACTCAAGCAGGGTTATTGATGTGTATCCTCCCACCTTTTATTCTGCTTGAAGTTAAATTGTTGCTTAGCAGGTAAATATGAGGAGATATTTAATGACAGAACTTCAAAGTGTCACAATCATCTGCCTGTGTATTCTGCCTTCCAGTTTTACTTATACAAAGAGTCTGTATCACACAACATCTACAAGCTACAAATTCTCTTCTACTTTATTTTAAGACAAGGTAGCAACCTTGCCTGCACAATATGTTTGCTTGGTTATTAAGCAATTCATGCATAGTCCATCTTATTGACTAATCTAACGTCATTGTATGATCCTCTGGGTATTTAATTATATTCAATTCAGCAATATTGTTGCAAATAATATTTTATGATATCTCTACAAGGATGTTTCAGTTTGTCAGCCCCTAGAGTCATTTAACATTTAACAGGGTGTGACAAGGGCAGTTGAATATAAGCTGGCCATTGCCATGCAAGATCAAGAAATAAAGGGATTGCTAAATATCACATAGCTTGTTCATATCCTAAAATACAAATGTAAACTTCTCCACTAAAATGTTAGTTGACTGTATAGAGAAGGAATGCTGTGGTGGTCAGAAAGCTGTCAAAGGAATGGAACAACTTCAATTTATTCAAGACGTACATAGGGTGCAGAGGGTATGCTTTTTCCCCAGTCCTATCTTTTATCCAAAAATTGTATAATATAGAATATTAAAATTATCTTCTCTTAGACCAGGATAAAACTGCTTTCAGCTAAATAAGGTCTCTGGACTGTTCACCTTATCTGAGTTTTAGAAAAACAATTATTTATATATATATATATAGTTTACTATCATAACATCGACATTCTGAATAAAATCCTACCTAAAATATCAGAGCAGGTGGTCAAAATGAAATGTCGAGAAGGTCAGAATTTTGCAAACACACTTCCATAAGTGAATTCGACCTATCTCAACATCCGGAGACTGCAGTCGAAGACTGCATACCAAGTGACAAAACTATTTAGCAGGGGCAAGCCCCGCTGCAACCCCCACCCCCTGCAGATTAAATATTCCAACTCTGAGATCACACTACGGTGGGAAAATGGGCAAATTTCCTGATCTGCACTGCACCGAGATCTCGTCATAAGGCTGATTACACATGTGAGAATGCACAATGCATTCACTAAACCAACACTCACACAAATGCAGGTTTGACAACATTTGTTCAGCCAATCAAATTTTGACATCCCGTGGTCATCGAACCTTCACTTGGAATTTTGATTGTATATATATATATATATATATATATATATATATATATATATATATATATGGCTTACTGCTGCAAAGTTTAGAAGCATGTATTGTTTTTGAAGTCATAGAAAGCTTTGACTTGAAGTTTTAGAATCAAAACTAGTTACATGTAAAGTGTCTCTGTTTCAAAGTATGGCTTTTTCAAAGTAACTTGAAAACAAAATTTGTAATCAGTGAATACAAATTTACAGATTTTGGAATTTCTTTGTGCTTGATTGACCATGCAGATGATATATGCAGATAAGGTGGGGGGATTGCAGAGGTTATAGTGCCTCCCCTGTAGAAATGCTGCTCAGAATTGTTCTTTTTTCTTCCTTTTTTGTGCATATACGTGTGTGTGTGTGTGTGTGTGTGTGTGTGTGTGTGTGTGTGTGTGTGTGTGTGTGTGTGTGTGTGTGTGTGTGTGTTTTGTGTATTTTTCTCACAGTGTTTATTGTGCACCTGTTTCAGATTTTGCTTTGATGTTTTTAGTGTGGCAGGTTTTCATAAAAGGAAGATATTAGTTGTTTTGTTTCATGTTTCAAGTCTTCTTTTGTTTGGTGGTTGATTTCTTGAAAAGAATCCATGAAGTTCTACAAGGAAGGGAATGGAAAATATATTTATCAATCTCTTTACAAAATACAAATATTTCTTCCCCAGGGGCTTATTTTGGCAGACTGCCTGGTGTTTGTTTATTCAGAATTGTTGTTCATCTACTTGCCCATTTCTTTTCTCCTTTTTTATTGCTTTCCAGTAGCAATGACACCAGCATGGAATGCTGGAGGCCTTGGGTTCAAATTCCAAATGACAGCTAATATTATCCTTTCACTTCCGTGATTCTAATAGGGCCAGAACAGAGGGCTTCATCTGTATATGAGTGTGTGTGTGTGTGTGTGTGTGTGTGTGTGTGCGTGTGTGTATTTATGTACAATTTTTGAATTTGGCCTTGATCACCATGCTGGTGGATTCTTAGCTGAAAGGAAAAGAATCTATAGGGAAACAACACTTATGTGTCCAGATGCATTCATTGGTGACGCCAACATATTATGCTGGAGGTCTTGCGTTTAAGTTGCACAAGAAAGATTATAGTATCCTTTCTCTTCTGTGATTCTTGTTCTCAAACTTAAAACTTTGACTGTACATGCACCATTGATTTTAATATAGAGGTTATACGAAAACATACTGTCACTTGTTTACTTTAAAGATTATTTAAGCTATATGAAAGCTCTGTGTCTGATCTTTTTAAATACTATTTGAGAATTGTTCAAAACCAGCATGCATGAATATTGAAACTAAAGACAGTCAGTAAGTCATTAAGATAATTAAAGAGAGCTATTCCTTATAACTAAAATGATATATAGATGGGCATGATCCTATGATAAAGAGTCATTTTGTTTTGAGGCTTTAGTGTTCCCAGTTAATGTAAGCTTCAATAAGTAATTTTAAATTTCCACAAAAAGATTAGCATTGTTTCAAAACAGGATGGGGGTCCTACAGAAGTAGAAACAGTTATTGAAAGGGATTCCTTGTATACCAGACAACTATCACATCTAATCCTTAACTAGTGTCATCCTGCACTTCACTTCTTGTATAAAGGTGGTCATCGGATAAATCAAAGCATGGTCAAGCAGATGACTAGTTTCTATTTGATTCAATTTAAATGATTTTCTCAGTCTGTTTTTCTAGTTATACTGGTGATATTTAAATGATACTTGAATGACCAGATTGTATACATGTAAAGCCTTTCCACTGAGTGAATTGAAACAATCGGTATATCCCATTAGTATTATATTTATTCTTTTTTACATTTGTTTACTGGGAGTGTCCATCTGAGCCAAGAAGGCCCATTTTCAGCAGAAGCCCAGGGAGAAAAGCTCCAATTTACATTTGCAAAAGCTAATAAACATAGTACAAAAAAATGTAAACGTTAACAATCAATAGAAGAAGTATGACAGTAGAACAAGATTATAAACATTGGGTTAAATTATACATATTAACCTAAAGACAGAACAACAATGCATAAATTTATATAATGCGAAAGAGTGGAACATTTAATGCAGTAGGAGTAAGAGTCCTATGAAACTTACAATAATTACAGAGCCGAGAAAGTTAACGTAAAGAAATGGTAAAATAAGCAAGAGATAGAAAGAGGGGAAAAAGAAGAAGAAGAGAGACCAAAAAGTTAAAAGAATGAGCAAGGCAAAGTAAGTGTTTGGGAGATAAAGAGGTAGAAATAGGAGAGAGAAAAAAATAAGGTAAGATAACTGGAGCTCATCCTGGTGTTGAGTAAGAGCAAATCCAGGTTATGATCAGATGGGATTTGAGAAGAGTTTTGAAAGTAGAGAGGTTAGCTGTGGTGAGAATGGGTTGGGGAACTGAGTTCCAGATCTTGCCGATGTGGTCTGAGAATAAGGCATCATCACAGGTATTATTAGCTTTGGTGACTTCTAGAAGGAGTTTGTTGGTTGAGCGATGAGTTCTCATATTAGTATAAGATTTTACTAGGTCTTTAAGGGATGGACATTTACCTGGGTATTAGTTTACTGAGTGACAGATTTTGAGTTGGTTCAGGTGTGATAGGTTAGGGAGTTCCAATTAGCCTAGTTTGTGTAGTGCTGTGCAATGATGTATTTTGTTTGGGAGGTTGGAGGCAAACCTGGCTATTTTATTGCAGCAGCCTTACAGTTTATTTATATTTGATTTCTTTAAATTTGTGAAGATTGGGGTGGCATATGATAGTGTGGATAGTAGGTGGGTTTGGGCAATGGCTGTCCTGGTGGAACTGGAGAGGAATGGCATGGCTCTGAAGAATGACATGAGTTTTATATAGACCTTTTTGATTGTTTGGCCAATGTGCAGGTCATAACTGAGGTATTTGTCAATGGTAACACCTAGTAATTTTGTGTGGTCCACTGTTTCGATGTTGGTGTTATTATTCGAGTAAATGGTGAAGGGGGTGGCTAGATGAGAATTTTTATTGGTGGGAAATAGTAACAATTTGGTCTTGGGGTTTTGTATGAGTTGATTGGTGGTAAGGTAGTGTTCTACACCTGTAAAAGCACTTTGAGTTTTTTGCAGGAATTCAGGGATTCTCCTAATCATTGTCCTTATCATTCCTTTCGCACATCATTCAGAACGAAACAAAGTAACGGTATGAATCTGTACTCTTTGCCTGAGCAGCACCAAGGGCTACCTGTATTAGCAATAACAAATAACTAATTAAATAAATAAAAGGTAAAATAGTCATTGCGTTTACATTATAGACTTGGAAGACCATTGGTAAACATCTGCTAGAAATCTGTTTAGTCAAAATACAGTGATTATCTTTTGAAACAACTTGGCACATGCACAGTGAAAGAGGTTAAAATGTATCCTCAGAAATCACAACTATAAATAATTAACTGAACTCTTCACACTTGTCACCCGTTGCTGACTAGCTGGGCATGAACTGCTTAATGACTTCTGCCTGACCTCACTGATACATACATTTTGTGGAGGTAAACTCACCTGTACTGATTTCATGCATCCTATCTGTCAGCTAGATGTCTATTCAGTGGGCGATGTAGGGGTTTTTGCTAAATTTGTGAGCTTATTTACAATGCCCAAGTGGTGTATTGTGTCAAATGCTTTGGCTAGGTCAAGCTAGGTAATATGCACTATTTTATGCTCATCCATTGCTTTGGTGATCTTCTCAAAGAAGTCCACCAGGTAGAGTGGGCATGAACTGCCTTTAATAAAACCAAACTGCATTAGATCCAGTATCAGCAGGTTTCCTATGTTATTATTTATCAGGTTCATGATTACTCTTTCATTCAGAATCTCTTCAATAACTGTACGTTTTTCATTATATTGTTTAATCATGTCCTTCAGAAGATTTATTTGTTAATCACAGTCTGTTTTATATGATTTAATTTGTTGTCACGTTTATCTAGTTTATCAGTAGTTAAACAGAGCTCTTATCGACTTGAAGCTAAGGTGTGAAGTTCTTTTCTCATACTATTGTCCAGAGTCTGTTTTACAAGTGATTCATTCTATAAACCTGATGCTAAGTTGAATGACAGGAATTTGAAAAATAATAGAAATATAATCCAGTAGAAACAGTAATAAATGTCTTAGGAAGTAGACAAATTTCTGTTGTAAGTTTCACTGGAAACTTTGAAGTGCAGAAGCCTCTTAAAATAAAACTGAAGAGCTTACATATGAGAGCAGTCAGACTTATTGATCTAGTTACCTCGGTCTATAGCTGGTCCTTCCTTGTACATACATTTTACAGTTCAGTCCTACAATCCAAGAAGCCTACTTGGACATTATAGTTATGTAGTGATTCCTGTGGTCCTGCCAGGACAAGTTTCATGCCATTAAGAAAGCATCCCAGGATATTATCAGGCCCATCAATACAGTCTTTTTGGCCTTGGAGAGTTCATTTAGAACCCGTTCCTAGTGATAGCTGGGGGCGCTATGGTTGACGGCATGAAGAGGGTAAAATTTGCTGTATCTTCTGGCTAAGTGTCGGTGGATCCATATGCAATCAGTTTGGCACATTACTGTGTATGACGTTTAAGGTTGTGACACAGCTGAAGAAAGCCTTGTGATTGTCTTTAGACTGAGAGGCTACTTTTACCTCAAACTTGACTTTGGTATACTTAATTAGTCTCCTGAGTGATTTGTTAGATTGAAGATGGAGTTTTTACCCTGCAGGACATTGCACTTTAATTTGATTTTTTTTTTTCCTTTTCTTATACAGTCTGTTGATGTTTTTTCTGATTGGATATAGGTGTCTCAATGCAGCTATTTACATGATGTATATAGAGTTCCCATGACTAATTCCATAAATGCAGCAGTGTTTTAATTTTGCCAGGGTATCACTTAATAGGAAGTTTACCTTAGAGTAACTACTAGAAGTATCTGGTGTTGCTGGGAGCACAGATTTTATTTTTATTTCAAAGTAGACAGCTTTATGGTCCAACCTGACCAGTGAGAACATTACACCAGGGTGTTTCAAGATTCCTGTATGTTGCTGATGACCTAGTCAAGGATGTTTGTACTCCTAGTGAGTTTACAGGCTTTCTGACCCAGTGTGTTTGTGTTTACAAAATGTAGAAATCTCTGAGCTGCATACTTGTGGTGGGTATGATTCCTAGTTTAGAAAGAGGTAGTTAAAGTCACCCATGAATATAGCCTAGGGTTTAATAGGGAGTGCCTCCAATACACTTACGTAAGAGCTGTGGTTTTCCTGGATCATAGAGGGGGACCTAGAGCTTGCAAAGCTATGGTATGGGACTTTGCACATAATATATTTTCCTATTTCATGGCTATGCATGTTAACCCTTATAAATCCATCCAAGTCCTGTATAAGTTTTGACAAAGTGTCCCTCAGCTCTGTGTTGAATCTCACACAATCATATGACAAAACTAAAGATTTTGTTACACAGGCCTCATCCCTGATCCTTCCTCTGTTTAAAGATGACAGAGCAAGGGAGTTCAACAATCTATTCAAGCAATATAATATCGAAAAGGGACACTCCTATCTTATGCCTCAGTTCATCGAGTAAGGAAAGGATACAAACAAATTCACAAGAATCCTGGCAGATAGACTGGAGTAATGGATTCTAATCAAATGACAGAACTGATGCCTAGGTTTAATCTGTCACAATACTTCAAGCAAACTGCCCACTTCAGACAGTCTAATAAAAAAACCCCTAAAGTTAGAGTCTAATGAGTTGCAGTTGGACATGAGTCTTAGCAAGTGACTTAATCAGACAATGATCCTTGTTCACCCCTGAAAAGAGACATTTGTGTCAAGTGGGGTCATCAAATGAATAAACAAATAATTCAAAAATGCTCAATACATACCTATCCAAGTCAAATCTTTCAAATTCATTCATAAAATTCACCTGTTTCAGTGCGGTTTAGGCAAGCAAAAGTGGCTTCGGCATAAATATAAAGTGCGTGTGCTAAAATCGTATTTATTATTTATTAACATTTAATTACCAGGAAAGTCCAACTAGGTAGGCGCCCATTGTCAATGGAGGCCTGGGGAGAAAAACTCCAACGTATTTCATAAACATTTTACAGTCTTCAAAAATAATACAAAAATATCTATAGTTTAAATAATTATACCAAATTACACATAATTTGACAACATTGGTTAAAATCTATGCAACTTAAAGGTAAGCTAGTATGGTACAAACAAGATCTGCAATATGAAGTGAGAGGGAAAAAACAAGGCCATGGTGTCTTTAGGTAGAGATTTAGGGAGATAAATTAGTTGAAGTTAGGAAGTGAGTGCAGAAGGGAGGAAAGGAGGTGCAAGGTACTGATTCATAATTAGGGATATAGTTTAACTTGTTATTGATCAAGAGCAGAGACAAATTTTGGCTAGGAAATGTTTCTGACTGGCTTTAAAGAACTGAAGGGAGGGCATGACCTCATGGTTATAGGATAGGAGCACCAGGCATTAGCAACATAAGAGTACAGACCATACCAGGCAGATTTGATTGGTTTGTGGACAGAAAGAAGTTTTAGTCAGTGGATCATAATGACCAAGTGGGCACATAGTTATGTAGAATGGGTTCCACTTCAAAACATTTAAAACCCATAACATCTAAACTCAAAACATTGAGACCATAATATCTAAAACCCAAAACATCTAAAACCCATAATATCGAATTTCATAACATGTAAAATATATAATATTGTAACAGTGTATCATCAAACGCTTAATCTGTTAATCTTGTGGTATCACTATGAGATGCTGTAGTATTTATTTCTATAGTTATTATTTATATAGTGTAGGAATTTACACTATTTATATAGTGTTTATTTTGCCATTTGGTATGTGTTTTTTAGGCCATACAGGTAAGTGATATGTGTACATTTTTTATGATGATCTTGATACAGTCAGGTTAGGAAATTAACTTTTTCCCAGTGTAGTGTGATCTCAGAGTTGGTATATTTAATTTACAGGGGGGGGGCAGATCCCCCAACATGGGGGGAGCAGGGGGGCTTTCCCTCCTGCAGAAACGTAGTAAAAGGTGTGTTTGTTAGTTTGGTGTCATTATATGTGGAGGGGATTTTATTTTCATGTGATTTGTAGTGTTTGATGTTATGATGCACATTTTAGATGTTATGAAATTCGATGCTATGGGGTTAGGATGTTTTGGGTTTAAGATGTTCTGGTTTCAGTGTTATGATTTTAGATGTTAAGGGTTTTAGATATTTGAAGAGGAACCGTAGAATGGTATTTAGTGCCGGACAAGCAGATGGATGCTGGATAATTTTATAGGTGGTGAAAAGCTGTGTGTATGTTAGTTTATGGAGTAGTTCTAACCAATTTAGGCTTTTTAGTGCTAAATACAGTGGTGTGTACTGAAAGGAGTATTTTCTGTAAATTTAGCCAATTTATTACATTATTCTAGTTTTGCTTTTTGTGATGCCTGGAGGTTGGTAAGGATGGAAACATCATGAAGTATTGAGGGATGGAGTAGGTAAATAGTGGCAGGATCATTTTTGTTGCCTTGGTGAGAATGTCTTTGGCTCTACAAATCATCCCTAGTTTTTCATGATTTTTTTATGCAATTTTTGTATATACAGATCGAATTTAAAATTATTATCCACTATTGTACCTAATAATTTATTTTGAGATGTGACTTTAGTGGTTGTAATCTTAAGAAAGAGGATTTTACATTTTTTTCTCACAAGAGAGGGATTTAAGAAGAAAAGTATTTTTTAATGAAATATGGTGGCATTAGTGAGACAAACTTCTTAGGTATGGAAGAACCACAGTCAGATTTGTCACAGAGTCTGCAGTATGTCCACCATTCAAGTTGTACAGATCTTCACTAATCTCCTACACTCTCACCCTTCTGAATCCTAGTAGAAACCTGTATAAACTGTGAGTTTAACCCCATTTAAAGCTAGATGCTACCTTATAAATTTCTGCAAATAAACCAATGATTCTATAACGCTTGCTGATACTGATATAGATAGGAACACCCCAGATTCACTCATGCTAGCCTTGTTCATATTTCTCTGCCTTCATTTATTAATCCAAATCTTCTGCATATGACTTATAGCAGAACCTCCACTAATCTCAACCACAGTTGAATAATTATATAGAAGAGTCCATCTAATGAGTGGACTGACAACAAAGGGTTATCTGTAGATCTCCATAATAATAGCGGGCAAATACTTTACCACTGCAAGAACTTACTACACATATTTTACCACTTAACCAGTGTGAAGCCAGTTGACAAGGCTCAGCCCCCACCATGTCTATCTCATGCATTAATCATTTAACATTAGGTTAACAGCCTGCCCTTTGGACTTTAAAATGATAGAAGTTGATGCCGCTTCAAAAATACAGTACAATGTTTGCTTTTTTGACACACTTAACCTCTATCTTTTTGACATGTTCCAGCAATGAACTTTTCTCCACCACCTTGCTTGATCCTCAACTTTTTCTACCAGTGTTCTCTAAGAATATGTAAGGTGTATTATTTTACAATTCCACTAAATCTTTCGGACACTTCAAAGTTTGAGTTATGAGCACACACAACACTGAGCTGTGACCCATCACAGTTTCCACATTCCTGAAAAGCAAAAAAAAAAAAAAAAAGAGAGAGAGAGATTGGAAAAAGTCCCAAAAGGAATTGTACCTCAATTGTAGCATTTATATACCTTGGACATGAGAAATAAGAGGTAAGAAAACATTTTGATGACTACATGGCATAGTGTTTGTCAATCAGTGTACATATTCCTTGTTATAAATTTTGGAAATACTTGTGTGTTTTTTATGGCATACCCTCCCTCCCAATTATAAGCTACAATTAGTTTCAAACTTCTTACCTTTCAGAGCCATACTGCCACTGCCAGACCTGCTGTGATATTGCTGTGTAAGTCTGTAGGTGGGAATTTCATGGACGTCGCCATGTGGGGGCCTTTGCCAGACATTTCTGTATGGTTTTCTACATCTGATCTGCTGGGTGAGGCTGGGGGTAAGTATGGGACCCCTGCTTTGACATACATGCATGTGTCATATGACCTCCATTTATTTAACTCACCACATATACTGCAGTGGTATTTGTCAACTTGGATGGTACTGCATAGTGTGGGTAAGCCAGTACTGGGCATACACTTCCTGCTGTCCCACAGACCTGTCAGTTGCCTTCTGCTTTCGCAGTAAGTCACCCGATTCCCTTGCATGCTTGCATCAATACCAGGGTTCCTATTAGATGACCAAAGACGCATTCTTTCGAATGCGTCCTGGTCGAACTTGAAAAGACAAAAACGCAAAATGATGAAGTGGCATAGAAATAAATCGCTTGGCTGCATCCATGACTTTGCCATTTTCGTCACTGCAGTGCAATCTTGGAGTTGGTATATTTAAGTAGGGGGGTAGGGAACGAAGCCCCCCACTTTATGTTATAAGTGTTTTTTTTTTTTTTTTTTTTTTTTTGGAACAGAGATTTTTTTCCTTGGAAAAAAATCGCTGTTCTAAGCATTCAAGCATGGGGTCGATAAATCATCGTTCACTTTTCTAAGCATTTGATTATTTAATATAGGCCCCAATACCATAGATATGCTATCAGAACATTCTACTCCATTCATTTATTGTTAAGACGACTGACTTACCTTGTGCCTGAGGCAGTTGTGAGGATGGTGCTTGAGGGCTGACTATGTCGGATGCACGTAGTACACTGCCTATACATGGTAAGGTATAGGTGGTATAATGTTTGGCATCCATTTTACTGTGTGTGCGAGTCAGAGACAGATAGTCCCTCAGCCCCTACAGTGTCAGTGTATGTGCTATGCATTGCCTCTTTGCCAAGGACAGGGTATACTGGGCATGCCTCTGTCTGCCTACAGGGGCAGTCTCAGGATGTTCCTCCTCCGAGTCTGTCTGCGCCTGTGGAGACCTTAGCAATGGTGGGGGGGGGGCTGTGTGGCCCTTCCCCATTTTGTTCCTGCTGCAGCTGTTTCCCCAGGATCATGTTGTGTAGCATGGGACATACTATGAACATGTATGCACATGTGGCTGGAGAGTACTGCAAGGCTCCACCGGATATGTCAAGGCAGTGGAACCGTGACTTCAACATCCCAAACACATTCTCTATAATGATCCTGGTTTGTGTGTGACATCATAACTCTCCTTCAGCTATGCTCCCACAAGCATTTTCTTTGCTTTTCTTTCTCTATTAGCTGCTTATTTCTTATGGTTCAACATTGTAAATATTGTATACAGCTTTCCATTACTAACTTCTTTTCTGAAATTGTGCATGTATAGTGTATCCTCATTTTACTGAAAAGTATGTATATAAAACATCTTCTCACCTAATATTTGAGTGTGCACACTAAAGAAACTGTATAAACAATAAGTCCACACTCAATGCTTTTTTGCTTATTATGCATATTTTCTAGGTACTTAGTTGTAACTGTTTCCATATTATGTAAGACTGACATCCATGTATTTCTGTACCTTATGTGTATTATGTATCTTGGAACTTTTCTCCCCGGGCCTCCACTGAAAATGGGTCACTCTGACCCAGTGGACTTCCCCGGTAATCAAACTGGAAATAAATAAATAATAAATAAATTGTGTGGGTGTGTTTGCATTTCTGATAGGTGTCATCAGCCATGGTTCCATTGCTTAGCCAGTATTCCCCACCAGATGGCCATATGAGATGCCTCCACTTGCAAATACCTGGTACAGCTGTGATGAATGCCAGATGTGGGAGTCATGCTAGCTTCCAGGTCTGCCAGCACACACATTCATGATAATGCCCTGGGCATAGCATACCACCTGGCAGTTGATGGAGTGGAACCTCTTGTGGTTTAGTTAGACCCTACCCTGGTCACTGGGTCGTGCTTTGATGTGGATGTGCATGCAGTCTATGGCACCCAGTATCTCCAGGCATTCTGCTACACAATGGAAGAGACACATATTGCTGGTCCTTTCCCACGGGTGCTGGGGAATTAAATGTGCTCAGTGGCATGTGGTTGCATGGCGTCCAGAAACTGGTGGAGTATAGCGGATGCAGATGCCTGTGAGACCCCGATGATATCCCCAGTTGGTCTTTGGAAAGTACCTGTGGCTAGTATTCTTAAGGCTACACATACCTTGGTATCCACTGAGATGGGTTCCCCTCTGTTGGTTCTGGGTCTGAGGCAAGGCTGGCACAGCTCAAGAAGTTGCTGAAGTATGTCCCTGTCCACCATACAGCACTCTACTATCTCCAGATCATGTAGACCCTGGTAAGTTACCCTAGGTCTGAACACTCTTCTCCTCCTCCTCGTTCTGAGTCAGTTGTCGGTATTATCCTCCTCAACACCCTCGGCCTCTTGCACATACTGATAGATTAAAGCAATAGTATCCCCTAACATTTTTTGCTAGTTTTGTCAGTTAAAATTCCCCCTGTATGTGTAAACCTCTGGTGCAGAGTTTATAGGAAAAACCAGACTGGAAGATGTTTGCATAGTTTATAGCGGTGTGCTGCAGATGCTGCTTGTGTGATTGGCTGACTTTGAGACATTCCACCTGCCAGCTAGTTTACTTGTATTTGAGTGGTTGTATGCTGCTATTTCCCTTTTTTCTTTTCCCCGTTCCCATCTCCGCCCCTTTTAAGCCCTGCGGCATGGCGCCCAAACCTGCTGCCTAAATGTAAACAGTGCTGCTATTTCTGGGTTTTTTTTTTTTTTTTTGGATTAAGTCCCAGTGCACAGTGCACACACCCGTTTAGCTAAGGTAAACAGATTTTAGCAGAAATGACCCTCCCTGTATGTGAACACGCTCCTCAGTCCATGGAATAAGACTATACAGCCTCAGACACACCCTCTCGCATAGCTGTGTTTAGCTAAGTGCAAACCCGGGCAATGGAGCTCCAAATGGTTACAGCATGCATGACACACCTCATTTTCATGCTAGCTGCTCCTCCTGCCTACACTATCCTGTTCTAGCACCTACACAGTTAGGTGCAGTGTGTGGACTTAGAATATTTTGTGATTCAGTAAATTTCCCCTCATTTGCATACCCCACTGCCTTAGTCCATAGTTACTGCTCTGACACGGAGCCTTTCCCCTTGACAACCAGTCTTACTGGTAATGCTTTGATTCTGCATGCCATGGACTATAATGGTATAATGCAGATTTCCGCTAAAATTTAGTTTTTACATTTAATTGTAAATTTTCAGCACGGTCCCATTTGCGCACCACTGTCCTATGCTTAAACGGTAGAGATCGGCCAAAAAAATACTTTGATTTTTTATTAAATTAAACAGTTTCACATGCCAATGGCCATATATTTGGCCATTGGTATGCCTAAAGTTTATAATACATGGTTTAGTCATGCCTCCGTTTTGCTATATGCAGAAATGTGTTTGGTTAGTAACCGATCACATTTCTGCAACTAGCACTGTTCCTGCATGAATGCCTGCCTGCTTCCTGAATTGCTAATTCACCTCATTTGCATGGTTTTCACCAAAAATGAGGTAGTTAGCATTCTGCATGGCTTTCCATGCAGGAACAGTGTAGGCAGGCTCATGCATGTCAGATCAGCTGTTTCCTGACTCGCTCGGCAGCCATATTCCATGTAGGAGCAGCTACACTGTTCCTGCATGGAAACTTTATTTAATGAATCCCGGGGATAAACTGGGAGGTAGTAAAAGGGGAAAAAGAATTCAACTGGCAAAAGGTTAAAAGACAGAAAAAGAAAATGCAAAGGGATAAGTACAAAAGAAAAAGAAAAATAAAGGAAACGGATGAAAAAGAATATATGTAGCTAAAGACTGGGGTTTGGTATAATGATCAAGGTGCTTGTTTCACAGACACAAGGTATAGGTTCATAGGTTCATAGGTTGGTACTAGGCTATCGGCCCTAGGGCCTATGCAAGCCTAGGCATAACAATTCCCTGGATATTTCTTCCCAAAATATTTACTTCTCTGGACCCCTGTCTAGCAGGATGACTGACACGATCCCCGGGGTGAATTTTTTATCTCCCATCCAATCATCAAGGTTCCTTTTGAAGGAGGCCAATAAGGCGCTCTGCTTGACATGTATGGGCAGTCTATTCCAGAGTATGGGGAGTCTCTGGGTCAGGAACCTATCCCTCCAGCATGTTTTGTTCATTGTGATGACAAGGTTTTGATCCTTGGAGCGTGTGGCTCTGAGGGATTGGGATTTCTTTAATTGAAGCATGTCCAACAGCTCAGGGTTTGAGATGGTGTTGTATGTTAAGCAGAGATCGCCTCTGAGTAGACGATGTGCCACAGAGTATAGCTGGAGTTTTTTTAGATAGTCAGCATATGGCATCTGCTTTAGGACTGTGATTCTTTTAGTGAGGTATTTCTGTGGCCTTTCCAGCTATTGCAGATGTCTTGTGAGGCACATACCAAATGGAGCATTATACTCTATAATGGATATAATGAGGGATGAGTACAGTGGGACAATGACCTCCTTTTTCTGGATGAAAAACCCTTAGTGATGAGGTGTGCCACATAGAAGGATTTCCTGACTGTTGTGGTGATGTGGTTATCGAAAGTGAAACCACTGTCCACCTGTGTCCCTAAGTCTCTCATCACACTTTCGATGTTTAGTGTCCTGCCACCTATGTGGTAATTCATGGTTACAGGTTTTTTTCCAAATGGGATAACTATACATTTCTTGGCATTAAGCTTAAGCCCATGGCTCTGGCACCAGGCATCTGTTTCTGTAAGGCCCTTTTGTAGAATATTCACATAATTTGGGGATTCAATAATGGCTCCCAGTATGCAGTCATCTGCAAACGTTGTTAGCCAGAGTCCCTTAGTGTTGGCCTGTCTTTCAAAGAAGTAGATGCCAAACAAGAGTGGTCCCAGGACTGAACCCTGAGGTACACCACTTGTCACTTGTCTGGAGCTGGATTTGGAGTCAGCTACTTTTACAGTATGGGTTCTGTCAGTAAGCCAGTTGGCAACCCATCAAGTGACGTAAGGATTTATGCCCAGCTTAGTAAGTTTATCTATGATTCCAGAGTGGGGGATGGTGTCGAAGGCCTTGGCAAGGTCCAGATAGGCTGTGCAGACTGCCTTACCCTCGTCCACAGCTCTGGAGACTGATTCGAAGAAGTCAATCAGATTCAGGAGACAAGATCAGCCCTTCACAAACCCAAACTGGGTGGGGTCCAGTGTTTGAAGGTTGCCAAAGTCTTTGTTTATAAGTCCCATGATAATGCGTTCCATGCCCTTGCAGATTAGGCTTGTCAGACTGATGGGATGGTAGTTCCCAGGATCCAAGGTGGATCCCCCCTTGTGGAATGGGACAACTGTAGCTGTGCACCACTCAGTGGGCAAGAAGCCCGAGGTGAGGCTATGATTAAACATGACACTTAGGTGAGGTGCCAGTTCATTTTATAGTTCATGTAGTACACATCCTGAGATATCATCTGGTCCCATGGATGCTGTATTCTTAACTTTGGAGAGTGCGGTTTCTACCTGTGTGGCCGTGATTACTGGAATTTGGCAATCTTTTGGTATTGAGATGGGCCCTTTAGGGGGTGAGAGGGGGGTGAAGTTGGCACTTAATCGATTTGCCCGGATATTGGCAATATCCTTGGGATCAGTATATTTAATGCCATTCTGTTGTAGCTCAGAGCAGATCTGAGCATTGCCATTTAGATTCTTGACATAACTATAGAATGCCTTGTGGTTGTCTTTGGAATCTTTAGCAATTTTATTTTCGTAACTAGCTTTTGAGGATTTTATGAGGGATCTCAGCTTCTTACTGAGGCTGGTGATGGAGTTTTTTGCATCCTGGGATTTTCCTCTTTTCTGCAACAGTTTCTTCCTTCTGTTGTAAAGTTTGTTTATAGCAGGGGACCACCAGATTGGCTTCCTTTTTTTGGAGAACAGCATCTTGGTTCTATTTGGGATGGCACAATTCATGCAAGAGTGGATGTTGTTGTACAGTGCCTTAGTGTAGGATTCTGCAGTCGAACTTTCAGATCCCGTCTGCATGAGTGTCGTGAAGTTTGTCACTTCTGACTTCAGTAGCATGAAGTTGGCTTTGGAGAAATTTTTTAAGGAGGTTTCCTTACTGGGGAGTGGGGGTGGGATGTGGATGTCAAGGGTTATTTGCTTATGGTCAGACTTGACCAATGAGGGGGTGAACACTGGTGTGGAGCATCTATCTCCCATGTTGGTAATGACCAGATCTAGGATATTGGAGCCCCTGGTGGGACAATGGATCAGTTCCCGGTTAATGTCAGGGTAGTTGAAATCACCCAGTATTAGTGTGTTTGGTTGTATCTTAATATTTTCCAGTATGTTTAGAAAGGTGTAGTGAGAATCTTGGGACATGGTGGGGGATCTGTAGCAAGCTACAATTTGGATTGCAGTCTTACCTAGTGCTAGTTTCACCTGGAGAATTTCAGATGCATTGTGTTGGGCAACTAGCCTGGAGGTGTGAATATCCTTGGTGAATATGGACACTCCTCCACCTTTAATGTTTCGGTCTTGGTTTTGTGGCCGAAAAGTGTGTTAAGAGTTGTAGCCTGGTATTGCAGGAGTGATCTCTGGAGCCTTGAACCAGGTCTCAGTTACGGCACAGATATCGATGTTCTCCATTTTTAGGAGTGCTTCGAGAAAGTGCATTTTGAGGTTTAGACTTCTAGCATTGAGTAGCATTACCTTCAAATTTTGCATGCTTCTATCTGTTACAATGGTGGTTTTATCCTTTGAACCTTGCCTAAAAAAGGCACTATAGGGGTGGCAAGAGCTTTAGTCAGTAACCTGAATCCCAGGAGTGACAGGTGCAGACCATCTCTGGCAAAGCATCATGTTTTGTCGATCATGTCTTCCCAGGCAGACAAATATTGGGTCCCCTTTGAATGACACCAGAAGCTTAGCAATTGTTGAAGTCAATAATTTTGTCCTTATACTGTGGTATCATTCTGAGCAAAGGCAGGATGCTACTCAAGGCTAGGATCATACCTGCCTGGGCCACATGATCCAAGAGCTCTTCCATGTCTCTTTTCATGTAGTCCAGGGAGGTGCGTCTCAAGTCATTCACTCCAGCATGGACAATGACAGAGTTGTATTTGTACTTGTTGTGGAGTGACTTGAGTGCATGCGTTATGTGGCGGATCCTGGCACCCGACAGGCAGCTGACTGTAATTTTCTCCTTGTTCAGCCTGGTGAGTGGGACATCAGTGTGCCTGACTATACAGTCACCTATGACTAAAGTGTTGGGTACATTGTCTTGCCTTAGGGGCTGTTGTTGGGTGGCACACTAATGTTGTGAGCTATGTGTCACTTTGGTTGTGACTGGTGTTTGTTTGCGTTTCAGTTTCAGAAGTCCTTGTTGCTTGGGCAGGTTAATGTTAAGGGCCTCCGCATATGTGGGTTTAGTGTTGCTATGTGTGTGGGTGTTGATGGTGTGGGTTTTGAAGGGCTATGCGTGGTTAGAGGTGTAGTGCAGGTGTTAACCTTCTCATCTTGACTGTCTAGCACAATCTTGGCTGGAGAGAGAGCTTTGCTTCCAGTTTGGCTATGTAAGTGCATCTCTCGCAGGTTGTAGTGTTGGGTGGTAGGAGGAGAGGATTGTCTGTGTACATGAGGCAGTTGCTACATTACCTCAGTATGCCCAGATTCACCAGGTGGACAGGAGAAATCACTGGAAGCTGACCCTTGGACATGCCTGTTTAGGTGCTTTTTTTGTAAAGTTTAAGAGCTGTTTTCCCTTACCTTTGCAAGGTACTTTGCAATTATAGGCTGTTTAGTGCCTACGATTAATTTCTCCTTATTGACAAGGAGAGTTGAGTGCTTGTATCAGTTTAAGTCTTCCTAGTGCTTTCCAGCAGTCCTAGAGCAAGTGCTAGTCACAGAAGTTCATATTTTAGTGCTACTACTGAGAAACCAGTTAGTTCTAAAGGAAAATTTGAAGAGCATACTTTCTGACACCTGGAATAGTTTAACAGTAGCCTCGCAGTGGTGCACGATGCAAAAAATGTGCAAACACACATGTTTTTAAGCCAGAAAGTTGAAAGGGATAGAAATCAGCCCAAACAGGCTAATAAAATTACAATTTCAGAGCTGGAAACCACTCCTCTAGCGTTAGATAGGCAGTACAATGCTCACCACTTCCACTGGTAAGCAATAAGACTTCTCTCTACCATAGCAAGGTCTGGATAGCACTGAACAAAGAAAATAAAGTCCTGAGACAAGCAAAACCTGGGATATGGACTGGCTAGGAAAGGTGGGAAACGAGCAAACAAGATAGTATTTTTTTTGTTGAAACAGGCTAAACAATACAATAATACAGTAAATAAATACAGAAAAGGCTAATGCACTTGAGTGTGTAGTCCTAAACAGTAAATGCAATTAAAACTCTACAAAATAGCAATTTAAAACTTTTTAAATGAAGCAAGGCAAGTGCAGCACTGAAAAATGATTTAAGAGGCAGTAATACAGCAGAATAAGTAGCTAGTCTACATATACAGATAAGTCTATATATACAGAAAAACAGCTAAAACACACAAAAAAAACAGATGCACTGAAACCTAGAGCACTTGAGTTGTAACAATATTAAGGCAATTACAGTTATAATAAATGCTCTAAAATATACTCTATATTTCCAAAATGTTTGAGAAGCATAGTCAGGACACAAGGAGATTCAGGCAATTTTTATTTATTTATTTATTTTTTTTGAAAGGGAAAAAGGAGAAACAGAAGGCCTTCTCATATGTTCTCTCTGTATTACGTAGAATGAGCTAATGAGACTAGACTGGGAGGAGTGTCCCAGAACAGATTTACAGTAGGGGCGGGCAACTGCAAAGCAACCAAGTATAACAACAAGACATGAACAGGGAGGGAGGGTGGAGACCAATACTAAAGCTATTAGCCTACAGACATTAAACACTACAGAAAGCCACAGGATGAAAGTTTTTAAACAGATAAAGGAGCAAAGAGACTCTACAGAATGCTTTTAACTGCAAACAAATCAGTTACCCATGCAGATTAGTTAATAGCCATAAAATACACTAAAAACTATGCAGCAGGCAATAAAAAGTGCTATATAAAAATTACTAGAAACAATAATCAGTATAAATAATCCAAAAAAAAGGATACTTATATATCTCAACTCTGAGTTGTAGTCAGCGCCCTTCCTCCACTCTGCTCAGTGTGTATAGACAGAAATCCTCTCAAAGTTAGGTCTTAAATACCAGAATATACAACCTTAAACAACTTTTTTTTTTAAAAGCACAAAAGAACTAGCCCCCACTAGCCAGCAGCCAATTAACACACTCTATCCAAGGTAAAGAAAGGCTTCGGCTAATTCAAGATGGTCTGGTCAGGTGCTTTGAACAATCACTGTAGAAACAAACAGGCCTCTGAACTAGGACAATACTAAAGCTATTAGCCTACAAACAGTAAACACTACAGAAAGCCACACAATGAAAGTTTTTAAACAGATAAAGAAGCAAAGAGACTCTACAGAATGCTTTTAACTGCAAACAAATCAGTTACCCATGCAGATAATAAAGCTATTAGCCTACAGACAGTAAACACTACAGAAAGCCACAAAATGAAAGGTTTTAAACAGATAAAGGAGCAAAGAGACTCTACAGAATGCTTTTAACTGCAGACAAATCAGTTACCCATGCAGATTAGTTAATAGAAATAAAATACACTAAAAACTATGCAGCAGGCAATAAAAAGTGCTATATATAAATTGCTAGAACCAATAATCAGTATAAATAATCCAAAAAAATAGGATACTTATATATCTCAACACTGAGATGTAGTAAATGCCCCTCCTCCACTCTGCGCAGTGTGTATAGACAGAAATCCTCTCAAAGTTAGGGCTTAAATACCAGAAGATACAACCTTAGACAACTTTTTTTTTAAAGCACAAAAGAACCAACCCCCACAAGCCAGCAGCCAATTAACACAATCTAGCCAAGGTAAAGAAAGGCTTCTGCTAATTCAAGATGGCCTGTTCATGTGCTTTGAACAATCACTGTAGAAACAAACAGGCCTCTGAACTAGGACAATACTAAAGCTATTAGCCTACAGACAGTAAACACTACAGAAACTCACAAAATGAATGTTTTTAAACAGATAAAGGAGCAAAGAGATGCTATAGAATGCTTTTAACTGCAAACAAATCAGTTACCCATGCAGATACTAAAGCTATTAGCCTACAGACAGTAAACACTACAGAAAGCCACACAACGAAAGTTTTTAAACAGATAAAGGAGCAAAGAGACTCTACAGAATGCTTTTTAACTGCAAACAAATCAGTTACCTGTGCAGATTAGTTAATAGCAATAAAATACACTAAAAACTGGGCAGCAGGCAATAAAAAGTCCTATATATAAATTGCTAGAAACAATAATCGGTGTAAATAATCCAAAAAACAGGATACTTATAGATCTCAGCTCTGAGTTGTAGTCAACGCCCCTCCTCCACTCTGCGCAGTGTGTATAGACAGAAATCCTCTCAAAGTTAGGGCTTAAATACCAGAAGATACAACCTTACACAGCTTTTTTTTTTAAGCTCAATAGAACCAGCCCCCACTAGCCAGCAGCCAATTAACACAATTTAGCCAAGGTAAAGAAAGGCTTCTGCTAATTCAAGATGACCTGTTCATGTGCTTTGATCAATCACTGTAGAAACAAACAGGCCTCTGAACTTGGGACAATACTAAAACTATTAGCCTACAGATAGTAAACACTACAGAAAGCCACAAGATGAAAGTTTTTAAACAGATAAAGGAGCAAAGAGACTCTACGGAATGCTTTTAACTGCAAACAAATCAGTTACCCATGCAGATTAGTTAATAGCAATAAAATACACTAAAAACTATGTAGCAGACAATAAAAAGTGCTATATATAAATTGCTAGAAATAATAATCAGTATAAATAATCCAAAAAAACAGGATACTTACATATCTCAGCTCTGAGTTGTAGTCAACACCCCTTCTCCACTCTGCTCAGTGTGTATAGCTTTGAGTGTGTATAGAATTTGATTCTCATCTTTGTGAAGGAAATTGGCTAGGCTTACAATGGCCTAGTAATTAAACTAGCCCAGTAATTAATTATGAATTTATGAAACCATGAATCTCAGGAAAAGGGAAAATGAAAATTTTAGACTGCTGTCTATAAATGTGAATAGAATTGAGACTATAATAAGAAGAATATGAATTTTAGGGTAGTGTAATACATGGGATGAAGACACAATTGTATAAATGAAGAACGATTACAAACAGAGAGACTATGGAGATAAAAGATAATCTGCAATTTGGGAAATGGCAGGTCTTCTGTAATAGCTGTGTTCTGTAGAAATACAGTAAAGATATTAGATGTAACTTTAGCAAAAATGGAAAGATTAACCATTGTATATTTAAAATGGAAAGAAGAAGTCTATAGAATTATATCATTCTATGCTTATACTAACTGAAAAGCAAAGAAAAGTTTATTTCATCAGATTTTAGACAATATAGTAATAAACATGAATAATATAATAACAGGAGACTTTAAATGTGATTTAAGCTTGTTAAAGTTACTGCTATGAATCTAATACTAGACCCTCAGTAATGTTTCTTCTGCTTTCTGCCAATTTGTTCTTACTAACCACCTCAACACTCACTTCTAATTAGTTTGCCCCACTTGCAAAGTTCTTTAATATGTTCTGTTATTGTTCCCCTGTTTAAATTATTGTTTATACTTCTTACTGTACTTATGCTATTTTACATTACTTCCAAAGCAGTACTGTGAATGTATTACTTGAAAAATGTAAACTGTGAATTTCTGTATTACTTGTATAATTTGTAGTTTGGAGCTTTTCTCCCCTGGCCTCCACTGAAAAAGGGTGCAAGCTCAGATGAACTAACCTGGTCAAGAAATGCCAAATAAATAAATAAATAATTAAAAGGCAAGAGTAAAAAGAATGGAAATGATAAAAGAAAAGTGTTAGAAGTTATAAGATGTGGTAAGTTTAAACTTAGAGACAAAAACTAATGGACTTACAAAAGTGGTACATATAGAATTGAAATAGATTTTTTATAGTATCAGAAGGATTAGTTATAGGAGAAGGGAAGGTAATTGAAATAAGATTTTTCTGACAATCTTGTAATATGGCTAGAGATAAAAGAAAACACAGAATATATAAAATAGGCAAATGAATAAAAAAGATAAATGAGAAAGCATGGAATGAACTAGGAAAGAGATTAGTAATACAGTTATGGAAAAACATATTACTATGAAAACATTTTATAAAAAATTGTCTGAAGGGTGGGTGGTATTTAAGGAAAAATATAAAATATATTTTTTTACTATGAAAATATGATGGGAGAAAAGTAGAGAAAGAAAAATGTAAAAGAACTTCTAATGATGAGATGGAAGATTTAGAACATAATTATAGAAGCTACTTTGACAAAGAAAAAAATTTATATGTAAAATTTAAGAAAAAATAGAATTGTTATATAAGCAAAGATATTTTTTACAAGAAAACAAAGAAGTATCACATTTCTTAAGGGAAGATGGTAGTGAAATGAGAGAAATAAAAATGTAAAAGGAGAACTAGAAAGGACTCAGGAAAGAGATTATGAATAGTGTAGTACAATATGTACAAGAAATTAAAAAAAAAAGTAGTGAAAAAACATGAAAAGTAAAAAAGTTAACAGAAAAAAGAGAATAAGGAGTTGGGAAAGGAGATTTCTTTAAATTAGCTAGATAAAGTACTAGAACAAGTAAATATAGATTTGGCTGTGGGCCCAGATGGAATAGGGTATGAAATGTATAAAAATGTAAGGGATTAGCAAAAAATATTTCTAAAGATTTTGACTGAATGGTTAAATAATGATTTTATGTATAAAGAATTATGTAGTAGAATATTTAACTCATATGGAAGAAGGAAGACAGAAGAGAATTAAAAAGCTGGAAACCAATAGTACTGAATAATAATGATTATAAGATCTTTATGAAAATAATACAACAAAGATTTGAAACTAAAACAGGAAATATTATGGAAGATGGCATATATATAGTATAAAGGGGAAGGGTTGTCAAGAATTATTAATGGTAGTTACAGAAACTGTGATATACTGAATAGAAAAGAAGAAGAGAAAATCATGATAGGAGACCTTAATAAGGCATTTGACACAATTGAACATGAAATATTATGGGTAATAATGAAAGAATATAAGTGAGAAAGTTATGACATTATGTATGTCAGCCCATAGTTATCTCTCTCTCTCTCTCAGCTTTTTCCTGGTTAGGGGTCACCACAGCGGATCACCTTGTCCACTCATGATTGGCAGTGGAGTTTTACGGTGTTGAATTGACAGCCTGGTGCCCAACCTTCCACGGAAGGCACAAACATGCACTCACACCTAGGGCCAATTTTAGCATGTCTAATCCACTTGCAACATATCTTTGGGGATGTTGGAGGAAACCAGAGGACACGGAGTAAACCCACACGACCACGTCAGCATATAGTTATAAAAAGTAAAAATACTTGTAAATGGCTAGTTAAGCCAAGTGGTACATATGAAGAGTGGTGTACATTAGTTATGAATGTGATAGTATGTGAAATAAATTACAAAATGAATGAGGCAGGGTATATAACTCCTGAAGGGTTAAGAATTCCAGTTCTGTTAACATATGCAGATGGCATTACAATAACTGCAAAAAACAAAATTTGGATAAAAGAAGTAATCATTTGCACAAATGAGTATTTAGAGATGATAGGGATGGCTTTAAATAAAGAAAAAAGTAAAGGTTTAGGTGATGTAGTAAAGATTGGGGGTATATATTTTACAATGAATAAAAGTTCTGTTTTAAGTATACAATTTGGGAATAAAGACGTGAGTAGAATTCAATGGGGAAAAATATAAAAAATAAATCAAATTTTTTTTCTGGAGAACATATATTTTTTATTCAGGAAAAAAGGCTTAGTTGATTAATTCAGTTCTGATGGGAAACATATCAAACTTAGCAAGTGCATTTATGTTACCAAAAAATATTGCAGATAGTTTTTTCATTTATATGGGGTTCTAGCTTAAACCTGGTAAAAAAAAGAGGCATTTTGTATGTTTATAATGAAGAAGGAAGTTTAAAATTAATTAACCCAATGGTGTATGCTGCTTTATTAAATTTGTACAGAGTGTTAAAGTGGATAAATGAAAAATGAGAGACTTTTAGTAAAACTGTTTAAATGTAAGTATGCCAAATTCTGGGCTATGGTAAAAAAGAGTAAAAGAGAAAAAGAGTGCATAAATGAAAAAATAAAAAGTTACCAAGAAAAGGTAATTTTGTAGAAAATAAAAATTCATTATATAGAAAAAGATAGAAAAGTATGGTATAAAAATGTAATGATAAAACATTACTATGTAAAACCATGGGGAAATCTAACAGATGAAAAGAAAAAAATAAAGCTATAAAAATAAAAAGCAAATGGTGTAATCAGAAAGTAAAATGCCAAGATTTTTGTGGAGACTAGTAATAGATAAATTGCCAGTAAAATGAAATATGCCATATAGAAAAAAAAGTGATAGGATCTGTTTATATTGTCAAGAAGAGGAAACTACAGAATATATGCTTTTGAAATTTAAAAGAGTAAACACGTTATGGGGAAAACTACGTAAAGAAGATTTTTTTGAAGCTATAAAAGAAGTTGATAAAATAAGCATGGATATTATAAGAACAGAATTAAGGAATATGTTAAAAATAGATAAAAAGTTACTTTATGTTATATGGGTTATATGGAATGAAAGAATAAATGAAATTATGTTTAATGGTAAATGTATTTTAGCAACAATATTAAGTGAAATCAGATGTTGGTTATGGAAAAAGGAATTGGGATCTAAAAAGGAAGAAAATTTAACTTGATTGTATATAAAATTATGAATATGTGTAAAAAGATTTGTATATTTATACATTTGTACATATGTAAATGTTTGTAAGTATATAAATGTTGCGTAAATAAGAGTTGTTTTTGTATATAAATAAAGGACCCCTACTCATTGAAGCTGCTAGATGGCACTGGAGGGTTCCTATAGCAGCAAGTAAGAGATTTAGTGAAAGCAGCGGCATGGAGGAGAAGGAGAAAAAAGCTATGAAGAATTTGGAGGTGGAAAGTAAATATGGAAAAAAATTGTTCAATATGGAGCTTCAGAATGTTAACAAAGATTCCTCTGTGGTGAATCGTACAACTGAGCAGCCTTTAGTTCTTTCCTTGGAGAATGATGTGAATCTATAGAAGTGGTGAAAAGAGCTGGCTTGCTGATGATGTTCTGTTAAAATATTCAAGCAGGATGATCCAGGTGACAGTTTTGATGTTTTGTGTGGAGAAATTGCTAAATTTTTTGGAAGTGTAGTGGATGTGGAAAAAGAACCAGGTAAAGTGGCAGCAGAGATTACATCAGTAAAAAAATGATTTAGCAGTGACAGAAATAAAAGAGGAAAGCAACATGAAACTGAGAACAGGTCTGGATTTGTGGCAGCAAATAATGGAGTAACTAAAACATATGTAGCAGTGACAGCAGACCAGAAAGGAGAGCAGCAACAAACTGTGAGAAAAATTTTTTTAAAAAGGCCAACTGTGAGAATAAGAACAACAAAAAATGCCACTGTAATAAACATATATATATATATATATATATATATATATATATATATATATATATATATATATAGTTCCCCTTTATAATCTCAAAATATTGAAATCTCGAATTTCAGTATCCTGAGACCACAAAGGGGAAATTTCAAAATGGCAAAAGTGCACAAGCGCGAATCCAAATATCTTGAATCTGTGCTTAAGCATTTACGCTACATTACGTGAAATGTTTGGCTGGGATGGTGTCTGGCATTTAAGGTGAGTGAGTGTATGTGAGCATTTTTGTAAGTTGTACATGTTGGTTAGAGTAGGGAGGTGGAAGTTTGAGTGTGAGTGTTGATGTGTGTGTGTGTGTGTGTGTGTGTGTGTGTGTGTGTGTGTGTGTGTGTGTGTGTGTGTGTGTGTGTGTGTGTGTGTGTGCAAGGGACTGTAGAATGTGTGGGTGTGAGTTTGTTTTTTTTCTGTTTGTGCAATCTCAGAGTTGATATACATACATAGGGGGTTATGGGGGTGAAACAGAGCTTACATGTAGTGTAGGGTTGTGTAGTTTGTGTGGTGTGGATAGAACGGTGTGTGTGTTTTGTGGTGTATGGTGTATGTATGTTCGTGATTGTGTGTTCCGTGCTTTTGGGTTTTGGGATTGTGAGTCATTCGCCTTTATGGTTTTGACATACTGAAATTCAAGATTTCAGTATTCCGGGATTAAAAAGGGGATCTATACAGATATTTTTCTTATAGGTTAGTTATAAGCTAACTGCCCTTGTGAGCCATTTTAAGCCTAGCCAATTATCCCTTGTGAGACTCAAACCCTGAACCTTGTGTTTGTAAGACAAACACCTTAACCATTAGGTATATATATATATAACTATTTTGGGTTATACTACTCAAGAAATGTGGTCTTTTTTATATACTTAGACAATGACTTTTTGTGACTTAACATTTGAAACTGATCTACTGGTAATAAGATTTCTGGAACTATCTGAAAAGAAAGACATTTGCCCATGGAATAATTATTTGTTTTCTGGAAGTAATTTAAATATTAAAAAAATGTTACTTTGCAGTTTAGAATTGGCAAAATTGAAGGAGATGATGATACAAAATGCATGTGGGGTCTATGCGAAACTGTTGATAATATTGGGAAAGTTAGAGATTAGAGAAACTTACAGAATAGAGAGTGGAGAGTGGAAACTGTTTTGAAATACGAAAACAACTTGGCAAAACACTTACCAAGTGTTATTTTTGCGGTTGGTCATAGACAGACATTAAGATATGTTGTCCAGCCTAAATCATGTTTATTTTGTGGGGACATTTCTCATTTAATTAATGATTGTGACAAAATGAGGAGAAAGGATATACTGCAAGAAGGTGTGTGTCTGAATGCTGGCTGTATAAAAAAGGGACACTTTTGGATGGATTGTCAAGAGAAAACACTAAATAATGAAAAAGAAGGGAAATGGAAAGAAAACATACAAAAGGAAGGACACCAAAAGGCAGGGGAGAGTGTGAGAACATGCACAAGAAAGGACAGCAAGAGGAAGGGGGGGAGAATGTAAAGTATGTGTAGAAAAAGGAAAGAATATGCAGTAGAAAAATGAGGAGAGAGAATGCATTCAGGAAGAGACATCAGGTGAATGGACTGATATTTTTTTAAGTTTTAACTAGTGAAAAATCTGATTCTAACAATCAAGGGTTATTTGCACATAAAAGGAAAAATATTAAATTGGGGAAAGAGTGAAAAATAAGAAAATGAAAATTTAAAAATATTTCCCCTAAGCTTAAAAAGAAGGAAAAGAAACATTTTTTTGAGTACTTTCAGCAAATGCAAAAATATTATTATTAGTAGTAGTACTGTAAGAAGGATAGGGATAATGGAAAGGTATGCTAAATTGGGTCTATATCAGAAGAGCAAATGTTTAAAATAGTGAATGCTCTTCTATCAAACTTACAACTGCAAAACCTGAAAACATTGAAGGAACGGATCAGCAATTTTTTTTCCCAGGGAAAAAATTTGCTGACCCAAAAAAAAAAAAAAAAAAGTGTACAAGCAAAATAAAGTGGGGGGGGGGGGATGTGCAACCTACACCCCCCAACTTAAATATACCAACTCCGAGATCGCACCTCAGTAGAGAAAACAGCAAAGTTTGGAGGATGGCCCAGCAATGTTTTTCTTTGGGAAAAAAAATTGCTGTTCCATGCCTTCGACATTTTCAGGTTTCACAGTTTAAAGTTCGTTAGAAAAGTGTTCACTATTTTAAGTGTTTGCTCTTCTGATAGAACCCTGCTAAATGTGACGTGGATATTATTCTGCTAGTGGATGGCAGATTCCTGAGAAGTGAAGAAAACCTGCAAGCAGAAAAACTGTGTGGTGGAAATCATCATTATCTCCTTTCGGCTTATCCCGGTAACATGAAATTTAAGAAGTGCGGTTGTTCTGTAGTGACTGTGTTCTATAAAAATAAATAGATAAATTAACAATAGAAACACTAGAAGTGACATTGGAAAGGATGGGACTGCTAACTATTGTGGATGTGAGGTAGAAAGAAAATGTTGATAGAATTATACATTATACGGGTATATAACTAGCAAGTAAAGGGGCAATCTGTTTCATCAAATGTTAGACTAGGTGGTGGGTAACATGGAAATTATAATTGAGGGAACTTTAAATGTAATATAAGGGGAAATGAAAAAAAAAGAAAGGGAAAGATGTTAAAAAATACAGGAAGTGATAAAATGTGGTAAATTAGCTGTGTGAAACAAAAGTCAAAGGACGTATAGAAGGGGGCACTTGGATCTGAAATTGTTTTGTATTATCAGAAGGCTTGGGTGAAGCAGATGGTGATATGGTTGTGACAGTTTTTTCAGACCATTTATCATTATGGATGGAGGTGGCAGAAGAAAGACAGTATATTAAAACAGGAAAGGTAATAAAAAGAATACATGAGAAATGATGGGATGTAATGGGAGAGTGGGAAGTTTTGCAGTTATGGAAGGACCATATAAGCATGAAGGACGTCTATAAAAGCTGGTCTGGTTGGTGGACTGAATTTGAAAAGAAGTATAAAAATGGCTTTTTTCAATGGCAGGATGATGAAAGAAAGGAAAAGAAAGTGAAGTAAGGGAAATGTATAAACATGTATGAGAGAAGTTAAAAAGTAATACAAGAGAACATTATGATATGGAAAAAGGAAATATATAAAAGAAATCAAGGAAAAAGGCATTGCAATTTAGGCAGAGAAAATATTTACAGGGGAGAAGGTCAATGCATATTTGGGTAAAATAATAAAGTAGGATATTAATATAATGAGGGAAAAGGAAAGGTAAAATAACACAAAAAATATGAGCATTGTAGAACACCATGTGCAATATATGTATCAGAGTAAAAAAAGAAAAATAAAAGTGAATGGAAAGAAAAAAATAATCCCAGAACTAGTTAAATAAGAATTTGAAAAATAAATCACTATTAGTGAATTGGAAGTACTTAGAAAAGTTGAAGTTGATTCAATATCAGACCCAGATGGTACAGGGTATGGAATGCATATGAAATTAATGGATTGGCAAAAGAGTATTTTGTAAATATACTGAATGCATGTTTGAAGGAAGGGTTTGATTACGAAGGGTTTTGCAGTAGGATATTAAAATTTATATGGAAGAAGGATGAGAAGAATAAAAAAGAAAAACAGAGACTCATCACATTAAATAACACAGATTATAGTTTTATGAGAACAATACAGAGGAGAATGGAAGAAAGGATTAGGGATATTATGGAAGTAAGTATATAAGGTATAAAAGGGAAGGGATGTCAAGAACTGTTATTGGTTGTGGATGATAGTATAAGTAAAAAGGAGGCTGTGAAACATTGTACGTGATATTAGAGAGGCATTTGATAGAGTAGTACATGATGCTGTCTGTGATGTTATGTAGAAGTATGGAATAAGTAATAGAGCTAAGAGAGTGTGTATGTCAGCATATCAAAATGATATAGTCAGAGTGTGAGTGAATGGGTGCCTGAGTAAAGAAATATGCATGAAGTATGGTATAAAATGAGGATGTCCCGTAAGTGGATTATTGTATGCATTGGTAATAAATACAGTAGTAAGTGAAGTAGCTTATACAATGAAAAATGCTAGATTTTTAATTCAAAAGGAAGCAGTGATTCCAGTAGTTTTGACATATGCAAACTATGTTGTTGTAGTTGCTAAGAACAAAATCAGAATGAGTGAAGTGTTGGTTTGTTTGAATAGATGTTTAAAGGAAATGGAAATGACCTTGAATAAAGACAAAAGTAAGTGTTTCAGTGATTTGGTGAAAACTGAGGGTGTGTATTTTTCAATGAATGAAGTGTCTTTGTTAGAAATAAAACTAGAAAAAGAATACGTAGTTGTCAGGCAATAGGAGGGAAAAAGAAATAAAATAAATATGTCTTCTATGGAGGACATATAAATAAGAATTTGGGAAAATGGTTTATCTGGTTAATTCAGAATTAATGGGAAAACAGTGTATATGTCAAATGTTTATATGATCCCAGAAAAATATGAAAAGGAAAGTATGCAATTGGTCATTTATTTTATATGGCTTTCAAGATTAAACTCAGTGAAAAGAGGTGTGTTGTATATGAGTGAAGATGAAGGGGGATTGGGATTACTAAACCCAGTTGTTTATTCTGCTCCTTTAAACTTGTATAGAGTACTAAAGTTGGTAAAGGAAGAGAGTGAGAATTTAGTAGTGTGAATATTCAGTATCAGTGGTGCAGTAGATAGCATATTTGATTTTGGTGGAGAATGCTGTGGGCTCTATGCACATACCTGGTAGATCAATTGCTGACAATGTACTGCAGCATAAACAGGGGTGCTGCACTCCTGCGTGTGCAGTCTTCAGATGAGATGGTTAACTGAGGCCCTATCTGCTTGAGTTGGTGGTAGCTCAGGTGATTGTGAAAGATGCCATCCCACCTATTGAAAAGAGTAATGGAAGTTCCTTGATGGCCTGGTCAAATTTACCCTAGTAGTATGGATGTCACCTCATGTCTCTCCTGTAAAGAGGCTACTATCCTAGTGGGACTAACCTGGTCTAGAAAGGAAAAGTAAATAAAATAAAAAATATATAAATAAAATACAAAACCATCTGGGAGATGATGAGCAAAAGAAAAAAAAATACTGACCTAAGAGCTGACCAACTGGTTTTGGATTTGGGAACCTAGCTGAACAGTGACCTAACCTTTGACAAAAATATATTAATTTTGTAAGAAAGTCCTTCTATATTTCATAGCTTATAAACAAAGGGAGTATGTCTCAATGTAGGATGTCATTGCCCCCTTTACTCAGCTCTCATTAGACCAATCATTAAATATAATGCCCCTTTGACAAGTAACTGTCCAGACACATGTGTCAATTGGAACACTCACAGAGATGTTACTAAAAGGATATAAGGTTGAAACAGCATGTCCTATATGGAGCAAATCAAAGCCCTGTTACTATACTGGGTATCCTGCAGATAGTTAAAAGGTGACCTGTGTCTGACATACAAGGTATCCTCTGACCCAATACTAATGCATTTATTGGACATAAGCAAGTCAAATGGTATCAGAAATACTAAGTCCAGGTATCCAAGCCTCTTCTGCAACATCAGAGAATGGTTTGAAGGGACAGGAACATCTTACAGAGGATACTGCTGCTCTGGAACACATAAAGCAAAATTCATCCCTGTCCATATTCTAGCACAAGTTGGATATATAGATGGGTAACAGAAATTTTACCCTGTGATTGCCTCTAGATACTTTATGCTACGCAAGGGTCACCTCAAATTATTTTTGGTATGATCCCTGTTATTCTCATTAAGAACAGAGTACAAAGAATTAGTCCAAATAATATCACTTTAGCTGGCAGATCTCAAAGAATCTCTCTCTGATACCCTCCATGTGGTAGGAATAAAGATGACTTGTTGAAGTTTCAAGTAGTTTATTCATTAAGTAGGTAAGATTGGTGGAGTTGAACCAGACACTTTTCAGCCATCTATGACTCAGACTACTGGCACAATACATGCTAAATAAATATTAATAATGTAGTGTGCTTTCTATAAATTTAATACAGAAATAATGTCACAGTATAGTGATTTTATTTTTATATGTCTATGTCTATATGTATATGTGTATGTGGGTACATGTTTATATTGTATATATATATATATATATATATATATATATATATGTATCTATTTACACACACACACACACACACACACACACACACACACACACACACACACACACACACACACACACACACACACACACACACACACACACACACACACACACACACACACACACACACACACACACACACACGCAATACATATGCACACACAAACCACAGACAGACAGACACATACACAAACACACAAACTCACATACTTGCAAATACAAGAAAAAAGAAAAAACATTTTTTCTATTTTTTTATGTTGTTCCCACCATTCCAAGCCAATAACAACACATTTTAGACATTGCAATCAGTTTATTCAATGAGGTAAACAGCAGCAAAATTATTCATGTTTCCAACCATGGAAAACATCCAACCATTATCAAAAATGCATCTATCTATGTGGATATAGATACAGATCTCTCTCTGTCTCCCTATATTTATATATATATATATATATATATATATATATATATATATATATATATATATATATTTATGTATAGAAAGAGAGAGAGAGAGAGATTTAGATACATATTCAGCAAGTTGGAGCAACCAAGCTCACTCCGCCATCCCCACCCCATACTGGTGCTGGAGTAGCATTTTCCATACTCGCTCAGAACATTGTCATTTGACTTCAAACCAGGGGATTAGATCCATTGCTTCAAATAACGACAAAACAAAAAAATAACCAAGAATCAAAATAACACACAGAGAAGCAAAATTTTTCTTTTTTCTTCACCAAACGATCTGGTACCTAGGCATTTCACCTTCACAGGATACTAGACTGTTCACACATCCATTAATTTATACACTAAACAATAAGCAATTAATTCAGCCAGCCTTTCACTATTAAATTACTTAATTAAACAAAATGAAAGATTAAACAATACTAGTCTGATAATATTCAGATGCAAACCATCTTTCAAATTGAATTTCCTGTCAGGTTTCAACAAGTATGGTTATTCAATCACATGAAATTTTAAGGACTTGTCTGACCTTGCAATGTGATGGTTAAGAAATCATTTGGACAAAAGCCTGTATCTGTGGGGTTAATTGCATAAGCAAAACCTAAGTATAATGGAGGACCAAAGTATCATGGTTTCAGGATGTTGAGCTCTCAAGGCAGGCAGGTCCAGTAGCATCCTGGATAAAAGAATCTTTTTGAGGATCCAAGTCAGGTCATTTCTTCTGAGATAAATGACTGTGCTGGTGCTGAGCCAGTGAGAAATTACCTGTTGCCAGGCATCCTAATTCTACAGCCAAGTTAGCCCAGGGTAACTGAACTAATGGGAAGGCCAAAACCTTAGGTCTAAGTGAAGAACTGAGCCATCCTTATGCATGGATATCCTCAAAGCCACTCTCAAATTAAACAGTGCCCAAGACCAGCAGAACCTTCATAACTGAAAATTAAGATAAGCTAATTATTCCTATTACATGACATCCAATGCCCATCTGTCAACCATCTTCCAAACCAGATCAGATTGACCTTCTTGTGCCAGATCTGATGCTTTACCTATTCTGAAGGAGAGTGATCCTGAGGGATAAATAGCCTGGTATCTCAGAGCCTTATAAAGGGTGGCATTAACATCTCTGGGCATAATGACATTCCCTGAACTAAGGCAAAAAAATGGCCTGTGAATGGAATAATTCTGGTATCATTCAATGCCCAACCAAAGTCCAGTGAACTGGACCAAGAAAATCGGTTCCTGTCTTGCTTAATTAAATTTGATGCCCAGCCACTTTGACCATTTTTAGACTAAAATTAAAGAAAATAAGGACTGATGTTACTCACTTACCCTAAAGATGCCTGCTTTGCATATAAGCATCAAAAACACATTTGAATGGGTTAAAACATGGTGCCTTCCAGTGGTAAAGCAAAGCCCAGTGAATTGGACAGAGAAAATAAGTTGCGGCCTTGCTTCAGTAAACTTGCTTCTCCATGCCACTTTGACTAAATTTAGACTTTTCCAGCCAAGCTTTAACATAATCTTTGGATAGAATTATTGTCCCCCCCTACCCTCATAAGGACTGTAGTAACCCTAAAGGTGCTAGTGTATAACTATGAAAACAGGGTCTCCCACACTACAAAGTTTGAAAGTCGCCAGTAGAAGCAAGAAACCCTAACATGATGGATCCCGATAGATGCTTGCTTATGGGCTTCCTGGAGTCTGAGAACACCCCTTTGATGTTACCCCAGCCCATTAACACCCTGTGAACTACCCGATGATGGGTGATGTCGGTAAGGTTTATAGAATAGCCCAGCCAGCTTGTCTTTGCTAAATTAATGTGAATTGTACTAGTTGTTTCATTCATTAAGCATCTTTGGGCCAAAAAAGTACATCATAACTGGAATGGAACGATGTCCCCTGTGAGCATGTAAACCCAGAAAGAAGGTCTTGAATGCATTGAAGGTCACAGAGTATGATTTCTTTGTATGCGCAACCCATGATTTGGACAAAATGATGAGCTCTATTCTTCATCAAGTAGCCACATTTTTGTTGACAATTGCATCCCAAAATGGTGTATTTCTGTGACCAACTGTCAAAATCTAGAGGTCTGAAAATGTGTCAGACTATCAATAATACTATTAATCTTCCCTGGTATATATTTAGCTGTAAACGTCAAATTGATTTGCAAACTTAATAAAACCAATAACCCCAAAACTGGATGTTCCTGCTTAGAATAGGAAGGCCTTCTTACTACTGCATGGACTACTGCTGATTATCAAAATAAAAAATGATCCTTTTGTGAACAAAGCACTCCTGCCATACTAAGGTGACAAAACAAAATGGTGGCATCTCCACAAAGGTTATATCCTGCCTTATCTGTTCTGATCATGAAGAGTGCCTTGCTGCTGCAAACCACCTGCAGTGAAAGTAGTTTCCCCATGCCTATACCTGCACTGGTTGTTGTTGTTTGTCTTTCAGCTTTTCTCAGTAAGGGGTTGCCACAGCGGAACTCTGGTCTGCTAATGATTGGCAGTAGATTTTTAAGAAACGTCGAGGTGCCAGCTCGACGCCCAACCTTCAATGAAGGCATGCCCATTTACGCACGCATGTCTTTCGAATGCTACCCAAATGCGGGGAGGACATGCAGACTCCACACAGAAGGCATTCCCAAGCCCAGCTGAGAATCGAACGGGATAACCTGTTGATGTGAGGTAACAATGCTACCGCTGTACCACCGCAGCCCTATACCTGCACTGGTAAACAGTTAAAAAGCATCTGAGACTAAAGGATTCTGACACAAGACTATCCCATTGAATTTGCACCAAAACATTTTTGAAAACTGTAGGTCTTCTTTTATTCTGGCTGAGATCTGTTCTCTCTGGTGTTTGATTTTCCTTCCCTTCATCAGATTCAAAACTAATCTCAAAAAGGTCTTGCCTGAAGAAATGGCTTAGCAGGAAAAATTAAGTAGGCCACATAGTTGCATCACCTCAACAGTCCTGATTTTCTTTGCTACTAAAAAGTTCTCCACTGCAATGGTAAGTCAAAATTTGCCAGAAAGTAGCCTAAAGGCTGAAGCAGGGATATTGATTTCTTAGCCCAAGAATGTAGTGACCTGGTAGGGTCCTTCAATTCTGTCTAATGGCAGCTGAACTTCATGACACAAGCTAGTGAAGATTTGCATTCCTTCCATAGCACTGTCTTTCCCTTCACTGAATTTAAGAAACTTAAAGTATTTCTAACTAGCCATTTTCTATGTCCCTGTACTAACCCAGACTAATATTCTCTCATCTAATTATCTTTATTATCTATTTCTTCCATTGCCTTTCCACCTCTATTCAGTTTTTTCTTAATGTCCACTACCTATAGGACAGACTTATTCTTCCCAAGTTATACATAATGAACTTCTCCCCTCTCTCTCTGAGAAACTACCCCTCAACTAATTTTCTCCCAACTCTCTTCTCTTTAAACTACTCTCTCCTGCTGCTCCTTACTTAAAACTTTGTTCTGGAATCTCCCTCATCCTTCTGAATACTTCCTTCCCACAGTGATTTGCCGAGGGGGGGTAGGGGTACAAAAAAAATTATGGGATATTTCTACTGTCTTATATCACATATGCTTATTTACTTTGTACCACATGTTTAGTATGACTAGTATCTTTAATTGAAGTTTTATGTCTTGAAACTGAATTATTAATGTGCTGTATATTTTATGTGGAGCTTTTCTCCCCGGGCCTCTACTGAAAATGGACATATATCCAGTTAGACTAACCCCATCAACAAATGTAAAATAAATAAATAAAATAAGATAGTCGTCTAAATAGTGAATAGAGTTTGTTGTGGGGCCTTGCATTGCCAACAGCACAGGACTGCTTTGCTTAGAGTTGCAAAAGTGGCACAGATTGCAGAGCAGCCCATGGGCATGGTCTTGCTGAAGTAATTTTTATCATAAAAAAAATGCTGTAAGGGGACAATCTTGCCTCTTGATCAGGAGGACCCTAAAAGCTTTTTGAATATTAAGTTTGCCAGTCAAGGGTCTGTGAACTTCTTAACAACCTGGGCTGCCTTGTCAAATGATGCATAGCAAACTTTGGGTTAGTCTTTATCAATGAAATCCTTGATCGATTGTTGAGTGATTCTTGCCAGTATAAGAGCAGGCATGGTTAAAGCAACAAAATGATTGAGAACAGTTGCTGTTAATAAAAGCCCAGCAGAACTTAGTCTTTTAGTATGCTTCCATGAAGTTGTAGAAATTATTTGTCACTGATTTATCCTGAATGTCATTAAGCCACGTGTCACAGTGGGATTGATCCCAGTGAAGTGACTTGTCCGTGGCTTTTAACTTCCTAAACCACTTGTAATACCCCACTGGTTGTTAATAAATATGACAACAAAGGCAACTCCTGTGTTTAGGCATTCTCAGTTAGTATGGCCATGTAAACTGTGAATTCTGCTACCAAATTATCACAAGTTTTTGGGATTGTCTTTGCTTTTTCCCCAGCGCAGCCAAGCCAGCTTCTAAGTCCCCAGATCTGGTATTATCTACTTCCATTAGTCCTTTACATTCCTTTCTCACTGCACTTGCTCCATATTACCTTTTCTCTCTCTGTGCTTCTTAAAAAAGAAAAATTGTAGCTTCCCCCAAAGAGCATAGCCTTGCCTCCCCACAACTCTACCCTTTCCATTGTTCTTCTGTCAATGCATGTTCCCTTACTTCCGTTTCCCCATTTCTGCATGTACTATCTTCTCTTTCCTCCACATTTATATTGTTAACTGTTCTGGCACTGTATTGTGGTGTGATGTCATTGTATGATGTAAGAGGTGCTTAACTGCACGTGCGAATATGCAGAACATGAAGCACACAACCTCCCAGCCAATTTCTGTTTAGGACACAGGAGCATTGTAGTTTGGGCTATGTAACAGCACAATTATTGCCATTAGTATGCCTGCAGTTCTGCTCCAGCCATCCTTTCCACTGCACTTCAGCAATAAGCCAGGCTGTGCATATGCATCACTAATCAGCAAATACAGTGTTAGGCATGCTACTTATCACTGGACAGTGGTATTATTAATATTTCTGAATACCTTTCTTGGGTTTATCAATGCAGATTTAATTGGTAGTTCTTACACTTTTGTAGTTCTTTGAAATTCCTTTGTGGGTTTCTGAAATGTGCATAGTAGCTCTCATGTTTATATGTGCTTTTCTCTCAGATACGTTATTTATACATGCTAGTGTTTTCCCAGGAGTATTTGTGCAAGATCTTTGTCATGCTTATAGTCATTAACTCTGAAAATCAATTGGATATCATACAGTGTTTCTGTAGACTGACAGAGGTTCGCTTGTTTTCATTCATCTTAAGAAGAAAGGTTCTAATTCACAAAAGACTGTGATTCACTTCAGCATGCAACAGTAAAATATTTTCTTTGTGTAGTAAAGTAAAACCAATCTGTTAAGAATGCAGGACCTTGATAGGAACTGCTAGATACAGAAAGTTATCATTTAGCATCCAATCATTCCACAATTGAATTTTATCCTTTTTAGGCCTAAGGCTGAAACATAACAGGCTTAGCCAAGCTTTGAGTAAATCAAGGGCAGCATCTTGATTTATTTAATTTTACAAAACCAAAAGCTGTTCTGTTTACATATAGAATAAAACCTGACTATAGTCCAGCCAGCCCAGGTTCCGCTATTGGTTTGGGTGACTGACAGAGAGGCAAGAAGGGATAGGCATTTCTGTCGAGGGTTGGTAAGTTAGGGTTGTGTGGGTATGCTTCCATAGGGGTGTAGTCCAAAGAGGGGAAAAGGGAGGGGACATGGCTGAGCTGCTGTAAGGATGGCATAACTTGCCACATGTCCCCATTGTACGCACACTATTTGTGCACAGTTATACAGTCCTGCAGAGGAAGGGGGAAATGGGAAGCTCAAAAGTGAAAAACAAAATCAAAACTTGATGGAAAGACCCCCTGGATGCCCTTAGGTTCTTGGACTAGTGCCAGCTTAATCAGGTAGACTGTGGGAGTTAAATGGAAAAGCTGGTAGACCTGGTAAAGGATGGTATCTCATGGGGAGTAGGCTATAGGATGATGTTATGGAGCAAAAGAAAACTAAAAAAATTGTCAAAAAGTTATAAGGGATGGCTCTGCCTAAAAAAATATGTGCAAGTTAAAATGATATTCCTGAAGTACAAATTTACTTGCAGGTTTGGAAACAAAAGTTTAAAAAGCAGAGTACAGCATGCATGCATCCACTCTCAGTGCATGTTTAGAATAAGTAAATTTCTGACTCCTCATCACAGTCTTTAAGATTTCCAGTCCAGAACACATCTTTAAACAGAAGCAATATTCTCAAATCCTGAAACAAGAAGCATCATCATTTTCTTTTCCAGCACTGTTTGCCTTTAGACAGCTCAACATCTCATTCAGACTCTACTCTGAATTAATTTCTCCCTCAAACTCCTCTTTGATTTTAAGTATCTGCTTAGCTACTCTGCCTTGTGGGGACTCACCCATACTAAGGAAAAACAGGCCTCATATGTTGTAAAAACTCAGGCCTTGTATATCTGGTGTTACCCAAAATGCCTTGTTTTCCTGCCATACTTTCTATCCCAAAAAGCTCATAGCTATGAGTTAGAATATGTGCAATCAAACAATTTAGCTTAGAGATTTGTGTATTCCTATTTCAAGATCCACATCGATGTTCCCAGGGATAATGATAAAACTGGAGAATTAGGAACTGGCACAATTTATTCTGTATCCTCCATTATCCTCTTTAATTCGGCATGATCTTTTAAAAGCTTAAATTTTTACTTAAGAACTACTAAATTAGAGAGTATGAACATTTAATGCCAAGACACTCTTTATCACAGAATATTTAATTTTCTGAGAGGAGAGCTTTCTGATTGAATAAGAAAAGGGGGGGTTTTCTCCCATATTTCTTTGAACAATGCAGCCCCTTTCCCCCATCAGATGCATTAGCTTGTGCAACATTTTTTTGGTAAAATCATGGGTAACATTTAGTTGTCATGCATGCAGTGTAATTTTTATAGTAAGGAACGTCTTCACAGTTTTGGCAAACCACAAACTTTCACAGGGGCTCTTCTTTAAAAACAAAGGACATGCAAAGTAGGGAATACAAATTAGTTCATAGGTTGGTACTAGGCTATCGGCCCTTGGGCCTATACAAGCCTAGTCATAACAGTTCCCTGGATATTTCTTCCCACAATATTTACTTCCCTGGACCCATCTAGCAGGGCAACTGACATGATCCCTGGGGTTAGTTTCCTATCTCCCATCCAATCATCAAGGTTCCGTCTGAAGAAGGCCAAGGAGGCACTCTGCTTGACATGTATGGGCAAAACATATTCCAGAATATGGGGAGTCTCTGGGTCAGGAACTTATCCCTCCAGCATGTTTTGTTCATTGTGATGACAAGATTTAGATCCCTGGAGCATGTGTCTCTGAGGGATTGGGATTTCTTTAAGTGGAGCCTTTCCAACAGCTCAGGGTTTGACATATGTTAAGCAGAGATCGCCTTTGAGTAGGCGATATGCCACAGAGTATAGCTGGAGTTTTTTTTTAGATGGTCAGCATGGGGCATCTGCTTTAGGCCTGTTATTCTTTTAGTGAAGTATATTTCTGCGGCCTTTCCAGCTGTTGCAAATGTCTTGTGAGGTACATACCAAATGGGTGTTGTACTCTATAATGGGTCTAATGAGGGATGAGTACAATGGGACAATGACCTCCCATTTTCTGGATGAAAAGCTCTTAGTGATGAGGTGTGCCACATAGAAGGATTTCCTGACTGTTGTGGCGATGTGGTTATTGAAGGTGAGACCACTGTCCACCTGTGTCCCTAAGTCTCTTATCACACTTTCGGTGTTTAGGGTACTGCCACCTTTGTGGTAATTCATGGGTACATGTTTTTTCCCAAAGGGGATAACTATACATTTCTTGGCATTGAGCTTGAGCCCATGGCTCTGGTACCAAGCATCTGTTTCTGTAAGGCCCTTTTGTAGAGTATCAACATAATTTGTGGATTCAATAATGGCTCCCAGTTTGCAGTCATCTGCGAACTTTGTTAGCCAGAGTCCCTTAGTGTTGGCCTGTACTTCAGAGAATTAGATGCCAAACAAGAAAGGTCCCAGGACCGAACCCTGAGGTACTCCACTTGTCACTTGTCTAGAGCTGGATTTGGAGTCAGCTACTTTTACAGTGTGGGTTCTGTCAGTAAGCCAGTTGGCAACCCATCGAGTGATGTAGGGATTAATGCCCAGCTTAGTAAGTTTATCTATGATTCCAGAGTGGGGGATGGTGTCAAAGGCCTTGGTGAGGTCCAGATAGGCTCTGTGTGGACTGCCTTACCCTTGTCCATGGCAATGGCGTATTGATTCAAAGAAGTCAATCAAATTCAGGAGACAAGATCGGCCCTTCATGAACCCAAACTGGGTGGGGTCCAGTGTTTTAAGGTTGCCAATGTCTTTCTTTATAAGTTCCATGATAATACGTTCCATGGCCTTGCAGATCAAGCTCATCAGACTGATGGGGCGGTAGTTCCTGGGATCCAAGGTGGATCCCCCCTTGTGGAGTGGGATAACTGTAGCTGTGCACCACTCAGTGGGCATGAAGCCTGAGGTGAGGGTATGATTAAACATGACACTTAGGTGAGGTGCCAGTTCATTTTGTAGTTCATGTAGTACACAGCCTGGGATGTCATCTGGTCCCATGGATGCTGTATTCTTAGCTTTGGAAAGTGCATTTTTTACCTGTGTGGCCGTTATTACCGGAATTTGGCAATCTTCCGGTATTGAGATGGACCATTTAGGGGGTGATAGGGGGGGTGAAGTTGGCACTGAATCGATCTGCCAGGATATTGGCAATATCCTTGGGATCAGTATATTTAATGCCATTCTGTTGTAGCTCAGAGCAGATCTGAGCATTGCTATTTAGATTCTTGACATAGTTATAGAATGCCTTGCGGTTGTCTTTGGAATCTTTGTCAATTTTATTTTCATAACTAGCTTTGGAGGATTTTATGAGGGATCTCAGCTTTTTACTGAGGCTGGTAAGGGAGTTTTTTTGCATCCTGGGATTTTCCTCTTTTCTGCAGCAGTTTCTTCCTTTTGTTGTAAAGTTTGTTTATGACAGGGGACCACCAGATTGGCTTCCTTTTTTGGAGGAGTGCATCTTGGTTCTACTTGGGATGGCACAATTCATGCATGAGTGAATGTGCTCGTACAGTGCCTTAGTGTAGGACTCAGCAGTCAAACTTTCAGTTCCTGTCTGCATGGGTGTCATGAAGTTTGTAACTTCTGACTTGAATAGCATGAAGTTGGCTTTGGAGAAGTTTTTTATGGAGGTTTCCTTACTGGGGGGATGTGGATGTTAAGGGTGATTAGCTTATGGTCCGACCTGACCAACGAGGGGGTGACCATAGGTGGGGAGCATCGATTTCCCATGTTGGTAATGACCAGGTCTAGGATATTGGAGCCCCTGGTGGGACTATGGATTAGTTGATCCAAGGCATTGGAATTTATGAATTCCAAGAACCGTTGGGCAAAAGTGTTGGTACAAGAGTAGTTTCCCCAGTTAATGGCTTCCCAGTTAAGTGGTTAGAAAATCCTTCTATGTGGCCCACCTAATCACAAAAGGGTTTGCATCCAGATCAAAAGAGGTCATTGTGCCCCGCCACTCATCACTCATCAGATCCATCATAGAGTACAATGCCCCATTTGGGATGTACCTTACAAGACACCTGTAACAGCTGGAAAGACCACAGAAGTACTTCACCAAGAGGATCACTGGCCTCAAACAGATGCCCTATACAGCTCGACTGAAGAAACTCCAGCTGTACTCAGTTGCATACCACCTACTCAGAGGTGATCTCTGCCTGATATACAAGGCCATGTCCAACCCAGAATTGATGGACATGCTCCACCTAAAGAAAACCTTACCCCTTGAGACACACGCTCTAGGGATCTAAACCTCACCACAGCAATAAATAGGATGTGCTGGAGGGATAGATTCTTGTCCCAGAGACTTCCCATGCTTTGGAACAAGATTCCAATCTACATTAGGCAGAGCTCCTCGCTAACACTCAACACTCTTCAAGAGAAATCTTGACGAGTGGATGGGAAACAGAAAGTTTACCCCGAGGATCACTTCAGTGGCGCTGCTGGACAGAGGCACAGGGAACTAATCTAAGGGAGTGGTGAAAGCCTACACATTCTGGCTAGGCTTATAAATGCCATCAGGCAGATAGCCTGGTACCTACCTATGAACCCATGAACTAATGTGGGCAGAGGGTGTACATAACAGCAAAGCCTCAGGATAATGGGTGGCATAGTCTAATACCACTAAGGTACAGTGATGCTTTCTGGAAGTTTTGACAAACGGCCTTAACAAATCCATGGTAATTCTGATAAAGGGATCCTCAGTTTTAGGTAAATACACTAAGGTACAACAAAAGGCTTTAAAAGGGGCAGTATTCTGCTATTTGATACACAAAATCTTTCCTTGGAAGAAAAAAATTTCAGGACAATAATACAATCATCAAACTTATTTTCTAATCATCGCTACCACTAAGTGACCCCCCCCCCCCCAATATATTGCTATAAGATAAGTTTCACACTGTTTTCTGGATGACAGTGGCTGCTAGTAGTTGCACCTACCTCTTCTTTATTCTTGTGCATTTATTCAATAAGCTTATAGTTTGATGTAAAATGGCTGTACGTGACTGACTGATCTAGCTATATGGCAATCCCATTTAATAATAATCATAAAAACGTGTGTTAACCAGGTAAGTCTCATGGACACATGATCACTTTCCAGGAGCGACCCAGGAGCAATAGCTGTTTAATGACTTGCTCAATGTACTCAGTAAGCAAATGAAGACTGAAGGAATCACTCCCCATACCAGAGAACTACAGCTGGCAACCTTAACCCTCTGCACCAACTACTGGTGCAATGAACCTCCCTTAATGTGTATTGGTAGCAAAGTCTTGAATATGGATATGGTCTCCTTGTTATACATAACACCAACTTATACAGTTTTTGATGCAAAAGTGTGAACTTTTGGCATTTTTTTTCCTTGATAAGGACAGCCAATTGATTTTTTTCTCAGAGTTGAAAATACATGCCATGACATCAGGAGGGTCTATACCCTCAGTGTCTCTCTTCCATATCAATGTATAGGCTACTGTATTTCCTTGCTAAATGCACCAGTATGAATTTCTTGTTTTCTACAGCACAGCTTGTCAACTAGGCCTTGCAAATTGAACACCTTAAATTAAAATTAGAATGTGTGAGGATATAGTAGCAGAACATCAACAGGAAAGAAATTCACATTATCTGTTAAACTTTCCTTAGAGATTCCCACTTGTCTAAACATAAGCATCATCTCTCTTATACTAAGGTTGGTAGAGACCATACATAATAGCAGAGCCCCAGGATAATGGGTGGTATAGTCAAAAGAATTAAGGTATATTTTGTGAAAGGTAGTTGTTTTGATTATCCATAATTATTTGCAAATGCATGTACTGTAAATTAGTGTTCTGTACCTACCATGACATATTTTTCTGAGTAAGGTTATAGGGATACACTGAGTAAGCAGTGAAACTAAAAAAAAATCAAATAGAGCAATATAGATTTTTTAAATCTCTTGCAACTTTTACATGCGGAGTATAAACTGGAACTTAAATTCTCTGCAAAACAAAGCTGCTTCAGAGAATGAACAATGCACTTTAAGGTGGTATCTTCCTACAGTACACTCCGAAAATGTAAGTTACCAATGTTCAGATCTATCAGGTCCTTGTTTCTGATACTGTCTTTAGACCCAGAATGATTGATTGATTGATTGATTGATTGATTGATTGATTGAATGAAACAAATAAATCTTTATTCACAATACCAATGAATTATATTTGATATACCATAATTATCACTAGCTGTCTAAAATAACACCACAACATAACTGTTACTTGTTATTATCATGATACACAAACGTATAATACATCACTTTAAACTACATTTCTCCGGGCGTGTAGAAAGATACACCAGTAGTCAATAAAAGCAGCACTCACACGATGCTTACATAGCAGAACCAGATTCATTTTAGTTTGAGTCATTTCAATCTTCCGTAGACATGTATGTTATATCTTACTGTCATTCTAGGTTTCCTTTAAATCCTTTTAATGGAAAAAGGCACATTTTTTTCACTGTTGCCCCCACCATCTATAGGCCATTCTGAACAACCATTCATGCATACCTCATGCCAAGGAAATGGGAAAAATTTCTTCTCAGAATGACTTTGCACTAAGTCTGGGTGTTACCCAAACACTATTAGCCAATGTTTCAAGGGGAGTACAAAGTAATACTTTCACTGAAGGATAATCGGCCTATTCTAGAAGTCACCTTGTACTCATAAATACCCAAGTCTTCCCTCAAAGTTGACGTTGATGAAAAATACCAAAAATTTGTTTATCAATAGTACTTTATTTTGAGAATCAAGCAGTTTTTGGACATGTTTCCCATCCACCCGTGTAACATATTTTTTTGAATATCCACTGCATGATACTAACAGTAACTGATTTTATAGAATCTGCAAACATAGGATGTATTTTCACAACTACATGAATCCATCTGTATGGGTTCATCATTTAGTGAACAATATTTATCTATTTTCCCCACTTCAGAACACTTAAAACATTTTTCTTAAATTTCTTTTAGTCCTGTTCCCAGGCAAGAGCTGGCTGAGGTTATGTCTCTGACTCTGAAAATCAAGTCTTCCTTCTTCAATCTTAGCACTCAGAGCATTTTTACTGATTTAACCACTTTGCTGGAGCTCCATAATGAGGAAAAGTCACCAGCCTTTTGTGGCAGTTAATTTGCTACCTCATATGCCTCAACCTGATTTATTAACTGGCTTACAGAGGCAGGTGAGAGTGAGGTTCGGCTTCTCAGAAAATGGCCCATTATACTGATTTCCATAGTCCAGGGTGCTAGTTCTCCTCTGATTGTGTCCGTTTCTATGACAGATGGATTAGTGGATTAGAACAAACATTTCAAACTCCAATGGTCCACACAAGATATAAATTCACTCATGAAACCCTTTGAATATCGACCGATGAAGTCATCTTCAAACAAGTGAGTAACTTAGCCTTTAACTTAGTAGATTACTTTCTGATATGCCTTAATCAGAAATGGAGCTACTAGTTTGAGGTACTCATCAATCAACCAGTTTACTCAAGCAGATCTTGATATCATCAATGGGGCTTGTGTTCTGTGAGTAGTTACCTCTTATCATATGTGTTACAGGCAGGTAAGCATTGTGGTAGTGCTTTTGCATGTGTCCTTGAACTCCAATCTAGCCCTGAACTCTTGGTACAGGTTTCTGATGGTTCATTTCTTATCTTCTTTCTTTCTTTGTAGCAAATGTATTTATTTTATTATGTCACTTTAAGGTTTTCGAAGTGCTCTTCATGCCAGCTGAGAAGGGATTGCATAGCATTTCCATGCCCTTCTTCATATTGCTCCATAGAGTTTGTTTCACATTGTAATAGGGTAACAAATATTTAAGACAAATTGCACAGCATCCTCAATTCATATGAACATGTTGGGTGTTTGGATACTTGTTAAATCAGGAAACTGCAGTTCTGACAAAGAATATTTGTTTTTATGCAATTTAAGAAAATAATGGGGCTTTAAAAAACAAAAATGTACTTCATTTCAGCATCAAATGGTAGAACAGTCTAATTGCTCAATAAAGCAAAGGGACTTTTCAAACATTTAGGATAATTATTAGCAACTTCAGGACACAGGGCGAAAACATAAAATATTTATTTCATTTTCATACTGTAGTAGTTTATGTTCTTTAATTTTTTACAGATGGTATATAAAGAAGGTTACATTCTAATATAAGTAGATGTAAGATTTAAGGTAACACTCAGGAAGCACAGTTTTGGATATACGGGTTGCAAACAACAGTAAAAAAGTCTTATTATCATGCTTTCATACTTAGTTCTTATTTTCAAAGAAATTACTCAACTGCCTCCTAGTCACAGCCTTCCAGAACTCAGTATATTATTTTCCTGATCTGTTACACATAGTCTGCTTCAAAGCCTAATCTGAAGTGACTTCTCACCCACCCAACTCTTTGATTTAAACACCTGCTTAGCCATTCTTCATTGCTGTTTAAAGGTAATTCACCCTTACTAAGGAAGACAGAGCAGAGATGTTGCAGAAGCTCATGGCTCATGTATCTATTGTTCTCCATCTCTTTTTCAATGCTGATGTTTTAACTGAAGTTATGTATTATAGGGCAGTTATGCTTCAGCTGCTACCATATGACACAGATACATCGATCTTTATGTCTCAATACGGTATCAAATAAGTATTTAATCATTTTTAAGATATTTAGTATTGTTTGAATTAACACTAATAAGACACATTTTGTATGCTGCCTTACACCATCTCAAAGATACTCTTGACATATATTTACTTTATGTGCATTAATATTTCTGGAATATTTCAGCCTGGTTCAAATGAAAATTGGGACTTACCAGCTGTCATTCTCAGTTACCAAATATTTATAAGTAATATTGGGTTGTCTATTAAACAATATCAAACATAAACTCACTGATCCCCTCCTTAAAATGTTTAACTTAAGCTTACCTACAGGCTATGTTTCTAAATCCTGTCACATTGCTGTAGTGGTGCCCCTCCAAAAGAGTGTATCCACCATGGACCCTGGATGGTACAAAACCACTGGCCTTATGAATGTTATCTGTCAAGCCATGGAGCATATCACAACTTACCTCATAAATCATAATCACAAAACTCTCATTAGGCTTCACGCACACCAATTCCACTTTGCAAAAAATAGGTCAAACCTGCTAAATTTTGTCATTTTCCTTGAGAAAGTTACTCAGGTGGTAGATAGTGGTTACATGTTTCTATGCTACCTATATTGATCTGTCCAAGGCATTTGATATCATACCACATGATGGAGTTATAAATAAACTAATAGCCTTAAACGTTGATCCCTATGAGGTAAGGTGGATCACTAAATGGCTTAAGGACAGAATGTACATTGTCCAAGTGGGTGATACATCCTCAGTCAGGGAGAACTTCATCAGCTGTGTCCCCTAGTGATCAGTGTGTTGAGCTCTTCCCTATTTGGTACTTATTTCTCTAGCCTCAAAGTTGATAACACTAATCTCTGGTTAACCAGATTTGATGACGACAACAAGCTGAATGTAATAGTGAAGTCTTCTGAATATACATATACCCTTCAAAATGAATGAACTTGATTCAACACCTGGTGCACAGAAAAAGAAGGCATAAATTAAATCCCAAGGAAAGCAATATCACCCCCTTTGGGAAATAGCAAGATGCTACAACCTACTGTACTGACAACACCCAGTTATCAAGTGAGACAGTGATTAGAGATCTAAGCATCTGGGTTGAGAGTTCCTTTTCTTTTAATCACTGTGTGGTAATTTTAGTTAGGAAGTTTTTTTAAATTTTGCAACTAGTTGCTAAAAGTATCTCTTTTAAAACTAAAGAATTAATTGTTCCTTTGAATTCTGCCATATTCAGATAGATTACAGAATATTATGCGCCTATTTGGAATGTATCTGGCTGGATACATTAAGAAACTCAGAAAAACACAGCGGTTCCTAACAAAAAAGGATTTCTCAAAAACCTTAGTTACCAGGAAAGACTGGAATTCTTGGCCCTGTCCATAGTGTCATATAGACTCCTTAGGGAAGATCTGTGCCTCATCTATTACATCTTTAGGGATTCTGTTGTTCTTGACCTCCATTTTCTCAATAGGTCAACTAGAGCAATCATTACTGCAGCTAGAGATCTTAACCTACAACAGGAAATAAAAACACAATATGGTGGGATAAGTCCATCACTCAGCACCTTCCCCTACTATGGAATAGGCCCTCCTTATAGGTCAGGTATTGTAATTTCTTGTTGTCTTTCAAGTACAGATTAGACACAATAACAACATTAGGGTCCATCAACAACTTCACTAACATTCTACCAAAGCAACACCTGTTATGACACATATAGCTTTAACGCATTGTGTCTCAACCCATAAGCCTATAAACCAAACCTCCACACATGCTAATGTTCTAGTCATATTTAACTCCATCATAAGATACACAGATCTTCTACCCACCAAGTTGAACAAGGAGAAGGTCACGGTAAGGTGTCTATAAGTGGCCAGGATTCACTAGATCATACATGTACTCAAGTAATTGAACCACAAATATCAGTACAACTCTGTCATTGTACAAGGTGATATAAATGACTTGTGATGTACCTCTCTGGACTATATAAAGAGAGATATACTGCAGCTCTCAGACTATGTGTTCCAGACTGGCATGAGCCTAGCATTAAGCAATATTCTACCTTCTCTGTAGATGATGCAGCAATATAAGCAGAAGACAATTAACTTTAACAAATGGCTTAGTTTTTTGTGTCATTTGTAGGGAGTGCAATAATTGTCAAATTGGGGTGATATGGTTGACAGACTGAGCTGCTTCCCCAAGGATGGCCTGGACCTGTCCTTCTAAGGATTTTGAATACTGTCTAAACTTTGCCCACCCCCATACTACATTTTTTAGGTAATGCCAAACTGATAAACCTGCCAATACATCACAACTTACCCAGTACATCTTGAAGATCTTGATGCTAAATGCCAGGCATCTAAACAGAAAACTCCACTCACTCCAATCTTTTCTTACCCTGGACAATTTTGACATCTGTGTAGTTATGGGGACATGGTTTAAACCCAAGGAGAACATCCCAGCAGTGTAAGACTGCAATATTTTCCACACATTTAGACCAGCTACTACAGAGGAAAGGACAAAAGTTGGAGGTACCTAAATATTTATCAAAAACAGTCACACCTCAAGACTGGTCAATCAGTATAACTCACTTGAACTATTCCATACCCAACTCACCATAAACAAAATGTGATACCATATCATTGCAATCTAAAGGTACCATATACCTAAATGTAATGGAGTGGCTCTGCTTTAAACCCATTGGTATATTTCTGGGTGACTTCAAATACCCCACTATAAACTAGAGACTTACACAACATTTGATGCACAGGTGCAGAGATTCCTGTACTTTGTCAACACAAACACTCTGGACCAGGCAGTCCATATACTTACTAGGACTGCTAATATACTTGACCTGATCTAACAAACATGATTAAACTTTGGACTCACCAGTGTTACATCCTCACTTGTCAGATCAGATCAGATCGTTAAGCTGTCTTCTTTGAAATCAAATTAAGTCATGTCACCACATCCAACCCTAGTATGGTCAGAATTACTCCAAAACAAACCACTTAGTACTGAGTGACAACCTGGCAAAATTGCAAGCTCATTCTCAAATCACTTGAACACCATTGCCTATGCAGAATTATTCACATAAACCTTATACCATCATTGCATGCATTCAGGTAGTTGTACCCACCTGAAAAAAGCACAGGACTAACTCAAAGAACAAACCACCTTGTTGGAATTCCAGTATCAACTAGTTATATAACAAAAGAAGGAAAACCATGGCCAAAACTGGGAAGTGCAATTCCCAGCAAGACAAAAACCCTCATCAAACTAAATAAGCAATTCAGGTGTTTTATCAAATAATACAAAGCCAAATTTGAGGTAAAGGTAGCCTTGCACGCAAAGGACAACCTTAAAACCTTCTTCAGCTATGTAAGCAACCTCAAAGACAACACACAACAGTGCACTGAACTACTTGTAAATGGCATGGAGCAGAAGGATATAGTAAACCTACTAGCTGACAAATTTGCCTCCAATTTTACTCGGCTGCCCCATTGACACCTTCCAAGAATACTCTTGACCATAACTCTCCAGGCTATCACTAGTCAACAGATCCATATTGCTTTCTCCAAACAAAAAAAAATATTGCATGTTTTGGACCTGATATGATCCCAAGGTGCCTCCTGAATAGCAGGAAATATGACCTATCTGCCCCTTTAGAATTATTGTTTAACCTCATCATCCAAACTGGCTTCATGCCTAGCAAATGGAAGAATGGAACAGTTAACACTCTGCACAAGGGTGAGACATCTACTGACATAGGTAATTACAGACCTATATGTTTGACTACTCTCATACATAAGGCCATGGAAAGAATAATCATGGATATCATAAGCAAAGACTCAGGAAATATTCAGACAATGGATACAAATGGGTTTGGATTTGTCAAGGAAAGCTCATGCTTGCAGACTCTGGTGGATTTCTTTGAGAAAGTCACCAAGGCTATGGACTAGTGTAAAATGCTAAACATGGAATATTATGACTTGCAAAGGCATTTGATGTCATTCCTCATTCAGGCATTGTTGACAAACGTACAAAACTAAGGGCAAACCACTATATCACCAATTTGATGGCCAAATGGCTCACAAGAAGGATGCAGGAAATTAGGATAGGGAGCTCTACCTTCAAAAAAAAAAAACAGACACCAGCTAGGTCCCTCAGGTCTTGGTGGTGGGGCTGCTCCATTTTGGCATCTACTTTTCAGAAGTCAAAGCTAACATTAAAGGCCTTTAATTTACAAAGTCTGTGACAACTGCAAGCTTGGCTTGATTATAAAGTTTCCCAAAGACACAGAGTTTGTCACAAACTAATTATTGGTACCAGAGCCATGGTCTAAAAATGAATGTCAAAAAGTACATAATAGTTTCTTTTGGAAAGTTGGCCAAACCTTGGAGTTACCACATAGACAATATGCACCTAAGAGTAGACCAAGTGTTAGAGACTTGAGAATATATGTAGGCAGTGACCTGGTCTTTGACCACCATGTGTTTACTCTTGTAAGGAAATTATTCCATATTGGTCAGCTCATTAGCATTGGTATGGCATCCATGTCCACTGATGTCATTATCTTGCTGTACTCAGCCCTCATTAGACCAATCATACAGTACAATGCTCCCTTCAGTATGTACCTTACCAGGCATGTGCAACAGCTGGAATGCCCAGATGTGTTCCTTACAAACAGAATACAAGGCATAAACCAAATGGAATATGCAACCTGCTTCAAAGCCTTATCTTTATACTCAGTTTCCTAAAAACTACTAAAAGGTGATCTACATCTGGCTTATAAGGCATCAACCCATCCAGTACTGAGGAATTTGCTGCACATTAACAAGTCTAACAACATTAAAATACCCAATCCAAGGACAAAGAACCTAATTTGCAACATAAACAGAACATGATGGAAGGCAACTATGTCTCTTAGAGACATCCCGTGCTTTGAAACAAGCTTCCCATCCATGTGAAGTAGAGTTCATTCCCTACTCTATTCAGGTATAGCCTGAGCGAATAGATAGGAAATCGAGAATTTATCCCTGGACTTGCACCCATCCCCCTATTTGAAAGAGGCAGCTTTTAAATGCTCTGCCACCTAGACACAACTTTATGCCCCTGGACAATTTACCCTTTTAATTATATATGAGAATAAATGGATAGACTTAAAAAGACCTCTTGTGGATGTTAGCCTAATAATAATCTATAAACCTATGGAAAACTGGATGGATAACCTTAAATTTATTCCTCTGGGCCTTATAGGACTTACCCTCCTTGTAAAAGATGGGAGAGCCTGAGGTTGGGATGTCCTATAGCTTCATAGGTTCATAGATCCTTAGTAGGCTATTAATCTGCGAGTATCTTAAGTCACCTAGCCTTACATTTCCATGGTAGTTTTTTGCCTTTATATTTTACATACAAATTACCCAGAAGCAGGCAGAGCAAGGCTATATTGGAACATTTATTGTTGCAGGATCCTATGATCCACATCTCTGGCTCACAATACAATTTTATGTAACCTCTAGAGCTGTGATTGTAAATGTCATGCAACTTTCAGATAAAATCTTAAAAATCAAGAGTTATCTTTTAATAGTTTTAGTAAAATGACACATCATTTATCTTAAATTCAGACACTTGCAGTCTCTGCCTAACACATTTTATAATAATGTCCATTTTCAATATCGTGACTTCATCTTTTATGTATTGTCTATACATTTGAGGTTCTGCAGGAATGGAATTTTATGCAAACCTCTCAAATGCTATGATACAGGCACTCAGATTTAGCCTTCCTCTTCTTAAATGTATGATGTTCCTCATAAAATCAGACCTGTTTATAGGTGCATACTTCATGAAATGCATAAACTAAGCCTATACAGAGAATTATTGCCACTAACTATACGAGGTCTCATATGTAAATAGCCTCTGTTATGGAAAATGATAATGTGCTCTTCATTCTGACCCCCTGCGATGATTTTTAAAGGCCAGTGCTATGATTTGTAATGTTTGGAGGTTGAGAGGTGTGATTGAATGACTTCCAAGAACTGTTATGTGTCAATGCATCATCAGCCATCTGTGCTGTTTACAGGTTTAAAATATAAAAAAGTGTTGCACCTCCCACTCTCTTGTTTACAGTTTTAGTTCATGCACATTTTCAGTGGGATGGTTGAATGGTGTGCATTTCATGCAGCCACCTGTGCTCACAATTGGCATGGAAATATCAATACACTGAAATAAATCGTTGCCACTTGATGTCAGAAGTAAGGCATCTGTCACTAAAAGGAGAGGATCACAAAACTGCATGCTGTTTTAAAAGGTAAAAGTCCAATGTGAGGGTTTAAGTATAAAAAAGGTCTAAGTAAGTGGGTGTTATGTTCTGGGACAAGATGCACTTTTAACTGTAAACTCATTAAGAGTTTTATACTAATTGGAGGTCTTAAGATATGCTTCTTGTAAACAGTAATTATGTTTTCTGAATAGGGATTCAATTAGGGAAGAGTTTACCACCAGCTGTAGAGACAGAGTTATACACACACACACACACACACACACACACACACACACACACACACACACACACACACACACACACACACACACACACACACACACACACACACACACACACACACACACACACACACGCACATGCACACAGAAACATACACACACGCTCACATTCATACAAGTGCACACACACACACACACACACACAAGTGCGCGCACAATCACACACACACACACACACACACACACACACACACACGCTCACAATCATCCAAGTGTGCAAACACACCCGCACATACACATAGCCACACACAAACATACACCCACATATCTACTTATCCCTCTATCTATCTGACTATAATGATAAATATAAGATGGTATATAGAAACAAATAGCACACTTCATCAAGTCATAATGAGCAGGAAGCGGGTGATTCAAATATGCACACACTCTGATTGCACTATCAGCAAAAACATGCAAATGAGGTCATAATAAGATGAAGATGAGTGCCAACATGCTAATCAGAGCAATAACCTGTGCAAACTATGAAATCAATAATTTCAGCATGATTCAGAAATGGTAGATCTAGTCTAAATGGAGATCCATGATGATCAGATTATCTGTATACCATCACTTCTTTGTGAATGTGTATCTCTGGGCCTAAGATGCTGGGATTATTATCCACGTTGTTTAGTACACATATGTATCCTACTGACCACTTTGGAAGGCAGTGTCTGTGCTGTTGTGTGCTGCTGCTCTCTGTATCACAGTAGAGTCCATCAGTGGCTGATATACAATCAACTCCACAGCTGGGATATAGTCAGCTACTATAGTGTAGATACAGATATCATGTGGGTTCTAGTAAATTGCTACCATCCTGATGTGGCATTGCAGGGATGTGAACACGGAATGCCTACTGCAGTGGACAAAAAGTCTGTTCAGCTTTAACATATTCTTGCTTTGGAAACCTTTCACTGCCCAGACAGGGCTATGCTATGAGTTTCACATGAATCCTGTGCCAGTTCTTAGATGTGATGCTGATGGTTATGGCGGAGCATATTTGTTTCTCAGTGGCAACAGAATAGAGAACTAAAACTACATGGACATTCTATGCCATATTTCCCTGATGTCCAGAAGGCCACTGATTGCACCTTCAATGTCAAAGCCCCATCTGATACACAGTATATCAAATAGAAGGACTTTTTCTTCATCAGCTACCAGGTGTCATACAATGTGTCTGTGCACCATCCAGGTAGCTCCCATAATTGCATATCTGGCATGTATGCAGCCTATAGCAGCATTTTGTATGTGGGACTTTCCATATTGTCTTCTAGTTGGTACATGCACCCATTGCCAACCCAGAGGCCTGGAAGGTTTGACCTCATGAATACAGGTAGCAGACCACTTATGATTGAAGTTGCTTTTATGTGTTGCAGGAGATGCCACATATACCTTGCAGAGCCAGCTCAGAGTAAAATGGAGCCCTAAGCAGGGTAATGGATCAAGACTCCCCACAACCTGAACTAGTAGCATCCCTCACCTCCAGCATCCTCATGCAGCAGCCATTCCAGTGTACCTTTACTTGCCTCTCTCTCCCCAGTTAACATAAAACACTCCTCAAACCTGTCAGTGTGCATACTATTGTCATTTTTACTTCTACAATAATTTTAGATATTTGGATTTAATTTAAAACTTTTATTTCAAATTTTATAGCACAAAAACTGATAGCCATTTGCTAAGTAAAACAATGCAGTCTCATAATGAAAACAGACTTAGCATGAACAACCTTTTCTTCCCTTGAAACTCACATTCATTGCAACTTCATTGAAACCCACATTCATAAAAAATGCATTGGATCAGTGGTGGATTAAGCGTACCTTTGGCCTGTTTTCAAGTCATTGGCCCCCTGTGCACATTTTTATGACCATGCATAAATGCATTTGTTTCTTTGATTCACCTTCCTGATTGTATTAAATTATATTCTTTGTTAATAGCAGCACCGTTTGTTAGAGTGAGCTTTAAATTTGTAGTTTTGAACATTTTTCCAGTAAGCAGTGAAACGAAACATATGAACCAATAAAGACAAGGCTACCCATTTCTGAACATTTCTACCATGAAAGTTCACTCAAAGTGCTATCATTATAATCCACCAATAACAGTCAATATGCACAATCTCTGGAGAAGTAAAAATCATTTGGATTATTCCACATTAATGAGATCTGTAACTAATGAAGAGATTGCTGATGGCAAACAACTTTGCTTTTCAGTGTTTGCTGCCCTTGATGAAAAAAAAAAAAAAACTGGTGTGCTGGTGATATGAAACAGGGAATGTCTGGCAAACAGACAACAGGTTTATAGTTAATAGACACTTCATCAAAAAAGGAGGACACACTCATGGATCATAGTGGAGTTATTATGTAGGTGATTTAGTTCTATTGTCTCTGAACTGCACCAGTAACAAAGTAAACTATTAGGCCATTTCTTTCCTGCTGAGTCTGGTCTGACTGTTGCAAGAGCACTGTAATCAATTAAGATGTGTGTGTCTTTATAAAATTTTCATTGCACTAATGACCACTGTCATCATGCAAATGAGCTGCCTGTTGCTAGCCATGCCTTGGACTGAAGTCATATACAGTGTGTGTGTGTTCTTGTGGAACCTAGCTATGCAGCTGTCAACCTTCCCTGTGGTAATGACCACGTGTCACACTTCTCTGCTTCCCATTGATACACATCAAATGGTGTCCATGATGTGTGGCCTTATGCACCACCTATCAATTTCATTCCTAGACTTGACCTGGCAATTGGGCATGGTCTGAGTAGTATCTAAGTCTGGCAGGGTTCTCATGTGGTACAACAGAGAAACATGCAGCATACGCAGCACCTGCTGGTGGGACTATGAAGGTTCCATGTATAAGACATAATCTTGACTTATGCTTGCTAGGCTAGTAAATAATGTCATTGGTTATTACCACCCACACTAGTGGGAAGTGCTAGAATAAATATAATGACCTACAACAGAGGCACAACATAGACCTTCTCTGCCAATAAGAAAAAGAGATCAGGGAGAGAGCATTAGCAGTGCTGTAAGATTTCATTTTTAGCTGAGTCATTGTACAGTGGGGCTGAAACTATAGGTAAACCTGATTTCTGCTGTCATGGGTATGCATACTCAACAGTGTGTTCTTTCTGATTTGCAACAGAGAAAGAAATTACAGCAAATAGGCGAGTTTGCCATAAAAGTTGGCTCAGATTCGACAGATGGTGGGATAAGCCACGGTATTGCTGCCATACCTTTATCTGTGCTAAACCCGCTTACCACAGCACTGACCATATTTATTTATTTAGTTATTTATTTTATTTTAGTTATATATTTATTTACTTATTTATAGCATTTTACCACATCACCATTGCCTCATTATTCAATAGCTTTGTTGAATGCTATTTTTTCATGAATTTGTAGCCTACCTATCAATTGTGACATGTTTGCCAGAAAGAGTGCCACACAATTTCAAACTGCCTCTTCAAATTACTATTTCTGGAGTTCAGTTTGTGGCATCACTGATTTAATGATTCCTGTAGTGCCATTACTGCAGATGTATATAAGTGACTCAGGTACAGCTACTTCCTGCAGTACTAAAACAAAAATAAACAAAAAAATTGTGCTATTACATTGTCAAGATGATTTGTGACCATCACTAAAGAGTTGATGTGAGGATTTGTTTTAATTAATAACCTTGGCCAACCTCCAGCCAGACATATGCATAGAGGTTATTGTGACTGCATTGATGGGGCTGGTAAACTGTATAGGGCTGAACTTTGATTTCTTAGTACATTAAGATTTGATCATAACTACATGTTGCATTTACCGCTTTATGTGTAACATGCTGACTGAGTTAATGTTAGTAGTAACTATTGCATTGTGGCTGAATTGCTTGGCCTTTTCAGTGTACTGCTTTTAATAACACAAACAAATTTAAATGGGTCATATGACACTCTGCAATTTTGCAGACTGTTGAGAAAAACACAACTTAAAGATGAGAACCAAAAAAAAAGTCTTTGCAAAGTTGAAGATAAAAATAGCACTTTTATGCTCTGAAACTTGTACAAATAAGCAGGTTGTCACAGTTAAATTACCACACATATTCAGCTTCACAAATGAATGCCAGTTTTGCACTCTACTACCATCGTGACCGGCTGGTTGCAAACCACAACAGCCTACATCTGGAGAAGCCATCCTGTTTGCATCTACATAGTTACTGCTCTGACATTACATAGAATGTCCTGTCAAAACCAAAAGAAGAAACTAGCATATGTATAAAAAAACAAACATATAAAGTAGGCAATGAGAAATAAACACATGCCTGAGCCAGTACAGCTGTGTAGAGGGATAAAGCCCTTACTGCAACCCAAGTGACCTTGTTTCAATTAGTGGCTCAGATATATAAAGAGTTGTTGAGGTTGAATGGGATTAGTGAGAAGAGGGAGGATGGCATGCACACGCAAGGGGCACATGCTCATCCTACAGGAATGAGCCTGGGGTGCATGCCCATCCTAGGGAAAAGAGGGAAGGGCCCATGCTCATCCTACAGGAATGAGCATGGGGTGCATGCTCATCCTAGGGGAATTAGGGAGGGGTTCATACCCACCCTAGGGGAAGAGGGAGGGGTGCATGCCCATCCTAGGGGAATTAGGGAGGGGTTCATACCCATTCTAGAGGAATGAGGGAGGAGCACATGCCCATTCTAGGGGAATGCAGGAGGGCTGCATGCCCATCCTAGGGGAATGAGGGAGAGATGCATGCCCATCCTAGGGGAATGAAGGAGGGCTGCATGCATGGGGCACATGAATGTGGCTGATCAGAAAAGATGTCATGAAGGTTTTACTGGGGGTAGGAAATGGGTCCTGCTGAACCAGGGGAAGGGTCCTGCTGAACCGAGTCCTTGTGAAAGTGATGGTCAGATTAGTGTTGATTCTTATTAGATATCTCACCCTTGGTGATGTACCATGCTCATGGATTCTGGTAGAACAGAATAGTTAAAATGCTCCCTGGCAGCAGTATGATGTTATGCCAGTGTCCTCAGTGTTCTCACTGGCTCTGGATGTGGTTAAGGTATGGCCCGGGAAGGCTAAGGTAGGTCTGCTATACCTGAAGAACGAAAAGAGGAACTGGTAGCAGGGAGCTAAAAAGTGGGTAAAATAAATAAATAAATATTTGTAAGCCTACATTATGACTCTATTCCAAAGAACAAGGTATGTAAATGGTTACAAGAAAAGAATATATAAACAATTTTTATTTTTTCACCATGCATTGCTCTATGCATGAGTGCTTGTTTTCACAAGTACTAGTGTTTGTTGTTCATTGTAGTTAGTGATGTGATTGTATGTGGATGAACTTTGCTTCCTTTCTATGTTAATTTCTTTGTTCCTCTTTTGAGGATGAATTATTTCTGTGCACAACGTGGGGACCTTCTGCATACCATTCAACTGTCCAGATTTTTACCATATATTTTCAGTCTATTCCTCATAAAATGTGTGGTTTTCTGGCAAATTACTGGGAGGATCTGAGGACTGAACTCACAAAATAATGACATACATTTCAGTTTCAGACTTCAAATTCTTCAGAAAAATGTATGTTAGCACAAACCCTGTTACTCTAGCAACTTTCTAAGTTTATAAGAGCAATAGCTGTTCCTATTATTTTGACATATAACCCCCCCCCTCCAATTTTGTTAGGATTTGTATAGATTTGTGACACTGAGAGGATGAAGGGTATGTCACCCTCCTAATGATGATCTGAAAAATAAGTTCTTTACCAAGTATGCTTTTTATTGTTTTATCATATTAACAAAATGTTAATAAAATGTTTAAAGTAATACCTTTTCACTGTGCATTGCTGTATAGGTGACGCTTGTTTTTCTAGCAGTAGTATTTGTTGCTCATTACAGTTAGCAAAATAACTGCTGCTGCAGATGTCTTGCTAGGTACACCCCGAATGGGGCATTACATTAAATTATGGGTCTAATGAATGATGAGTAAAGGGGGACAATAACTTCCTTATTCCTTATTCCTAGATACAAACCCCTTTGTGATAAGGTGGGCCATGTAGAAGGATTTTCTAACCACTTTAGCAATGTGGTTGTCGAAGGAGAGGTTACTGTCTACCTGAGTCCCTAGGTCTCTTATCACACTCTCTGTGATAAGTGGGCTGCCACCTATGTTGTAGTTCATAGGTACTTGTTTTTTTTCCCAAAGGGGATAACATTGCACTTTTTGGCATTTAGTTTGAGGCCATGGTTTTGGCACCATATATCTGTATCCATAAGACCCTTTTGAAGGATGTCTACGTCACTAGGATTCTCTATTATGGCTCCCAGTTTGCAGTCATCTGCGAACTTTGTTAGCAATAGTCCCTCCGTGTTTGCTTGTACTTCCGAGAAGTAGATACCAAACAGGAGGGGTCCCAAGACTGAGCCCTGTAGTACACCACTAGTCACAGGTTTGGAGTCTGATCTAGCATTTCCTATTCTCACTGAATGCATTCTACCCATGAGCCAGTATGCAACCCATCTTGTTACGTAGGGGTTTATATTTAGGTTGGTGAGTTTGTCTATAATTCTTGAGTGGGAATGGTATTGAAGGCCTTTGAAAGATCAAGGTATGCTGTGTGAACCACCTTTCCCTCATGTATTGCTTTAGTGACCATTTCAAAGAAGTCAACCAGATTTAGGAGACATGAGCTTCCCTTCACGAACCCAAACTGGGTGGGGGGGGTCTAAGGTTTTGTAGGTTCCCAATGTCATTGTTTATGAGTTCCATGATGATGCGCTCCATGGCCTTGCAGACGAGACTCATCAGGCTGATGGGGCAGTAATTCCCGGGGTCAGTGGTTGCACCTCCTTTGTGGAGTGGTATGACTGTTGCCATGCACCACTCTGTGGGCACATAGCCTGAGGTGAGGCTGTGGTTAAACATGGTATTAAGGTGAGGGGTTAATTCATTTTGGAGCTCATGTAGCACGCAGCCTGGGATGCTATCTGGTCCCATGGATGCTGTGTTTCTTGCTTTGGTGAGTGCTGTTTTCACCTGAGTGTCTGTGATTTTTAGGGGCAGCACGATCTTCTGGTATGGATACAAGCCCTTTGGGAGGAGAGGGTGGGCTGAAATTTGCACTGAACCTATCTGCCAATATATTGGCAATATCAGGTGGTTCTGTGAATTCTGAGCCATTATGCTGTAGTTCGGAGTAGATCTGAGAGTTGCTATTGAGGTTTTTGACATAGCTAAAACATGCTTTGTGATTGTCTTTGGTGCCCATTGCGATTTTTCTTTCGAAGCTTGCCTTAGAGTTTTTTATGAGGGTTCTTAGTTTTTTGCTAAGGTTGGTCAGGGTGCCCCTCCATTCCTGGGTTTTTACTTTTTTTTGCAGTAATTTCTTCCTTCTATTATAGAGCTTGTTTGTGGCTGGGGTCCACCAGATTGGTTTCCTCTTTTTGGAGGAGTGGGTCTTGGTCTTGTTCGGGATAGCGCAGTCCATGCACTCATGTAGGTGCTTGTAGAGTGCTTTTGTCTAGGATATAGCAGATTCAGTCATATTGACATTCTGTGTGGGAGTAACAAAGTTTGCCACCTCTGTCTTGAGTAGCATAAAGTTCACTTTTAAGAAGTTTTTCACCATGGTTTCTTATGGGATGGGGGAAGGGGGTGGTATGCAGATATCTAGGGTGATGAGTTTGTGGTCTGATCTGACCAATGTGGAATTTACCACTGGTGTGGTGCAATTATCCCCCATGTTTGTGATGACCAGGTCCAGTATACTTTTACCTCTTGTGGGGGTGTTTACAAGCTGGCCCAGAGCATTGGAGTTAATGTACTCCAGGAAGCGCTGACCAAAGGTATTAGTACTTTTGTAGTTTTCCCAATTGATGTTTGAGCAATTGAAATCACCTAGTATAATGGTGTTTGGTTGGACTTTCATGTTTTCCAATACCTCGAGGAAAGTGGAGTAAGTGTCCTGGGGCTGGGAAGGTGATCTGTAGCAAGCTACAATCTGAACTGTAGTTTCGCCCATTGTTAATTGCACTTGGATGATCTCTGAGGCATCATACTTTGCAACTTGTCTGGAAGTGTGGTTATCCCTGATGAATACGGATATGCCTCCTCCCTTTGTGGTTCGATCCTGGTTTTGCAGCCAAAATGTGTGGTATGAGTTGTAGTCTGGAATAACTGGGGCGCTCTCTTAAGCCTTGAACCAGGTCTCAGTTACTGCACAAATATCAATGTTCTCCATGTTGAGGAATGCCTCGAGAGAGTGCATTTTGAGGTTTAAACTCCTAACATTTAATAACATGACCCTCAGTTTATTATTGCTAGTGCTTGTTACGGTGGTGGATTTGTTTTTTAAGCTTTGCCTAAAAAAGGCACTATGGGGGTGGCAAGAGCCTTAGCCAGTATTCTGAATCCAAGGGGTGACAGGTGCAAGCCATCTCTGGCAAAGCATCGAGGCTTGTCGAGCATGTCAACCCAGGCAGACAGATACTGGATCCCCTTAGAATGACACAAAAAAACTTAGCCAATTGTTGAAATTTATAATTTTTTCTTTGTACTGTGGTATCATACTTCGTGAGAGTAAGACAATTATCTGTAAACTACCATGCATAAAATAGCTGTAATGAGCCTGTTAACCACTACAGTGAGGCATTTTGGTTTTCCTTCTGACCCAAGACAATTATTCATTACCTATGTCAGCTTGCTAGCTGTGGGCATGTTATCTGTGCTACCATACTATACTGAGTCAGTTATCTCTGCAGTTGCCATGGTATGTATGAGAGCTGTATGTAACCTGTTTTCCAAAGTAATGATAATTTTTTTTTTAGTTTAATAATTTCATCATTGTTTGTTGATCATGCACGCTGGTTTGCAGGTCTATATTATGTGATTAAAGAATCTCTTCTTTGAACACATAATAATTGACACATATACAGTGGACGCTGTTAACTGAGAATGGCCACGTCCTCAAATTTTTATCTCAGGGAAAAAAATTCACGTGGCCATAAAATAAAAAACAAACTTCAAAACGAATTAAGTGGGAGGATTTGTCTCCCACACTGCCGATGTGGGGGGCTGTGCCTCCCCAACTAAATATACCAACTTGGAGATAGCTCTACATTGAAGAAAAGGGCAATTCCCGATAAAGGCTAACTGTGGAACAAATTTGAGGATGGGGCCATTCGCGGTTTACATCCATATACTGTGCTGCTGTCCTATACTCCTGTGACAGACTGCCATTCTTATCCTCTGGTGTTATTGGCAGTCATATAGTAGAACTTCTGTGGCCCTTGATTTACATTACTGTGGTGACTGATATGTCTCCTTCCAGTGCCTGTACTAATAAAGAGCATCCTATCTTACTGATAATTGCATGTGTGTTGTTAATTCTTATTTTAATTATGCTATTTTCATTTGTTGTTTTTCTCCATTTCTTTTCATTTTTTTTTTTTTTTTTTGCCAAAATCAGTCCTGGACCACTTAATGGAGAGTCGGCAGCCAACATCCTCTGCACCAGCTACTATGCCATCCACTGGCTTCACAGCAATTCCTGTGTCTAAGTACCTCCAAGGTGATAAAAAATGATTTTGTAATAGGAGACTTGCAGTTTTCACTGACAGCCCTGGAGCTACTTCTTTGGTGGGTGGCATAAGAGCCTCACCAAAATGTGGCAAAGAGGGGCCTCCTGGGTTACCCGGTGATAAGCTTGGGGGTTGGTGAGTACTGAAGAGAGCCAGCAGCTTAAAAGTGATACCCAAAAACTCCTCCTCATATAACTGGCAGATTCACATAGCTGCTGGGCTGCCACCATTGTACTACCAGAGGTAGAGTCTGTCCCTGATGTTAGCCAGGGAAGTGGATGAATTCAAGTTCCCCTTGAGGATTGCTTGGAAGGCTGTAATCACCGCAAACTTTCCCCCGTCTGTCTCTATAATACTCCAGTTAGCATAATGGTTAAGGTTTTTGCCTGACATGCACAGGCTACAAGGTACGATCCTGACCTCTGGCCAATGCCTGCTTGGCATTTTCGTGTTCTCCCTGTGTCTCTGTGGGGTTCCTCCCTCCAAAAAGCAAGCTGACTGTTTAAATCTCAAGCTCACCTAAGAATGCAGCTGTGTGCAGCAGCATGGAATCTACATGGTGCCCTGCGGGGGTATAATTGTGTACATCCACTGTGGTGTTCAATACTGTCTCAGGGCTAGCCACCTGACAGTGTAAAATATGGCTCCAGGTGATTCAGTCATGTTGACTTATGTCATCAAATGGCCATAGGTATTTGTGGGTGATAAGTGGGTTGTAAACCTGGTGCGCTCAGACCTATGCAATGAGAGGGGTCTATTGGCCTTTATTGGAGAGTGTGTGCCTGCCACAAAGCCCAGCAGTTTTGTATCAATAAGCTACTGACTGGACAGTGTCCAGTTGCCCAGCTTTGGTTACCTGGGGATAGCTCTGTTTAGTGAAAGCAGGATGTTCAACAAACATGAACTAAGTGAGTTCACTTACAGGATGGGTCTTGGAAGTTGGTGACATGATGGTATGGAGGAGGCTGGACATCCTATGTCCTGGAAGAGAAGTGCTGAAAAAACACTTGGCTTGGGATCTAGAGTCTACTGTTGAGGAGAATGACAGGCTAGAAATTGTATGGGAAATGTGGTGAGGGAGAAGCTTTAGAAAGCAGTGAAATGATGTAATCAGAATTAGTGACTGACTCAGGGCAATCAGATTCCAGCCTACTGATAGGGCAGTATTCATAATCCCACAGCAGGGTTGTAATAATGCATTCAGACAGCAGTTGCAATACCTACACCTACTAGATAAAGCAGGAATATGTGAATTGGTGTTGATAATGGGTATCTTGATTACACCAGAACAGGATATGAGGACTGCCTGGGTCCACATCGGTGCAGGAATAAAGAAGGAAAGACCGTTCTAGACTTTATTCTGGCAAATGGTTTAGTAGCCAACGTATGGTTAAGAAAGAGGAGCAGTCACAAGGTCACATACAAGAATGGCCAGTGTGCATCTTTGGTAGAATTCCTCCTAAGGGTACTTAAATTGCAAAGTCATTCCCAGAGAAACAGTCAGTCCACAGCATAAACCACTGGTTGCCACAGTCAGCTGCAGGATCTGGTCAGAGAAAGTTCTAAGGTCAACATAGACAAAGCTGAAGACTTGGACACACAACAGTTGTAGGAATTACTTAGGGTTGCAGCACCCCAAGAAGAAGAGGAAAATGGTGGAGCTGAAGAATGGCAGATCTTCAGAACAGCATGCATGAGGACTACAGAACAGATATGTGGCTTAGCCAGGTATGGCAATAAGGTACATAAGGAAAGTTGGTGGTGGAATTCACAAGTCCAGGAAGTCCTCAAAAGAAAGGAGTGCAGGAAAATGTGGGAGATAGAAAAGATGGACGAGGCTAGGAAAGAAAACTGGCTGGCTAACAAAAAGGCTAAGAAAGGAATTGCAATAGTAAAGAACAGGACATCAGAGCCACTCTACCAATTTCTGGAGAATGAGTCAGTAGATGGCAGAAAGAAATTATCAGGTTGCAAGGTAAAGACAGAAAGATAAATAAGATAGGCAAAAACCCTTCGAAAGCAATGTCAGCAACAACCTGCTTACTAGTCCAGAGGATATCAAACGCAGATGTAAGGAGTACTTCAGCAGCTTCTGAATGATGAAAACCCCACAAAAGAGGTACTGTCCCGTCATAGCCTATGATGAGAGAACAGGAGGAGCCGACCATAGAAGAATTAAGAAAAGTACTAAGGAAAACGAAGTCAGGAAAAACAGCAGGCTCAGATAAGGTCAAAGCAAGTATGATAAAGATGCTGGCTGAGATAGGAGATAAATAGCTCCTGAGGTATATATAGCACTCTGGAGAGAAAGGTGTATCCCAGATGACTGGAGATTAGACATACTAGTGCCAGTGTTCAAGAACTAAGGGGAAATTCACATTATGGGTAGTACAGAGGTATCAAACTCCTATCACATTATGTGAAAGTTCAGGAGATGGTGACTGAGTAATACACAGAGCAGCAGAAAATAAGATAGGAGATGAGCAGTTCATATTCAGGTCCGGATGCAGCACAACTGATCCAATGTTTGCAGTGAGACAGATTCATAGGTTCATAGGTGAGTACTAGGTTAGATGCCCTTGTGGACCATTTTAAGCCTAGCCAGATATCCTTAGTGAGACTCAAACTTTAGCTCTTGTCTATGAAGTAAACACTTTAACCATTATGCCAAACCCCAACTCCTCAAAAATGACTATTTTTGCCACACATTTAAATAAATACTTTAAAAATGCTCAAAAACAGCAGTGATCACTGTGACGATTGTGCCTTTGCCCAGCAATCAAGGAGCCTCAATCCTCACCACTAACACCAGGGAAGTTGTCTCCTAGAAGAGAAAAGGATAACTAATACACACAGTAAAGTACAATTTCCCTTAAGTACACACAGAGATCACAGTCAGTCTGGGGCTGGTTGCTCCCTTGCTCACCAGGTCCCCAATAAGACTCCCCACTGGCACAGCTATAGGGTCCAGGGCTCAGCCTAGCTAGGCAAGCTAAAACCTCCAGTACCCTCTCTGTCCAACCAGTGCTTCTTGTCCCTGCCCAAGTAGCTGACACAACACACACACACTTTGAAATAAGTATTTATACTACTTCACAGGCACTCTTGGGAAAGACTGACGCAGATTTTCCAGCTGTGCCCCTTTTACCCAGACTATACAGTAGTGATTACTGCCACCACCCAACTAATAATATCAGCTACTAAAAGGCTACTAAAAGGCCCTTAAAAGGGCGTCCAATTATTACTGTGCAATATTATTATCCAATGGTAGTATGACTAACAGTCAAGGTTTACTTCAGAGTGGCCTATTACAATAACCTCTGTAAATATGCAATGTACTCTAGAGCTTATCTCTACACAAATTAGCCACAGGTAGAAGGTTTTAAAAATATTTAATAATAAATAATTAAAACACAAGACAAAACTACTACACCACAGAGATATCTAAGCATTCAGAGATCACACAGAAACTTAAAATAATACAGTAGGACAGGTCTGATTTCAAAGAAAAATATTTAATTAATCTTTACTAGCTTTAACTATTCCTACAAGAAATCACAGTGCTAAAACCTACATGCGAGCACAAGGCAGAGTGCTGATAAGTTAGATGTCCAAAGTCAAAATGCTTCCTAGTCTCTTGTGAGAAATAGTATTTAAACATTACTAACAAACATGTCCCTAAGGCCCATCCTAAATTACATCATTTTTGACACTTAGGTTTTCCCGGTATTCATACTGCATGATCGTAACACCTGGTCTGAGTTCTCAGGCCACAAACTGCATTATTTAGCAATCTAACACCCACTCAGAAATGTACAATACAAGGCATTTCACATATACATTCTGGAAGAAACTAGAGCAATAAAGCACCTTCCACATCTAAATTCTGGTCATAAACTTTAGCCTTAAAACAATGGGCATGAAACCTTCATCTAGCCATACTGGAGCTGAATTGTAAAACATTAAAGAGATTCATAAGATCTTTTCAACTTAAAAAGGCACATTTTAAATACTTGGCTTGGTTTTCCTTACAACAGATGGCCATGTTGCAACAATCTTGAAGTTCACATTTTACAGTGTTTTCTTACAGTTAAAAACACAAGCCTGAATTTTACATGTATTTATACAGTTGATAGAATTATGTATCAAATTCTATTTAACTAGGCTGGCAGCCTTCGCCCATCTCTCCCCAATCATCACATCTCTTCCCCCCCGGGGAACTCAAGCAAGTTTTTCAAGTGCCCCTTGAGAAACATCACTTGAGAGTGTCAGGTCTATCTGGGTGTACCTCACCCCATTCCCTGTCTTGACAGCCCATCTGCATTGGCATTGCTACTCCCACTGTGGTGCTGCACTGACATATCATATGCTTGCAACGCCAGACTCCATCTTAGCAACTTGGCATTTTGCTGACTGGCTCTGTTTAACCATGTTAGAGGGTTGTGATCTGTCATCACAGTGAATTTTCTTCCATACAGATAAGACTGAAGTTTTTGTAGTGCCCACACTTTGGCTAGACATTCCTTTTCTACCACTGCATAGCATTCCTCCCTGGGTTAGAGCCTATGACTGAGATAAACCACTGGGTGCTCTTCTCCCTCTGAAGAAATCTGGCTAAGTACAGCCCCCACTCCATAGTTTGAAGCATCTACCTGCACAACAAAGTATTTGCTGTAGTCTGGACTGGCTAACACAGGGGATCCTCCCAAAGCTTCCTTAAGTTTCTGAAATGCTTGCTCACATGCTGGGGTCCACACTACCTTAGCTAGCCTATTCTTCCTTGTCAGGTTTGTGAGGGGAGCAGCTATGGTACTATAATTAGGAATTAACTTTCTGTAATACCCTGCTGTCCCTAAGAATGCTCTCACCTGCTTTTTGGTAACAAGTGCAGGCCATGCCTGAATAGCTTCCACTTTGGCAGGTTCTGGCTTTATCTTACCACTCCCCACTCTATGTCCTAGGTAGGAGACCTCTGCCATACCCACCTGACATTTGCTCAGCTTAATGGTCAACCCTGCCCTCTGTAGTCTGCCCATCACCTCCCTGACATGCTGAAGGTGCTCTTGCCAGGAATGGCTGTAGATAGCAATATCATCCATGTAAGCAAGGGCAAACCCTCCTGCTCCTGCTAAGATATGATCTACTAGCCTCTGGAAAGTCGCTGGGGCATTCTTCCTCCCAAAGGGCATCTTTGGGAACTCATACAAGCCAAAAGGAGTCACAAAGGCTGACTTCTCTCTAGCACTGGGAGTCAAGGGCACCTGCCAGTAACCCTTGGTAAGATCAATGGTTGTAAGATACTTAGCCCCACCCAGCTGCTCTAGGGCCTCATCTGTCCTAGGCATGGGGTAAGCATCTAACTGTGAGACTATTTAATTTCCTGTAATCTACACAGAACCTGGTGCTGCCATCCTTCTTTGGCACCAACACCACTGGTGAAGCCCAGGGACTGTTGGACTCTTGAATCACCCCTAATTCCAACATCTCCTGTACCACTTCCCTCAGAGTCGGTTTGACACTCTCAGGCACCATATAAGGGGCCTGCCTGATAGGTCATTGGGGTCCTGTATAGACCTGGTGCTGCACCAGGTGGGTGCTCCCTGGTTTCCTGGTGAACATGCCCCCAAACTCCTGCAACACTGCTCGGATTTTTCAAACCTGGGTAGGAGATAGCTGCTGGGACATTGCTACCCCTTCCACTGAGGTGTCAGCTGGAGCCTCACTGAAGAGATCAGTCCCCAGATCTCCCTCAGACTCCTCCTGCAATTCTATGCAAATGATCAGCACAAGGGCCTCCCTATCATAGTAAGGTTTCGTCACGTTAACATAGTACAATTTGTACCCCTGCCATCTGCCTAGCACTTCCACCATGTGATTAACATCACTTACCTTTCTTACCACCTTGTAGGGTACCCCCCAAGCTACTTGCAACTTGTTGTGTCTGACAGGAATGAGAGCCATCACCTGCTGCACTACAGCATACTCTCTAGCTCGAGCATTCCTGTCATACCACACCTTTTTCTGTTGTTGGCTTCTGCCATGTTCTCCTGAGCCAGGCCCATGAGTTCCCTGAGCCTTGTCCTGAGGTTCAGGACATATGCCACAACAGACTCCTTGTGAGACTCACACTCACCTTCCCACTCATCTCGAATTAAATCTAGAGGTCCCCTCACCCTATGCCCGCACAGCAACTCAAAGGGTGAAAAACCTGTGGATTCCTGGGGAACATCTCTGTAAGCAAACAACAGATGGGGAACATATTTGTCCCACTCCCTCTTAAACTGATCTGCAAATGCCCATAGCATGGACTTGAATGTAGAGTTTAACCTCTCAACAAGACCATTAGTCTTGGGATGGTAGGAGGTGTTCTTCATGTGTTTCACCTCACAGGACTTCCACAGACAAGCCAGCAGATCTGACATAAAATTGGCACCTCTATCAGACAGTATTTCCTTTGGGAAACCTACCCTGTTGAAAATCTCTAGCAAAGCATTTGCCACCTTCTTGGCCTCAATGGAGGACAAAGTCACTGTCTCAGGGTATCGTGTAGCATAATCTACAATCACTAGGATATACTTTTTCCCTGTGGAACTTGGGGTACTCAGAGGACCCACAATATCCATAGCTACCCTCTGAAATGTCTCCTCAATCACAAGCAAATGCATCAAAGGAGCTCTCACCTTGTCTCCTGCCTTGCCTACCTTTTGGCACTGCTCACAGGTCCTGCAGTACCCTGTTACATCTCTGGAAATTCCAGGCCAATAGAAGTTTTGCATAATATGCCTCTTTGTACGTTTTATGCCCATATGACCTGCAAAGGGAATATCATGGGCTATGGCTAGAAGAGCCAGACAGTAAGCTCTAGGCACTACTAAATGCTGTACTCTCTCACCTTCTAGCCCTCCCTCAGGGGTCCACTCTCTGTGCAGTAACCCTTTGTTCCAGTATACAGATTACCCCTTCCCTTGAGAATCAGGTGCCTCCTTAGCTATCTGCCTCAGGCCTTGCAATGTAGGGTCTGAGAGCTGAGCCTGTCTAAAGTCTCTCCTTGTAACCCTTCCCAGCTCCCCTTCTACAGGAAATCTGGCATCTTCTAACAGCGGTGCCTCACTGTCAGCCTGGGTACTACTAATCACCTCTACCTTTGCAGTAACCCTGTCCAAGAGAACATCAGTACCCACAAGCAGCTGTGGCTCACATTCAGTCTCACTGCTACAGTGTAGCTCACTCCCTGAAGTAACTATCTCAGTAGTCCTGGCTGCAAGTATGCAGTTTTTCTGGGCCTCCCCCAGGCTACCAGACCCTCATGCTTGTCTCCTAGGCTAGCTGCATGTAACTGCATAAGTACATAGTACTGCCTCATCCAAATCCTTCCCACTCAGGACATCTGCAGGATGGTAGTTCCATACCCATGTTGTCTCAAGACAACCTACTTTTGGCATTTTGTCTTTCCCACTTTCTGGCTCCCTCACCTTTGGTTCCCCACCTTGCCTCCATGGACATATGTATGCCCCATGGCCACACAGGTTGCATTCAAAACATTTAACCCTTAGCTCCTGGATGGGTACCTGAACTAGTGGCTTCCCCTGCTACTGGCCAATTATGTTGGAGCAGTCTGTGCTGCCCACCATGGGTTAGTCCCATGAGCAGTACTGGGGGTCCATTTACTGTGCAGGGCTGCCCTGCATGCTAGGAATAGGTCTCCCTTCTTCCCCAACTCCTCTGAAGTAGCACACTGTCTATCAGCTAACCAGATCCTCATGTCCTCAGGCAAAGTGCTAAGGGCTTGTTCCCTTACCAAAAGGTCTGCCAGCCCTTCAAAAGTGGTGATCTGACATCCACTCACCCAGCTATGAAAATAAGTGCTCAGTTCAACAACCTATTCACATACATTTTCATCTGCCTTGCGTCTATGCTCATGAAACTGTTTCTTATACATTTCAGGTGTTAGCTTAAAACATTCTAATAAATGTCTTTTACAGCAGTATAATCAAAACAGTCAGTGTCATGCATTTTGCTAAAAAATGTACAGCTTTACCATGGAGTAAGAGGGTCAGGAACCATATCCAGAGCCTTTGGTCAATTCATACTGTTTACATACCTGCTCAAACATATGAATGAAGCTATCAAAATTATCCCCCTCTTTAAACTGTGAAAGAAATTTACTGACCTTTTGTGCTTCTGGGATCCGGTTACTTTCTTCCTCATTTCCTCCATGACTCTGGCGAAGAGTCAGCATTTCCCTCTCATGCCTCCTCTAACGTTCATTTTCCTCAGCTTTTAGACTCCTCATTTTCTCAGCTGCTTCTAATTGCATATGCCTGGCCTCTAACTCAAGTCTCTTTAGCTCCAGCTGGATTTTTAAGTCCACTGCAGAAAGGTTGCACTGTCCATTCTCCGAGGATATTTTATCTCCACTGTCAGTCTGATTGTCCTCCAGGCTGCTGTTTTCTGATGCAGCTGTAACCAAGGCTGCAATCAGGTCTGCTTTAGTCAGGTTTCCATGCACCACTCCCCTAGACTGGCACATCTCCATCAGCTGGCTCCTTGTCAGCTTTCCAAACTCTTCTGCTGGCATGCTGCCTGCTCACCCTAACACTAAGCTAACAAAAGAAATAAAACAATTGTGATCTGAGTATACACTGCGTGGCTGTTTTAGAGTACAAAACACTTTTAGAGATCACTGTACATAAGCTACAGGAATTTGCTGTACCCACACCACTACAAGCCAATTAGTATGTGAGGTAGTTCCCACCACTGCCAAACACTTATGATGACCGTGCCTTGGCCCAGCAATCAAGGAGCCTCAGTCCTCACCACTAACACTAGGGAGGTTGTCTCCTTGAAGAGAAAAGGATAACTAATACACACAGTAAAGTACCATTTCCCTTAAGTGCAAACAGAGATCCCAGTCAGTCTGGGGCTGGTTGCTCCCTTGCTCACCAGGTCTCCAATAAGACTCACCACTGGCACAGCTATAGGGTCCAGTCTCAGCCTAGCTTGTCAAACTAAAACCTCCAGTACCCTCTCTGTCCAACCAGTGCTTCGTGTCCCTGCCCAAGTAGCTGACACAACACACACACTTTGAAATAAGTATTTATACTACTTCACAGACACTCTTGGGAAAGACTGACACAGATTTTCCAGCTGTGCCCCTTTTACCCAGACTATACGGTAGTAATTACTGCCACCACCCAACTAATAATATCAGCTACTAAAAGGCCCTTAAAAGGGTGTCCAGTTATTACTGTGCAATATTATTATCCAATGGTAGTATGACTAACAGTCAAGGTTTACTTTAGAGTGCCCTATTACAATAACCTCTATAAATATGCAATGTACTTTAGAGCTTATCTGTACTCAAATCAGCCAGAGGTAGAAGGTTTTAAAATATTTAATAATAAATAATTAAAACACAAGACACAACTACTACACCACAGGGATATCTAAGCATTCAGAGATCACACAGAAACTTAAAATAATACAGTAGGACAGGTCTGATTTCAAAGAAAAATACCTAATTAATCTTTACTAGCTTTAACTATTCCTGCAAAAAATCACAATGCTAAAACTTACATGTGAGCACAAGACAGAGTCCTGATAAGTTAGATGTCCAAAGTCAAAATGCATCCTAGTCTCTTGTGAGAAACAGTATTTAAACATTACTAACAAACATGTCTCTAAGGCCCTTCCCAAATTACATCATTTTGACACTTTGGTTTTCCCAGTATTCATATTGCATCATCTTAACACCTGGTCTGAGTTCTCAGGCCACAAACTGCATTATTTAGCAATCTAACACCTACTCAGAAACTTAGAACAATACAAGGCATTTCACATATGCATTGTAGCAGAAACTAGGGCAATGAAGCACCTTCCACATCTAAATTCTGGTCATAAACTTTAGCCTTAAAGCAATGGGCATGAAACCTTCATCCAGCCATACTGGAGCCGAATTGTAAAACATTAAAGAAATTCATAAGATCTTTTCAACTTAAAAAGACACATTTGAAATACTTGGCTTGGTTTTCCTTACAGCAGATGGCAATGTTGCAGCAATCTTGAAGTTCACATTTTACAGTGTTTCCTTACATTTAAAAACACAGGCCTGTATTTTACATTTATTTATACAGTTGATAGAATTATGTATCAAATTCTATTTGACTATGCTGGCAGCCTTTGCCCATCTCTCCCCAATCGTCACAATCACTATAAAAAGCAAGCACACGTGCAATTAATTAAGAAAATATTCTTATCTTAGCTTGGATGGCACTGGATGTAGTTGAAACACAAGAAAAACACTGCAGCATTCTCTTTAGGTGAAAGAGCATTACAACTTGCCTGATTTATAGTAGAGAAAAAAGAAAAAGCTTATAAACTGACTCCTATGCCCTCTAGCTAATGAACAACCGCAGTTTTATCTTCCCAACTCAGAGAACCCACGTAAATGCATTCTGCCACAATATATCTGACTCAAGTAGGATTTTGCATGTAACAGCAAAATACATGGGGAGAACATCAAATGATGTCTTCTAATGTGAAAATACTCAATGTGAAAACATTTGCTTTTGTTGTGATTTCAGTACTACAATGTGTTATAGCATATAGCAAATTAAGACAGTTTACTGTTATCAAGAAGAGGAGAAGAAGAGTGATGATAGTGCCAAGGATCAAATGGTCAAAGTCGAAAAAGGATGATTGTGAGATGGAGTTCAAGGGAAGAATTAAGACAGCCACTGGATGGCAGTGAAGAATTACCACATAGCTGGGTAACTACAGCAGAGCTGGTAAGGGAGATAGCTAGTGACATCTGGACAGAGGAAGGAATATAAGGAGACCTGGTGGTGGAACAAGGAAGTACAGGAATGTATACATAGAAAGAGACTGGTGAAGATGAAGTGGGATTGTCAGAGAGAGGAATAAAGAAGACAGGAGTACAAGGAGGTGAGGCGTATGTCAAAGAGAGAGGTGTCAAAGGCTAAGGATAAGGTGTATGGAGAGTTGTATGAATGGTTGGACACTAAGGAGGGAGAAAAGGACCTGCACCAATTGGCTAGACAGAGGGACAGAGCTGGGAAAGATGCGCAGCAGGTAAGGGTGATAAAGGGTAATGAGGAAAATGTACTTAAAAGTGAGGAGAGTGTGTTGAACAGATGGAAGGAGTACTTTGAGGGGCTGATGAATGAAGTGAATGGGAAAGAGATAAGGTTGGATGATGTGGGCATAGTCAATCAAGAAGTGCAACGGATTAGCAAAAAGGAAGTAAGGACAACTATGAAGAGGATGAAGAATGGAAAGGCTGTTGGTCCAGATGACATACCTGTGGAAGCAAGGAGGTGTTTAGGAGAGATGGCAGTATAGTTTTTAATGAAATTGTTTAATGAAATCTTGGAAAGTGAGAGGATTCCTGAGGAGTGGAGAAGAAGTGTTTTGGCACCGATTTTTAAGAATATGGGTGATGTGCAGAGCTGTAGTATCTACAGAGGGATAAAACTGATCAGTCACAGCACGAAGTTATGGAAAAGAGTAGTGGAAGCAAGGTTAAGAAGAAAGGTGATGATTAGTGAGCAGCAGTATAGTTTCATGCAGGGAAAGAGCACTGCAGATGCAATGTTTGCTCTGAGGATGTTGACTGAGAAGTATAGAGAAGATCAGAAGGAGTTGCATTCTGTCTTTGTGGACTTAGAGAAAGCATATAACAGGGTGTCTAGAGAGATGTGGTATTGTATGAGGAAGTTGGGAGTGGCAGAGAAGTATGTAAGAGTGGTACAGGATATGTACAAGGGTAGTGTGATGGTGCTGAGGTTTGTGATAGGAGTGACAGATGACTTCAAGGTGGAGGTGGGATTACATCAAGGATCAGCTCTGAGCCCTTTCATATTTGAAATGGTGATGGACAGGTTGGCAGACGAGATCAGACAGTAGTCCCTTGTGGACTATGATGTTTGCAGATGACATTGTGATCTGTAGTGAGAGTAGGGAACAGGTTGAGGAGACCCTGGAGATATGGAGATATGCTCTAGAGAGGAGAGGAATGAAGGTCAGCAGGACTAAGACAGAATATATATGTGTGTGAATGAGAGGGAGGACAGAGGAATTGTGATGTTGCAGGGAGTAGAGTTGGCGAAGGTGGATGAATTTAAATACTTGGGATCAACAGTTCAGAGAAATGGTGAATGTGGAAGAGAGTTGAAGAGGGGAGTGTCAGGAGTGCTTTTTGAAAGGCGGGTGCCAGTAAGAGTTAAAGAGAAGGTCTACAAGATGGTAGTGAGACCAGCTATGTTATATGGATTGGAGACATTGGCATTGACAAAAAGGCAGGAGTCAGAGCTGGAGATGGCAGAGTTAAAGATGTGAAGATTTGCATTGGGTGTGACAAGGATGGACAGGATTAAGAATCAGTATATTAGAGGATCAGCTCAGGTTGAATGGCTTGCAGACAAAGCCAGAGAGGAGAGATTGCATTGGTTTGGACATGTGCTGAGGAGGGATGTTGGATATGTTGGGAAAAGGATGCTAAGGACTGGCCTACCTAGGAAGAGGAAAAGTGGAAGGCCTAAGATAAGGTTTATGGATGTGTTGAGAGAGGACATGCACGTTGTTGGTGTTTCAGAGCAAGATACAGAGAACAGGAAGAAATGGAAACAGATGATCTGCCATGGTGACCCCTAACGAGAACAGCTGAAAAAAGAAGACTGCAACATCATTGTGAATATATATTTTCTCCGGGAGTATGGAGCTCCTGTGACTGCGGTCAGCACACATATATGGTACTCTGTGTATTTTATTAGCTGCTGAACTATCTGGATATCACTGATGCATTCTGTATATTTTTTCATGATTCACTTTCAGCAATGCCTTCCAGATCTGTATGAATATTGAAGTGGATCATCCTTGAAAACAAAGCAAAATAAAACAGAAAATCATCTGCTTTCTGCACCACAAGTCATATAATGTGGCATTTCATATTGTACCATGCATGTGAGCCTGTCTGTTTCATTTTGATGCAAAAAAGTATTGCGTGCTGTCTAATGATTAAGTAATAAAATGCTTCCTTTCAATGTAAGATAGTAGAATTGAGTAAAGTACTCATCTTAACAGTAGATCTTTGAGAGAAAAAGTGAGAGAAGTATTCCATCTTTTCTGATGCACTTTCTCCATGAACTGCAAATTGTTATTAGGTATAATGTGCATTAAAAAATGTTTTTACAAAGACCATAATCCATTGTTGCCCTGTTAGATTTATTGGTAGTTGAAGTCTTTTTGAGGAGGGATATGTTCCTGCTTTGGAAGCACTGGAAATGGCTAAAATGTTATCACATAGGCTGGAAAGGATTGTGCCATACCCAGTGGCAGAAACAACAAGGGTCTATCAAGGGTAGGATGGGAGGTCCCAACTTAATCAGAATATGGCTTAATTTACAAGAGTTAAATAGCTCATCTTAAAAAGCATATATAGCTTTGTTCTAATGTTTTAACTGTGCTTTTGCTTCGGTGGAGTAGCTTTATTTTGTGAGTATTTGAAGATTATGCGAGTACTTTAGATACTTCTAACTATGAAGGTTATAACTGAAAGTATGTATCACAGAATTTTCCCTTGTCTAGCAGGACCAGACAAGCTTGTCCAATGTCTCCTCTACTTTTTTGCCTAGACATCGTGACACTTGCCATAGCCTTGTTGAGAGAGCATAATATGCTCTATTGACATAATTCAAAATGCATGTCTTATACATGTCTTATAACCTGGTTTGTAGATGATGGGGTGGTATGGGAGAAAAATCTGAAAGCAGCTCTTCTGGACAATGCATACTATTAGGCTATTTTACTTAGAAATATCTGCAGTTATCTGTAGTGTTTGTGTAGTCTGCATTGCTCTGAGTATCACTGATCTCTGCATTTAATTTTGATTTGAAGCTCTTTATTTAAGGTTTTATCACTTCTATTTTGTTTCTTATTCTAGTATTACATTTGTTTTGTTTTAAGTTTTCTGTTCTGTTGAAGTTTTAAGAGTTCCCCATCCACCTGCCCAGTACTTGTTGTGTTCTTAAATGTGGTGGCTTTTGAGTTGCCTACCCGCACTATAAATCTAATTTTGGACACTCCTCCCAGTCCCATCTCATCAGCTTATTCTACTGAGTAGAGAGAGATCATTTGGGAAGGCCCACCCCCTTAGTTTATCAACCTTAAATTATTGTGTTTCATCCCTTCCCACTTAACCAAAAAAATGCACTTTATTTATCTGCTTTTACTGCATTTGTGTTTCGTCCTGCTTTATTACTTTATTCTGCTTTTGCTGCCTGTTCATAAAAGTAATCAATTGCATTTATTCTGCTACATTTATTACTACTTGTTAGTAGCCTGATTAAATTGTAACTGTTATTCTAAGCCTTTTGGTTTAAGCACTTGGACTTCAGACTAGTTGCTTTACATTAAGAAGGTTTGTGGTCTGCATTCTTGTGGCAAGACAAGCAGCTTACATCCTTCTAAGTTGGGAATTGCTGATTGAATGCTTAATGTCTGTTATTCTAAAAGTGTATTAGTTCTGGTTTAAGCACTTGGGCTTCAGGCTAGTTATTTTACATTAACAAGGTTTGTGGTCTGCACTCTTGTGGGAGGAGAGGATAGATTCTGCCCTTCTGAGCTGGGAAGTACTGGTCGAAGGTTTATTGTGCCTGCTTATTTGAACTGTTTCTTTCTGAAATTGGTGCACCTTGTTTTCTGTAGCATAGACTAGATTCAGACCTGCTGAATCTATCTTTGTTTGTATAATTTGAGCACTAATCCAGGCCATCTTTTTTGGAGAAGGTTCCCCTGCACCCTAGTGGCAGGAGTGTGCAGCTAGAACTTGTCTGATTGAAGACTGCTGGAAACAGGGTTCAGTTTTGAGCTTTTTTACTGGTTATTTGGGTAATTTGTTTAAATCAGTTTACTCATTTGCTACTGTTATTCCTAAAAGTACTCAATTGCATTTATTCTGCTGCATTTATTACTGCTTGTTAGTAGCCTGAGTAAATTGTAAATGTTATTCCAAGCCTTTTGGTTTAAGCACTTGGGATTCAGGCCAGTTGTTTTACATTAAGAAAATATGTGGTCTGCACTCTTGTGGCAGGACAGGTAGCTTACATCCTTCTAAGCTGGGAGTTGCTGACTGAAGGCTTAGTGTCTGTTATTCTAAAAGTGTCTTAGTTCTGGTTTAAGTACTCGGGCTTCAGACCAGTTATTTTACATTAAGAAGGTTTGTGGTCTGCACTCTTGTGGGAGGAGAGAGTAGATTCTCCCCATCTGAGCTGGGAATTTCTGGTTAAAGGCTTATTGTGCCTGCTTATTTGAACTGTTTCTTTCTGAAATTGGTGCACTTTGTTTGCTGTAGCATAGACTAGATTCAGACCTGCTAAATCTAGCTTTGTTTGTATAACTTGAGCATTAATTCAGGCCATCATTTTTTGGAGAAGGTTCCCCTGCACCCTAGTGCCAGGAGTGTGCAGTTAGAACTTGTCTGACTGCAGACTACTGGAAAAGAGCTCAGTTTTGAGCTTTTTTACTGGTTAACTTTGCAATTTGTTTAAATCAGTTTGCTTGTTTGCTACTGTTATATATAAAACGTGTACTTTATTCATCTGCTTTTACTGTATTTGTATTTCTTCCTACTTTATTTTGCTTTTGCTGCCTATTCTTAAAAGTACTCAATTGCATTTATTCATCTCCATTCATTACTGCTTGTTAGTAGCCTGATTAAATTGTAACTGTTATTCTAAACCTTTTGATTTAAGCACTTGGGCTTCAGGCCATTTGTTTTACATTAAGACAGTTTGTGGTCTGCACTCTTGTAGCAGGACAGGTGGCTTTCATCCTTCTAAGTTGGGAGTTGCTGATTGAAGGCTTAGTGTCTGTTATTCTAAAAGTGTCTTAGTTCTGGTTTATGCACTTGGGCTTTAGGCCAGCTATTTTACATTAATAGGTTTGTGGTCTGCACTCTTGTGAGAGGATAGGGTAGATTCTGCCCTTCTGAGTTGAGAATTTCTGGTTAAAGGCTTACTGTGCCTGCTTATTTGAACTGTTTCTTTCTGAAATTGATGCATCTTGTTTGCTGTAGCATAGACTAGATTCAGACCTGCTGAATCTAGCTTTGTTTGTATAACTTTAGCACTAATCCAAACCATCTTTTTTTGGAACTGGTTATCCTACACCCTAGTGGCAGAAGTGTTCAGCTAGAACTTGTCTGATGGAAGACTGCGGGAACAGGGCTCAGTTTTGAGCTTTTTTATTGGTTACTTGATTAATTTGTTTAAATCAGTTTGTTCGTTTGCTACTGTTATATTGTAGTTTCTGAGTTTCCCGGGGAAACCTCAGAAATAAACCACTACAACGTCAAGCAAAAACTTTATTAAAGCAAAGCTTTCAGGTAACAACCCATTTTCAATGCTAATCCCATTACACAGAATAATCACCATTTGAATAGGAGCAAACAAGTATCACATGACCACAGCCAGCATATCACATGACACTGCATAAAAAACCTTTTTAAAAGTACATTAAATATTTTGTTGTTGTATTCTTACTAAAACATGTTTAACACTTTCAGTATTGTTAAGACCAGGTTCAGACTCTGCACATAATCTAATAATCAATTCATACTCTTTATTTTTAAGAAAATTGTTTAACCCCCCCCCCGGTTCCTTTCACTATTATGTCTATTACCCTAAACTTAAAACAATAGTCCTCACCCTTGCTCATAATATGTCTACTTAGAGCATTCTTGTCATTTCTCCTTCTTATATCTGACTTATGCTCAATAATTCGCTCCCTCAGCCTTCTGGTGGTTTTTCCCCACATAAAATGAAAAACATTTTACACAGGTGGTGAGGTACACCACATGACCGGTATTACAACTGGCTGAGAGGGAGAAAGTGTATTGCCTTTTGGTCACGGGATGTATAGACACATTGTTTTTACCTGTTAAAATGTCATTACAACAACTGCAATTCATACACTTAAAAGTGCCTTCTTCATAACTGTTTGTTGCTTGGCATATACTTTAAAATCTTTATAACATAGTCTCTTTTTTTAAATTTCTAGTGTTCCTATAAGACAAATAAGGCTTTTCATTCAAAACTGTCTGTAGCTCAGGTAGAGCCAACAAAATAGTCCAATTCTTTTGTATAATTATTTTAAGATCACTTGTCCTTACATTAAAAGTAGTTACATACCTAATTTAACTACATTGAGCTCCCTTTTGTACCACTGTTTCTGCCCTCATAAAAAATATGGGTTTCAGAGAAGTTTCTCTATCCTTTTTTACCCCTTCACAAATTCCAAGAACTTCTGTTTGATTATAACCACTATGCATAAATTCATCAACCATCTCATCTAGCTGCTGGTTAAATTTCCGGTCATCAATATTTAACTTACTGACCCTACCCAACTGGGCCTTAATTATTCCTGGAAGCACACAAGGTGCATGCATGCTTTGCTTATGTATATAACAGCAAGCATGGGCTTCTTTTTTATGAAGCTGGTTTCTAGTCTTTCTAATTTTTTTCTCCAGACATATATCCAGGAACACTATTTCATTGTCAGAATGTACCATTTTAAATAAAAAAAAAATTGTCATGCCATTTAAATAAGAAATATATTCATGCAGCTCATCAGAACCCCCTTTCCATACAAAAAAAAAAAAAAAACAGTCATCCACAAATCTTTGTTAGCTTTCAACCTTACTATTCAAAACATGACTGTCACTATATATAAACTTTTTTCCACTGATACAATACAATATTTGCATATGTGTTGGCCCCTGATGTCCCCATGGCCACTCCTGCCTGCTGCAAATAAGGTTCATCATCAAAGGACTCATTTTTTGTTAACACTAGATCCAAAAGAAGGCAAACATTCTCTCTCTCATTTCCTGGCATAGACACTTCATTATTTAGAAATTCTCATATGGCTTCAAGCCCATAATCATTCAGAATTACCGTGAACAGGGAAGTTATATCCATTGTCACAAATAAATAACCAAAGTCTCCTTCTGGACTTCTTTTAACATGCTACTCCTTAAGTTTTCTCAAGAAGTCAGAAGTATCTTTAACCACACTAGGGCACATATGCAGAAACTGACTTAGCCTTTTCTGCAGATATACGGACAATTATTTACTCACCTTCAGCTGATAAGGGTGGGGCCACTGTAATTATGAATCAAGCTGAATACATGGCCTCACTAAAACTGTTGTTGAATGATGAGCACACTTTTAAGAAAATTACTTTTTCTAAAGTTAGAAAATGCATCAGTGATGTGAACATGGCTATATAGGATTTGCAGCTTAGTGGTGATATAAATATTGAATTGTTTAATTACTTTATTGTGCCTAGTCCCAGAATTCCTCAGATATATGGTATACCTAAAATTCATAAGTTGCTCACCAACCCACCACTGAGACCTATTGTCTCAAGAAGGTGTTAGGTGAGTGAACCATTGTCCGTATATTTGCAGAAAAGGCTAAGCCAGTTTCTGCATATGTGCCCTAGTGTGGTTAAAGATACTACTGACTTCTTGAGAAAACTTAAGGAGTGGCATGTTAAAAGAATTCCAGAAGAAAACTTTGATTATTTATTAGTGGGAATGGATATACCTTCCCTGTTCATGGTAATTCAGAATGATAATGGGCTTGAAGCCATATGAGAATTTCTAAATAATGAAGTGTCTATGCCAGCTAATGAGACAGAGAATATTTGCCTACTTTTGATCTAGTGTTAACAAAAAATGTGTTTCTATTTGATGATGAACCTTATTTGCAACAGGCAAATGGAAAATAGGTGCATGACTGCTGAATCATACACCAATGCACTGTACGAACACATGCATAAATATATGGAACTGGCTATACCCAACAGAACCAAGAAACTGTTGCAGAAAAAGGTGAAGTTCCAAGTCTGGAAAAACTCCCTCATTAGCCTCAACAAAATGTTGAGATCCCTCATCAAAACCTCTAAAGCTAGCTATGAAGGCAGAATTGCAGCAAACACTAAAAACAACCACAAAGCCTTCTATAGTTATATCAAGAATCTCCACGGCAATACCCAGATTTGCTCAGAGTTAATGCACAATGGTACCTCCTATATTGAGCTAACAGATATTGCCAACATACTGGCCAACAGATTCAGTGCCAACTTTACCCCCCAAGGACCAATCATAATATCAGAAGAATGCCAGGCACCCAGCACTACTGCAACACAGGTTAAAGCTGCATTGTCCAAGGCCAGGAATACAGCTTCCATGGGACCTGAACATATCCCTGGCTGTGTTCTACATGAACTACAAAGTGAACTGGCACCACACCTGTGTGCCCTGTTCAATTACAGTCTCACCTCAGGCTTTGTCCCTACAAAATGGCACACTGCAACAGTCATCCCTCTCCATAAAAGGGGAGCGACTACAGACCCTGGGAATTATCGCCCCATTAGCCTGATGAGTCTGATATGTAAAGCTATGGAGTGCATCATCATGGACCTAATTAACAAGTATATAGGGATTCTCCAAAATCTGGATCCCACAGTTGGGTTTTGTGAAGGGTAGATCATGCCTGCTCAACCTGGTTGACTTCTTTGTGTCAGTCACCAGAGCCGTGGATGAGGGCAAGACAGTTCATACAGCCTACCTTGATCTGGCCAAGGCGTTTGATACCATTCCCCACCCAGGAATTACTGATAGACTCACTAAACTAGGCATCAACTGCTATATCACTAGATGGGTTGAAAATTGGCTCACAGATAGAACCCGCAGTGTGAAAGTAGCAGACTCCAAGTCAGACTGATGACCAGTCATGAGTGGAGTCCTACAGGGATCAGTCTTGGGTCTTCTCCTGTTTGGCGTCTACTTCTCAGAAGTCCAGGCCAACAAGAAGGGAGTTTGTCTGACCAAGTTCACCAATGATTGCAAGCTTGGAGCCATTATTAACTCCCCAAGTTATGTAGACATCCTACAGAAAGGCCTCACTGAGACCAATGACTGGTGTCAAAACCATGGCCTTAAGCTTAATGCCAAAAAATGTGTCGTCATTCCCTTTGGGAAAAATTCTGTTCCCACTAATTACCACATTTATGGTAGCCAACTGAACACTGAAGGCATTATAAGAGATCTGAGGACACAGGTTGACAGCAACCTCTCCTTCGACCACCACATTGCCACTGTGGTTAGAAAGTCCTTTTATGTGGCACATCTCATTACCAAGTGTTTTGCATCCAGGAAGAAAGAGGTCATCATCTCCCTCTACTCTTCCCTCATTAGACCAGTCATCGAATATAATGCCCCATTTGGCATGTACCTCACTAAACACCTGGAACATCTGGAAAGGCCACAGAAGTACTTCATGAAGAGGATCCTAGGCCTTAAACATATACCCTACATGGACAGCCTCAAATAACTCCAGCTTTTCTCTGTCTCATATCATCTATTAAGAGGCAATCTCTGCTTGACTTACAAAGCCATGTCTGACAAAGCCCTGTTAGAAATGTTACACCGAAAGAAATCCCAATCCCTCCATACCACATGCTCCAGGGTCCTCAACCTCATTACCACAGTCAACTGAACATGCTGTAGGGCCAGTTCATAACCCAGAGACTGCCCATGCTCTGGAATAGACTTCTCATACATGTCAAGCAGTGCACCTCACTGGCCCTTTTCAAGAGAAATCTTGATGAGTGGATGGGAAATAGAAAGTTCACCCCGGGGATCACTCCAGTGGCTCTCCTTGATAGAGGCACTGGGAACTAACATTGGCTTGATGCCAGGACACTGATATGGGCTAGGCTGGTAAAAGCTCTAGGGCCATTGGCCTAGTACACACCTATGAACCTATGAACAAATTTTTTGAGGCCTTGGTGCTGTTTTTAAATAAGTACAAGACTGTTGTATTTCATTTGAATAAATTTGCACCAGACTGGGACTAGGATATTTCTGGTTATCTTTTTTAATATTGTCACAGAGGTTAAATATATAGGTATCTACTTAAGCTTTCTGGCATTTAATACATTAGATGCACATTTGGGCTCATTATTAAATTTCATGAAGCAGAAAATATGTAACTGTAAGAAGTTGAGATTAACCTTCTTACAGAAGAATCAGGTTCGTAGGTTCATAGGTTCATAGGATGTTACTAGGCTAATGGCCCTAAAGCCATTACAAGCCTATCCATATTTATCCCAAGATACCCTAATTGCCAGTGATTAGGTGAGTGAAGTTCGCAGAAATAAGGATCTATGCTGGTTAAACCCAACTTAATCTGTCGAGGAGATACATGGGCACCACACCAGGAGTGAATTTGTGGTCAACCATCCATTGATCCAGGCTGCATTTGAAAAGGGTCAGGGAGGGGCATTGTTACACATGAATTAGAAGCTTGTTCCAGAGAAGTGGCAGTCTCTGGGAAATGTATCGATCTCTCCAGCATGAACTGTTCATGTCAGAGGCTAGGGTAAGATCCCTAGAGTGAGTAACCTCCCCTGAAGTTTGATTTACGAATGTGTAGCATTCCTATCAGGGCTGGGTCAGAGACTGCTCTATAAGCCAGGAACAGGTCACCCCTTAACAACCTGTAGGAGACAGAATACAGTGCCAGGGCTTTCAGTCTATCCATGTAAGACTTGTTTTCTGTACCCTGTAATTTCTTGTTGAGAAATCTCTGTGGTCTCTCCAATTGTTCAAGTGTCTGCTGAGGTACATGCACAGTGGAAAATTCTACTGAATTATTGGTCTGATGAGGGACAAGTATAATGGAATTATAACATCCTTAGAGCTAGATACAATGCCTTTACTTGATGTACCACATAGAAGGATTTCCTTAATACTGTGGATATGTGATGATCAAAGTTCAGATTGCTGTCAACCCAAGTACCTGGATCATGTACAACTGGGTCTACACTTAGAGGATGCTGTCTATAGCATAATTAGCTGTGATTTCAACTTTCCCAAAGGGAATAAAAATGTATTTTTTTGCATTTAGCTTTAATCCATGGCTTTGACACCAATCATTTGTGTGTGTTAATCCTATCTGCAGTATATTGACATTGCTTGGGTACTCAGTGATTGCTCCCAGTTTGCAATCGTCAGACAACTTGGTCAGCCACAAGCCATCCAAATTTGCTTGGACTTTTGAGAAATTAATTCCAAACATTAAGGGCCCAGCACAGAACCCTGTGCTATGTCACTGGTGACTGGTCTTTTGCTAGAGCTGAAGTCACCCACTTTGACAGTATGTGTCTTCTCATTGAGCCAGTTTGCTACCCATCTGGTAATGTAGGGGTTCATTCTAAACTGGGAGAGTTTCTCTGTAATCATAAACAAACAACGTAGAAGCCAATTCACCACTTTATTTTCCCGGTACCTCAGCCTTTTGCCTTCAAGGGATAAATCACACAAAAAGCAACAATCTTAAATACACTCCATAATAGATTAATTAATCACTTGTATAACACAATTAACATACATTTATCTAATCTATACTTAAATGAATTAAAAAATAGAAAAATACCACAGCAGAAAATACCAACATTTTATAACCCCACTCAGCACTACAAAGTACCTAAAAAATATGTAACATTTTTTATACACAGTATATAATATCTAAGTGGGAGATTATCTCAGATGCCTTGACTAGGACAAGATAGGTAGTATGCACTATTTTTCCTTTATCCAGGGCCTTGGTAACTTTCTCAAAGTCAAGCAGGTTTAACAGGCATTATCGACCTTTAACGAAATTGAACTTGGTCCAGAGTTTGAAGATTACCTATGTCCTTGTCAATAAGGTCCATAATGATTGCTTCCATGGCTTTGCAAATGAGGCTAGTCAAGCTTATCAGCCTATAATTCTCAGAGTCTATTGATGGTCCCACTTTGTGCAGAGAGATTACTGTTGCTGTCCTCCATTCCACTAGAACATTGCCGGTTCTCAGGCTGTGGTTAAACAGGATCCAACTGGGTCTCCTAGGTCATGTTTTATGTCATTTAAAAGGCAACCTTGGATGTTATCTGAGCCCACTGATGCCATGTCTTTGGCCTTGGAAAGTGCAGAGATGACTTGGTGTCTTGAGATAATAGGCTGAGGAATGGTGGCAGGTATACTTTGGGAGAGGACTGGAGAACACGAGGGGGGGGGGTTCTCCAAATCTGTCAGCTAGCAGGTTGGCTATTACCTCCGGCTGAGTATGGGTGGTGCCATCCACAACCAGTTCAGGGTATAGTTGGGTATTTATTTTTAGATGTTGGACATAGTTAAAGAATGTTTTGTAATTATTCTTAGCTAGGGAGACTATTTTTGCTTTGTAATTAGCTTTGAAGGGCTTGACAAGATCACTAATTGTTTGTTTATGCTAGAGAGGGATGTCTTCCTCTGCTGAGCCAGTTCCCTCTTGTTCTTGGACATTAGTTTCTTTCTGTTGTGGTATAGCATGTTTATACTAGTGGTCCACCAGGGTGGCTTGTTTTTTTCAGTAAGACCTGGCTTTAATCCAGTCAGGTGCAGCCGATTCTATACAACTGCTTAAGTGGTTATGCAGGGCATTGGTGTACACTTCTGCATAGGAGTCCATGTTAGCTGCATTTGAGGGGTCTTTGAAACTTATTATGCTATCACTTAGCAGGAGATAGTTTGTCTTAGAAAAAATTCTTAAGCATTTTTGAGCTTGATGGGTTATCTGGTCTTATGGTCACATCAACAAGAGTGATTTGTAGTCCAATCGTACCAGGCAGGACATCACACCGGAGGGGGGGAGGTGCAATGCTCTACAATGTCAGTGAGTACTATGTCCAGGACATTTGAGCCTCTGGTGGATGTGCTGGGTAGCTGTTCCAGAGCATTTGTACTGACAATGTTCAAGAACCTCTGAGCCAGCATGTATGTAGTTATGAATGTTTCTTAGTCGATGATAGGATAATTAAGATCACCCATGAGTAAGGGGTTGGGCTGTATGGCAAGTGACTCCAGTAAGTCCAGGTATATGGTATGCTTTCCTGTTTCATGGTGGGGGATCGATAGCTAACTATGATGTGGTAGGGGGCTTTGCCTATAGTTAATTGGACATGGAGTAGCTCAAGAAAGTCCTACTGCTTGACCAGTCTTGAGGTGTTCTTTTCCTTAATGAAGATGGATATACCTCCTGCTTTGGTTCTTTCATGCTCAGTTTGTGGTCAGAATGTATCAAAGGCATTGTAGCGCTGTATGGCCAGGGGTGCTTTCCTTGCCTTTGAAGCATGTCTTGGTGACTGCATAGATGTCAGCATCTTCCAGAGTTAGGAGTGCTTCCAGGGAGTGCAGTTTCTTGTTTAGACTTCCAGCATTAAACAGCAGTACCTTGAGTTTTTTCTCGATGGGGTTTTGTTATGTTTTGACACTGCCTAAAAAGGCAAAATAGGGGTGGCTAATGCTGTGACATATAATTTGAGAGCTCAGTCATGTCTCTCTTCATATAGTTCAATGAAGTACGTCTCAAGTCATTCACCCCCACATGGACTATGACAAAGTCATACTGGTAACTGTGGTTGAATGACTTGAGTGCTTGAGTGACTTGATGGATCCTGGTAACTGACAGGCAGCTAATTGTAACCTGCACCTTAATTTAGCTTGATGAGGGAAATGGAGTCACCTATGACCAATACATTAGGTTTTGTAATGTTATGCCTTATGGGCTTATTTGTTGAGATATCGGTGTATGTGTTATTATATGTTGTAGTTGGTCTTGCATTGTTATGTGTGTAAGTGGTCTCCATTTGGGAGACAAGAAAAGGACGGCTGTGGGTAAAACCAGGGTGCAAAAATAAAATGTAGAAAATATAAATGCACAATGCACTGAGGTAACACACAATAGCGTTTAATAAACAAACAAAAAACAAATGGTAAGCGCTTTCGCAACTATCGTTGCTTCATTAGACAAAACTAAAGTACAGCTCAATGCTTAAATAGATACAGATGAAATCAATTGTCACATCAATTGTAATTAGTTAATAATGGCATACTTTAGGTGAGCAACCACAAAGCATTTACCTCTGATACTAAAAATACAATAAAAGGCTAAAAACAGCATACACTAAAAAAATACACTATGAAATGCAATAAAAAATACAATATATAAATATCTAAAATATATATATGTACAAGTTCTTCATATAAGCAGCATCAATAGTTAGTGTTTAAGCTGCCTGGCCTTTAAGAATGGAATTAGAGAGGTGGTACCATTAAGACCAGGATATCTTTCAGCATTCAAATTCAATATCCACTTTTGCTCATAACTTTTTGTAGTGTTTTCTATATCTCCA